>NC_143559.1:3340000-3667500 GCF_054136105.1 Typopeltis vanoorti
AAGCAGTGGTCCAAGAACAGAGCCCTGTGGCACTCCACTAGTCACAAGACGTCTTTTAGACTCCACTCCTGAATAAACCACTCTTTGATATCTCTCCTTCAACCACCCTCCTATCCATCTCACCAACCCTATATCTATCCCCATCTGCTCCAGTTTACTGATTAGGATTCCATGTGGTATCCTATCAAAGGCCTTGGCAAGGTCCAGTAGTATCACTGTAAACCCATTACCCCTATCCAGTTTAGCCGTCACTGTGTTATAAAACGTGAGCAAGTTACTGAGGCATGATCTACCCTTCACAAAACCATGTTGTCCCCCCATACAATATCCCATTTTCATCTATCCAATCCTGTATTCTTTTCTTGACTAATTTCTCTAAGACCTTGACAATGATTCCTGATATGCTAATCGGTCGGTAATTTACAACAGCAGTCTTGGAACCACCTTTATGCAGTGGAACTATTTTCCCCTCTTTCCACCCGCTCGGGACTAACCCAGACCTGAGACTCAAATTAAACAAAATGGTCAAGGGTACTGACAATTCTTTAGCTGCTTCTCGTACAACACGAGCTGGTATACCATCCAATCCCACAGATGTATTGACATTGAGGTTATGCAATAGACTACTCACCTCCACTTCATTAACCACAAGTCCCGTATAATCTACTGGTTTATTCGTTTCTACAATGTCACCACCAGGATGATATACTCTTGCAAAGTGCTCACTCAGTAACTCAACTATCTCAACTGATTCAGTTACCTCCCTACCATTGGCATTCTTTAAAATCAATCTGCCATGTACATTTTTCCTTTTACTTGCTACATATGAGAATCCTAAAACACCGTTTAGGATTCTCTTTAGCCTGCATGGCCAATGTTCTTTCGTAATCCTTTTTTGCTTTTCTTACCACACTCGTCACCCTTCTGGCCTGCGCTTTATACCGTTCATGTGCCTGCCGGTCACCCTTCTCCTTAAATTCCCTCCTTAGTTGTTTCTTTTTTTGCAGCTCAAGCTTAATGGTGTTATCATCCATTTAACCCCTACTTGATTTATTATTCGGACTCTAGGTATACAGTCAGCCATTGCTTCATGCAAGCACTTCTTAACTACCTCCCATGCACTATCAACTTCTAGTCCTTGCAGTTGTACATGCCATGACACTGAACCAATCAAACTCCTAAGCTTGTCATACTTTCCAGCCCGATAATTCCACATGTACCCTGTCTCTGTCTTAATTGAAAATTCTACACCTTTAGCCACCTCCCAAGTTAAGACCCTATGATCACTCTCACCGATTGGTGGCAATGTGGTCGTATTTGTTATAGCCAAATTCTCAGATGTAATTACTAGGTCAAGCACTCTCTGACCCCTAGTATTTTCCATTACATGCTGTCGCAAATAGTTATCCCTTAATAACCGCACAAAATCCAGTTCCTTCCTTCCGTGTGTCCTCTCCTCACTCCAATCAATGCGACCATAGTTGAAATCTCCCATAATAATCACCCTCCTTCCACCCATTTCTTCTATTTGCTTGTGCATACTGTCAGCACCATCTTTTCCATCACCTGGTCTATAGCAGCACCCAATTGTATATTTAGTTCTGCTAGCCACAATCTCACACCAAATGGCCTCAAATGTGCTCTTTTCTCTATCCTGCAATTCAACTTCTATTCTCCTTGGCTGGAGCTCATCAGCTCCAGCCATCATCAACAATACTCCTCCCCCCATTTTATTCTCTCTGTCATTCTTGAACACACTATACCCATCACATTCAATCCCACTAGTTATATCATCTACAGTCAGCCATGTTTCACTAATACCTATAACCTGTGGTCTGGAAGTGCCAACCATGGCCAAAAACTCTTCCTTCTTGTTCCTAATACTCCTAGTATTAGTGTACATGAATTTAAGATCCCCATTAGCCCCAACCCTACCTTGATGCCTTATATTAACTATCCCACTCAGATTTGTTGTCTTTATTTGCTCTGGCATATTATATTCATTCTTACATTCAACTTACATTTATACTTCCACATGTATCCACTTTTAGCAGTGACCTTTTCTTGTTTCATCACTTCCCAGGCAAGTACCTCATGATCACTCTCACCAACTGGCAGCAGTGTCAACACCTCATTAACAACTGCATCTTGTGAAGTTATCACCAAATCCAACACATTAAAGCCTCTAGTTGCTTCAATCATGTGCTGCTTAAGATACTTATCTCTCGGAAATTCCACAAACCCACTTTCCTTGTTCCCATACACTAACTCCTCCTTCCAGTCTATATTCCTGTAATTAAAGTCTCCCATGAGATTTGTTTAGTATTTTAACAGAGTTATAGCCATTAGCTGAAAAGTGTGTTTAAATAATCAAGTTCGCTGGATACTGCTATATCATCCAAGCAAGCAGTAAACTTGAATTTCTGTATATTATTGTTTTAAAGATGCAATATTATTGGACTAGGCAGTAGCAAAAATGATACTAAACCATAGTAAACAGAATTGTTTAGGAGGTGCAGACACCTTTTTTTTTCTCTCTTTTTGGTTCATTTCTAAAGCAAAAGTGTTTTTTTGGATACTGGTTGTTTAAATGTACTAGAAATGTATCTGATTTGTGGTCTACACAAAAATAAATTTAATTTAGTGAACTGTTTGGTTTCGAATTGATGCTTGATACCTTGCTTGGTTTTTGCTGGAGACCTAAACAGCAAAATAAGAAATGAGGTTTAGACATGCAGAAAAATAAAATTTGTAGAAAAAGACAAGTCATTACTAACACTGTGTTTCAACATAAAAGCGGAATTTTCCAAGACCTAATTCTTCAAAGGGGAGCACTCTTTTTGCCCTAATTTGACATCATTCCTTCTGATTTCTTCCTCTTCCCATTATTGAGTTTGAGTGCATTTCCTCAACATTCTTGATAATAGGCTAGAATCAGGAATGTTGAAGAGGATCACCCATGCTAAACTATCTCAAGACTACTTTTTGTCACTCTCTTCCTTCTGTACATAAATGACTTTTCCCTGGCAACATTTTGTATTAACAGCTTTGTTGATAACAGTATTTTCCATTCTTTTTTTTTCATTTGACAAACCTTGTAGCATACAGTTATCCCAAGCTGCAATACCTGCCATGATTATTGCCTTAAATTCAGTTTTCTTTGTCTTTCTTCCGTGGATGAGGATACCCTTGTGAACTTCAGTCCTACCAAAACATGTCTTGTTTTATTTCTTTCATGAAAGATCATATTTCTTTTCTTGAGGCTTCTTGTAGGTCAAGTGGATAATGTATCCACTCTCCCAACAGCATGCTATAAGTTTGAATTCCTCCTTAGGTACCTTGCTTATTAGAGGCATTTGGTGGCTCTTATTTGATCTAGAGATCAAATAAGAGCCACCCCATAGCCCATATTTGATCTCTAGAGCAGTATTTCCAGATTATCTAGAGCCCAACCACAGGTAATAATTCTGATGTACTATAAGTTTATAACCTTTCATGGGTGATATTTATTTGAAATCCTTTTCAAATAAATACAAATATAGTTTCATCAACTTTCATAAGTGTAGTTGTCCTGTTTTGCTCAATATACTACTTCTCACCTATTCAATTGAATATTGAATATACAGTTTGTAAAGATACTTCATCCTTGTGTGATATCATCCAATTTATATATCTGGAGTTATAGTTAAGATGTTGGAGAGCTTAGTGAGGCTATGATCTAACATTGATGTTGGAATATATTATTCCAACATCAGTATTGATTTTTTAATCCAGAAATTAAATACAATTTAAAAAAAATCAAAAATCTTGATTTTTTTAAAAAAATTTAGAATGAACATCTACATTTGGTTTTTTGGTTAAAAAAAACATATTTTGTATTTTGCAGAAATGTCTACACAAGTGCGAACAAGCTTTCCAGCAGAATACAAAGCTCATATGAAGTCTGAAGATAGGGTTATATTGCAAACCTCACCATTACCATGGACACCCAACTATCACCTTCAACATTTAACTTTGTTTGGAAAAAACTTATTCTCAGGAACTGGAGGGAATAGGATGAGAAACCTTTGGACAACTTTATCTTTATCACTACCAACCATTGGTATTTTAATATTGCTAAACATCACCAGCATACTAATGTTTTTGTTGAGCTATTTTGGATGTTCTTATGTTCCATGTGCCATTGCCCGTCTGTCATCTCTAGTGTGGCATACTCTGACCTCCCAAATGCATAATAAAGAAGAAGGAATAACTGGATTACATGCCGCAGTTTCTAACTGTGTATTATTAATGGCTTTCACTGCTGCACTTACAGTTGTTGCATATAGAAGAATGAGGTTGTTAACACAACAGAATTAATGCTAATAATGTGTGTATGTTATTGACTCAAATGTTAAGTTTGTATGTTTTATAATTTTAATTAAGATTAAAATAGAATACTGTAATATTATGTTTAAAGAGTGCTTTCTGTAGTAACACTACATTTTACTGGAGGTGTGACTTTGGTCATACATCTAATATTTTAGATGCTGGATGAGATTCCTGTGAAATGAATTACAGAATTATGACAGCTATTAATTATTTGGCAATAGTATGTTCATTATATGATAACAATAAGATTCTTTTTTGTCTGAGTAAAAATTTTTGATTGGAAACACTGTGAATACCACTGGTACTAATAATGTACATAAAATATTAAGTTTATGTAAATATTAAAATTGAATATGATAGCTGTTCTGATTTGAATTTCATTATTGATGTTATAATCACTATAAAATAGTTCTTTGGATGAAATAATGTCCGAACAGCAGAACTACAAACCCACAGAAACACTAATTTACATGTTATATGGTCTCAGAATAGTCATAGTATGACTAGAAGGCCAGCTAAAGGTAGTTATGCAGCTGAAATATCACTATAGTTTTACTTTGAAACAACATAATGAGTTGATATGTGCGTGACAAATTTTGTTTTTGGTTGTTCATTGCAGAGAAGTTTTGCCAAATGCTTCTTAACTGGATCCTGGAATGAAGTGCATTTATTTTGGATAGAAACTGCTGTAATTAGGAGAGCTGTTCAATATTGCAGAAATCTCCTCTACCATTGTGTAGGTCTAGGTGAAATCGTCTGATCTTTCCTTGCCCATCCATGGTACTAAATGCTATAGGTTGACCAACTTCTCATGGATGGATTCTCCATTAAAAAAAAAGACCTGATTTCTAATCCTGTCTATGATGGGAGGAGCTTTATTTGGTCTTTTTCCATGTAAGGTTTTTACTCTCCTGTAACTGTGCTTTCTTTTCCTTAGAAAAACAAATGCCCATGAACATCTTTACCGACAGAATATATACTACTTAGAAAATGAAAGGTTAGGTTGTCAGCTTATATCTGATTTTTGACTATTTTTTCTTTAAAACAAGTGGACTTGTATTCAAAATTGAAAAAAAGGATTATTATTAAGCTTGACCTCCATGGAGTCTATAAGACTCATTGTTTAAGGTCAACCTCAGACAACACAAAGTATCATATAGTATCATATCACTCCTTAAACTCATCTGCTGTTTGCACTCTCTCCATGATCTCAGGCAATTCATTCCATTTCCTACTACTCTCCTTGCAAGAAACACTGCTTATCCTTATTCCATTTTCTGTCATCATTGTGCAGTCCTAATTGTGTTTGTTATTTACCTCTGCATCCTCTCTGAGTTACGTCATCCAATTTAAACCCAGTGACCAGAAGATCTGGCCACATTAATCCAGATGTAGTCTGATCCAACCTTTATAAAATGGAACCATCATCCTTTTATCCCTTCTGGTCCTTAATAATGCAGCAGTTCTTTATGTTGCTTTCACAATCTTTGTATTATGTCTTCTGAACTTCAAATGTCTATCTATAATCATCCCATCCCTTGCTTATTCCACTTCTTCTGGCACATAACTCCAACAAGCAAGTATAAAGCATCTGTTATATCTTTTGTGTCTCGTCTGGCGTGTGACTGTGACTATCTTTGTATCTTTAATTGTCTTTACTTTAGCCTTACAGTTAACATAAATTTTTGTATCACTTAATATCAGATATTCGTTTGCTGACGAATTTGTATTAATTAAAGACTGCGCCAGCCGGCAACTAAATTCTGATATGTCATCCAAGAATATTTAAAGGAAATGTAGGGATCAAGAAGTAAGCAGTCGTGGTCCCAATTCTTCTATCACTAATGGTTTCCCCTTAAATGCACGGTACAAAATTTTCCAGACGGTAGCTCAGATCCGCAGAAAGGATGACAAACTCATTTGATTATATTTTAAGAAACACATTTATTATTGCACAAAGACAAGTATACGTGTTAATTAAATCCTTAATCTTAAAAGAGTCTGGGTTCCCTTTACTTAATTAATCACAAACAAAACTTCTATATTATAGTCCCTTACTTGACATAAATTCCTCACTTCTAAATCTATTCTCAGACTCTTTTTAACTAAGTTACCTAATATTATCACACATGTAATATTTCATATATACACAAGACAACTCAATACTTCTGACATGAATTTCTCTAGGATAATACTTCTTAATCTTACTTAATTCCCCCCCACCCTTCAAAATTTTAGTTAACAATCAGTTACGTTCTGACCATATAACATTACTGTTCTTAAATCACACAAACAGTTCGGACCTCGGCCTCCTGTTCGGCTGGAGCCTAATATGCTTCCTCCTCAACTGTAGACAAAAGTGTCCAAATTGCAGACTGTTCCTATAACACTACACAGAAATAGCATGCTTCCTTAACTTCTGTTTCCCTACTCTTTGGTTACTTTAATTCAACATTTAACATAAGAAATTCTTCCGCTTACCGTTCTTGCCTTGAACTGGATACTTTGGTCAGCTTACTGTACCTTCACTGATGGCGGTCTTGCTATTCCTTTGTTTCCATACGAACCGAAAAAACACTCATACACAGATTTGAACACTGACGTTGATTTTATCAGTGGCTCTTTCTTCTTATGGATCTGAATACATTGTAGTTGCAGATTTGCCCACGTAGCACACACAGCAAGGGGGGATTCTTGCTACACGTAGCGGCAAGCTCTGCACAGCTCTCCGACAGGACTAGGTGCCGACGAAATCCAGAGACAAGAGATAAGAGAACGATTCAAATCCCCGCCGAAACCTTTATACCTCAGAACAGCTCCCTCACTCGGCGGTGTCGTCACGCATACGGTGGCTGTCGATTGGACGCCGTGGCTACGAACTGCTTTTACATGGCTTAAAGTTTGCTCTAGCTTATACACATTTACTTGGCAATTTATACATGATTTTATATTTTAATTCATTTAGAATTATTCTCTATTAAACTCACGGGTTATTTTAACATTGTTTAGAGCTTACACACTTGGATATTTACATGCTCTTGGGACATTAGTCAGTACATTTCCCATCCGGAGGCATAAGCATGTCCTTATACTCTCCTTATGAGTAACTTAGTGTTGGGTGGGAAAAAAGGATGACTCATTTTATTCCGACACAACACATCCAATGTGCATTTCCCAAATATCCAAACTTTACATTTAACTGCATTAAACTGACATCCCCATTCATTTTCCCACCTTTTTAGCTTATACAGATCTTCCTGGAGAACCAGCATTGTTACTAATAGCCTTCCCAAGTGCTGCAACAACTGAATATATTTTCTGTATTCCAGTGAAGATATCATTGGCATAAACATTGAACAGTAATGGTTCCAGTACTGAACCTGTGGAACTCCTCGTAATTCTTCTGCCCTGTGGTACTGTTTCCTCAATATGCAATTCTCTGATATTTGTCAGCAAGCGAGTTGTCAATCCAATCCACTGAACTGGTATCCAAATCCATAAATATTGCAACTTCCAACTTTTCATGTGGCATCCTGTCAGTTGTCTTAAAATAGGGTGTATGCCTTACCCTCATTCACTGCTCTTATAAAAGGAAACCAGATTACTAAAATTAGACGTCACGAAACTACATCAGATCAATGACATCACTTATCTACATCTGATAAGAACAGATTGATGACAGTGGCATCACCCTCCCCCCCATTTACCCTACCTCTATTTTGTTCATATTACAACATCCATCTTTTCATGTGGTACCCTGTCACTTGTCTTAAAATAGGGTGTATGCCTTACCCTCATTCACTGCTCTTGTTACTACATTATAAAAGGAAACCAGATTACTAAAATTAGATGTCATGAAACCATCAGATCAATGACCACTTATCTACGTCTGATAGAACAGACAGGGATGACAGTGATGTCACATCCCCCATTTACCCTACCCCTATATTTGGTTCATAGTGACCTGACATTATCTATCCATCCTAAATTAGTAGTTAAATGAAATATAATTATTTTTTATGCCAAAAATAAATTAAATAACATACAATAAGATAATTAAAACAAAATAAAATATTAAAAATATCTATATCAGATATAGACTAATCAATATCCTTAACTTTTTTCCATTACAATTATTCAAAACAGAATTTCATAGAAACTAGTTGGTTAATTGAAGCAAGGAAAGCAAAAGGTTATGGTATTGTATTAATACCATAGTATTAATTTGTTTTAATACACAAGGTATTAATATATAGTCAGAGATAAATTGGTAAATAACGTATGTAGAAAAATTAAATTAAGCTATGCAGTATCTACGTATAAAGAAAAATTATAATCAAATGTGTTTGTATAAATTAATTCTTTGTGCAAAGTTAAAAACGTCATGTAATTTGTCTGAGTTTGATAACTTCGACCTGAGTGTATGTGGGTTGGCTAGATAGGTAAAAGTTTCATTCTTCTCTCATGAGAAATGCTGGCACTCCACCAGAATATGATATGACAAATTTATGGTACAAACAGTACGGCAAAAGAGTATATAAGCTGATCTAGCAACTGTAACTGCAGTCTCATTTCCCTTAATTCTAATGTGGGTGGGAATCCAGCACAAGGAAACATCAAACTTTAGGGTCTTCATTTTTCTACAATGGTGGTAATACCTCACAAAGCACTGCATGTGGATTGTACACAGGTAGGAGATTGCGTGTAAAGAACTCAATAAGTTTGTATAAATTACACACTGGTAGCAGTTTTATTTTATATGCACAAGAGCAATCCGAACAGCATGCAAATTTGCTATATAATTACTGCAACCAACCAGATCTTGTTGGAAATAATGTCACACAACAGCAAACTCAGATATATCTGATCTTGAACCATCGGTGTAAAATACACATAAAGCAGACTGCTCTATGTGTATTAAAAATTGCAAGCAGATATGTGATGGGTATGAGACTTTTGTAGTTGACAAAGATCTTGCATGATGGAGTGCTGTTATGTTTGCTGCAGGAAACGTTATCAACATTCCTGCCAAGAGCTTCCATAATCTCTTTACCACACTTACCAAAAGGAGCTTCCCAACACTGAGAAAATAGAATAATCCATGTAAGATGCTCTGGAAGAGACTATTTTTAGGAGATAATGAACCAATAGAGATGGTTCATTTGCTCCAACACAAAGACCTCGAGACCATGGGATCTAACCTAGCCATTCATGATGAATTCCAGAGCACCAGTAATGCCACTGTGAGCACTAATACCATACAAAAAGAACTCCATTTACTGGGTTTCCACAGAAGAGCAGCAGCACATAAGCCAGCTCATTTGGCCTGGTGCAAAGAACGTGTGAATTGGAAATTGGTACTCTGGAGTGATGAATTAAGGTTTACCTGTTTCCAATCTGATGGCAGGGTGTGGAGGCAACCTTGTGAATACTTGTTACCATAGTGTGTTGTACCTACAGTAAATTTGGTGGCGGAGGTGTAATGGTGTGGTGCATTCAGCTGATTTGGAGTAGGACCACTGGTTGTCTGTTGTTCCATGAAGGTAGCTCAATACTCTGATATTCAGGATAATCAGGAGCTGCCTATACTTGAGTTTTTATGGAATGGATCAGTGTCACAAACTGCAGTTGTTATGGAATGGTATGAAGAGATGGGTGCAAAACGACGGCAGAGGCAGGACCTCAACCCCATTGAACACTTTTGGGGCGAATTGGAGTCGCGATTGAGGTCCAGAGCAGCACATCCTTGATCTCTCGCTCAACTCGGTGCTGCTTTGATGTAGGAACAGAGACAAATTATTCCACGTGATGTCTGCCGTACGTTGGTGGAAAGCCTCCCTCAAAGGGTGCATGAGGTGATCAAAGTCAATGGTGGATATATCCCATAATATGGTTTGTCTGCTGGTGTCAGTTGTAAATTGCTAGTGTCCAGACAATTATTGGTAGATAGTGTATAAGCAGACGAAGTGATGAAGATTGACATGCACTCCATTCAGTAGAGTGTGGAGGAGATTCAATGCTCTCTTGCACTTGTCTCTTAGTTGAATGTGTACAAGGAATGTAAGTTTTCTGTCAGATTTCTGTCCCAAGAATTTGGCTTTTGTTGCTATTGGAATAAAACAGTTTGTCCCATTCTTAATCTTGGTGTAGATTGTGTTTTTGACAGAAATTCGAAAACGCAATTCCAGGTTGACTGCTAGGTCTGCAATGAACCTGGAAAATGCTGAAGTTAGCATGACAGAACTGCTGTGAACAAGCCAACCAACTCCCCATCAATGCCAAATGATGTTTGGACTAGTGTCTTTTAGGGTACACGACAACTGGGCGATGGAATAAAAGATCAAATATGCAATTCTATTCTGTTGATCTATTACCAGGTAAATTTAAACAATTTTTGAGAAATGAGTTAAAAGAACAGTATAAATATAAAATTTTAAAAATATTTTTTGTGAACATAGTGTATATCAGGTGTTAGAAAGGCTGGTTAGAGACAGAATACAAACCTGGATTGATGAGAATGTAAATCTTCCGAGAGAACAGCATGGGTTTGTTAAGCGTAGGTCATACTGTGGAAACTTGGTGACTCATAATAGTGTGACTAGAGTAACAGACGATATGCTTTTACATTGATTTATCTAGTACTGTGTGATAAACTACTGTCGAAGTTAAACAGGTTGGGGTGGATAGTCGTCCGTAGAGTGGTGATTACAGGATGGTTGATTGATAGGAGGCAGCTAATTGAGTATGGGATGTGAGTGCAGTATCCCGAAGAAAGAAGGTGATGAGTTTGGTACCACAGGGTTCTGGTCTGGGGCCATGTTTGTTTAATTTATACACCAGTGATATATTTCATGGTTCAATTTATATAGAGAAGATATTCAGTTTTCTGGTGATGGTACATTGAAAAGTACAATCTCAGGAAGTTCTGATGTAATCTCACAAGTGGATTTCAATAGATTGGTTGTTGGAACTAAAGAATGGGGATACCATGAGGGTTATCATATTGAATGAACTTTGCTTCAGGAGGTGGAGAAGGCAGAAGAACTGGGAATTTTGGTGAATAGGGAAATGAAGTTAAGTGGACACATCGTGAAAGTTGTCAAGGGTATCCACAAAAGTGCTGCTATAATAGTAAGAAACATTTATATGTACAGATAAGGATGTGACAGTTTCACAGCATAAAGGATTAATTATGCCTCACTTGGACTTCTGTGCACAGATCTGGTCAACTGGCTATATCTATGATAGCCAGTTTTTTCCCCTTTATAAAGATGGAAACATTGGATAGGCTGCACAGACAAATATCTAAGACTTGTCTCTGGACTTCAGAACATGGAGGAAAATAAAGGAGAGGAAGACGGTGATATGATTGATACAAATAATATTGGCGAGAGGAGTCTATCAAATAAATGAGAGAACGAGAGGTCATTCCCTGGATATTGTACAATAGTTATGCGAGTAAGCTAGTGAAAAGATTTATTGCTTGTTGGAGGATAATGCACCAACAGAGTGACTTTAAGGCAATGTATGTTGTGGTATGTGGGTGTTTGTCCTCCTTGCAGTGAGTCTTTGGACTTTGTAGTAGCTTGGAAGTAATACTGACACTTGCTTCAGTATATTAACAACTGAATTTCAGAACACTTCAGAGGTGAAAATGACAGTGAAAATATTAACTGGTTATGGGTCGCTTGAAAGCTGGCCTAGAAAAAAGAGTTTGATGCATTATTATTATATAAATCACCTAGTGCCTTTTATTCTCATATAAGGAGTAGGGAAAGCCTTTAAACCCTATCTAGCTTGTGGAGACTGAGTGAGCAGTTCAATCTCCACCTGTCGCCAATCAGATATAGCTGGCCTATGACTATCACTAATTATAAACAGCAACCGATGAGGAGACGTAAAAAGTGCTGCCATCTTTGGTACCTAACCCTAACAGGATATGTTACTGTCTGAAATAATGTGGGTTCTACGGTCGATTTTCTTTAGTTTACAGGATGAAAACCCACTTGTCCATGCCAAGTGGGTCTTACTCCTGGAAAAACTGAATGAGGAGTTCCAGTCAGTGCTGTAACGAGGGTATGAAGCGCCTGTGGCAAGTAATTGATCGTCTATAAATCTTCTTGTAATTGATCGTCTATAAATTTTCTTAATTAACACCTTTCTTAATTTTTGATTCGAAAGTTTTCCATTCGAAGTAATATTTTTTATGATATAATGAATTTTATAATGAATATAATGAATTTAAAGAACAAGCTAGATTCATGCCAAATAGAGGCTGTCAGGATCAGATCTTCACTTTATGACAAATAGTTGAGAAAATATGGGAATATATCAAAGATTTGTATTTAAGTTATGTCGATCTGGAAAAGGCATACGACATGGTGCCAAGCTATTCAAAACACTACAGTTATATGGTGTCAGTGGGGCATTATATCAAGCAATACTTAGTCTTTATTTGAGTTGTAAATCAGCAGTTAGAATTGAAGGAAGTACAGGAAGATGGTTTAATGTTAAATCTGGTATGAGACAAGGATGTACATTATCCCATCTGATCTATATGGATTACATTATAAAGGAAAGTGGTATTAAACATGATATCAGAATTGGAGATGTTAATGTCAGCTCTTTGCTTTATGCGGACGATGTTATACTTCTAAATAAATCCGCAACAAGTCTGCAGGATTCCTTGACTAAATTGAATAACTGTTGTAATAGATATGGTATGAAGCTCAGCAATAAAAAGACAAAGACAATGAAAATAGGTAGAATCGTTGAAAATGTCAGCTGTGTTATGAACGGAGAACCTGTGGAACAAGTAAAACATTTCAGCTACTGAGGCACGATTTTTAGTGAAGATGGTAAATTAAATATGGAAATAGACAACAGAATCAACAAAGCTGGTATGGTAGGAAGTCAATTGAATAAATTCATATGGAATAAAAGAGAAATTAGTCTGAACACTAAATTAGCTGTATACAAGACAGGGTTCAAACCAGTTTTAACTTATGGATCTGAGAGCTGGGTCAGAAGTAAAACACTTGACCAAAGACTAGAGACCACGGATATGAGAGTTCTGAGAAAGATTAGAGGCGTGAACAGATGGCATCAATGGTAATATATTAAAAACAAGGATATTAGGAAAGAACTTGACATTGTCAGCATTGTTAGCAGAGCTAATCTCAGGTGGTATGGTCACTTAAACAGAATGGGCGGGGAAAGATTAGCAAAACAAGTGTTCTCTGCCAGGTTGGCAGGAAAACGACCCAGAGGAGTACCAAGATATAGGTGAACTGATACGGTACAAAGTGCCTTAGACCAGTGCTTCCTAAACTTCTGGATGTCAGGGCCCCCTTGGCAAAAATTAAAATATTTCACGGCCCCCTCGAAAAAAATCGTAATAGAGAGGTATATTATTATAATATTTATTGTATTTATATTCAATACAAAACATACACACAGCGAATATTGCAAAAATCAAATGCATATAATACATTTTTTGCCTCTTACCGTTTGGTTCTGAAGACGATGCGGGCTGTTCTGGTAAAATATGAAATACTGTCCTTTTTTTTTTTTTTGCGTCTGTTTCTGCTTCTGATTCTTCGCGGGATTTTTTAAAATTTTTTTATCAGCCACTTATCCATCTCAGGGTTAAATTTTTTAACGTAGAATAGATCAAATAATATCACCACTTACCGATACTGGCACACCACAGACTGATAACATGAAATTAGTGAATATTAACTGAATAAGGGAATCCCTGGACCAGGAACATTTTTCTCTTTTGTGACTTTTCTCCCTTTAAGGTAATTAAGCCTAACGCGAAACAGACAGCAAAGGCAGGTTATTAAAACGTGCATATGATTGGTGCGGTATTAACAAAAGATCGCGCAACCGAAAGATGAAAGCATAGCTAACAATTGAGTTGAAATGCTAACTTTCTTCAACCGAATTTCATATATGAAACTGCCAAAACATATATATATATAATGTTAAAAAATACCAAGGCAATTTTAAACCTGGTTTTACTCCATTTCCCAAGTAAGCAAACAGACCAACAAGTCAAGTTTGCGCCTGCAAGTGATGCAAGTCTAGCTGATCCTACAGGTAGTGCAAGACCAAGGCAACTCGTGGTAAAGGTGGCCTAAGCTCTGATCACTAATCTTAATATTTACCCTTAATGCCAAAACACATCTCCAAGAAGGGGATGTATGATGTTTTGTATTAAAGGCAAGGGGGCCACTACCCAGACCGGTTTCGACCTTTATTGAGGTGTATTTAAGTAAAGACCTCTCTCTAAAAATTAGGACGGTCCCTAGACCAGTCCATAGTGGCCGAAAGACCGTCCAAATCAGCGTTGTTCCACTCAATGACAGGCTCACCCCATCACCTAGAGGAACTTCTCAGCGTTGGCTTTACCCAGTGGCAGGCTCACCCCACCACCAGCCAAAGCCATAATCTCAGCGGTGGCCCTACTCAGAGACAGGCAAAAACCTATCCCAAAGCAGAGCCTCTCAAAGCCAGCCCCCATCAGTGGGAGCCAGGATAGAAATACCAAGATTTTAGTAATACAGAGCTTATAAGTATTTTACCAGAAGAAGTTACCATGAGGTGTTTTAACCTTATTAAATAAAAATCTCAGGAGGAGATATAAATATAGAAAGTATTTTACCTTGGGTATAATAAATGTTAAAAATACCAAGCAATTTTAAACCTGGTTTTACTCCATTTCCCAAGTAAGCAAACAGACAAACAAGTCAAGTTTGCGCCTGCAAGTGATGCAAGTCTAGCTGATCCTACAGGTAGTGCAAGACCAATGCAACTCGTGGTAAAGGTGGCCTAAGCTCTGATTGCTTACTTGGGAAATGGAGTAAAACCAGGTTTAAATTTGCTTGGTATTTTTAACATTTATCATATTTATCTTTATTCAGGTATATTTAACATATATATATATATATATATTACTAGTTTTAACACTTTTACGAATTTTAACACGTTCGGTTGAATTTTACTGCTGCCTTGGGAAATCGAACTCACACACATCTAATTAATAACAATAGTTTTCAGTTAGATACTGTGTTTGCCCATGCAACATGGTTTTCTTTCAGTCTATACAGCATAATTTCTGTATGAGGGGACATGTGATTGTGATTCATTAATTAGTGTGTTTTTATCCCAGTTGTCTCTAATTGCACTATTTGTTGAGAAATATATTACACAGACTCCTCATACCTCATTCACTGGCATAATAAAAGTACTTGTTTTTATTGCCTCTGCAGTAAAGTAGCTGTTAGGAAGGGCGTGTTATTTACCACTGCAAGCGAGTTACTATCTCCCCACATGAACTTGTTTAAGCTATTTTTCATGTGTGAAGTATATGCGAAACTTTTATTGGTAACAGAAAACTAGCTCGGATGAACAGTGATAATATAAAACGAACGGAACAGGAAGATCTGGAGCTTCCCTGGAGAGCATTCGAAGTAAATACAATTAACCACTGCTTTGAAATGAAACATATGAATAAGCAATATTTACTAATATTCATTAAGCGCCGAAATACGCAGGAAGCAAAGTTTGTGAACCAACATCAATGTGTGAATTTTTCCATTAAAATATAAAAAATAACAAAAAAGAAATCATAAATAATAAAAGTAAATACGTTTCTTTTAAAATAAAAAAATCTACTTAGTCTTAAAACATTTTAAATTTGTTTTCATTATTTCACGGCCCCCCCTCAACAAAACCTACGGCCCCCAAGGGAGCCGCGGTCCAGATTTTGGGAAGCGCTGCCTTAGACAATAGAAATATAAGATCTGATAATGTTGGAGTCTTAACAAGTAACAGACTGATTTGGAGGAAAATTGTAGATAGGAAGTTAGTAACGATGTAAATTTTTCATGTAGTACTATCATATCCTGTACACCCCTTGAGGGTACATGTCAGGAATTTCATAATGATGATGATGAATTTTCATGACGTGTTAACATCGGATTCAAATGCTGCCAGTGTCGAAATCCTGCATTGGTCCGTACATTCTGATTTTTTCCAAAAAGAATACATGGAAAACAGGACAGTGCATCTTTTCGCTTGCGATATATCAACCAGTTTCTGAGTACTTGTTTTCCGTTTGACATGGTTTTTACAAACCATTTTTTATCAAAATGCCGATTTTCTGTATCAGGATAAACACATATTATCGCATAACTCGGGTCCATGTTGAACAAATATTTGTATGTTACTATTGGTTATGTGCCATGTTGTGGGATCATTGAATTCTATTATTTTTGCTTTATCAATATTTTCTAATTTAACATCCACTATATAATTATCATATTAAATTGCTTCTCGATTTCCTGGTTTTGATATTCAATTGTACTTTTGTCTTCTGTTTCAATTTCACATGAAACATAACTACTTGTAGAACGCAGATTTAATTCAGTTGTTAAGCTTGAATGACTAGAGGTGGATCATCTGTTCCTAATTCCTGTTTGTCGCTATCATCATTTTTGGAATCACCACAAATGGTTGTTACGTCAGTATCAGTGGCTGATTCGGGGAATCATTGGTATTGGTGGACGAGGATGTAGAAGCTGCTCCAACAGCTGGTGCTGAAAATTTTAGAACTTTTGGTGCTGGTTCTGTTGAAAACTTGTTCTCTTTGGTGTCTTTCGTTAAAATTCCAAATCTCCTTATATCGATTGTTGCTTTCTTTACTTGCTCTTCCTTTTCTCTTTTCCTTTTGAGAAAAGCAGGTCCCGATAACTTTTTCTCTTTCAAATTACTGATCTAAATGACAATAAATTTCGTATTGATAAATTATTTTTTTTCTATTAATTATTAATTTTGAGTTAATTTATTATTTTCATGAGTTTTAATACAATAAAATCTTATTTAAAAAATCGATTTGAAACAGTTGCCTTCTACGGATTTTTACTATAAATAAATAATTTATACAATAATTTGAAATTTTGATAATTAAAGGTAAACTATAAATTTCGTATTGATAAATTATTATTTTTCTATTAATTATTAATTTTGAGTTAATTAATTTATTATTTTTAAGAGTTTTAAAACAATAAAATCTTATTTGGGGACGAGGAAGGAGGATGAGGCGTTCCTCCTTCGACTGTTTCCATTGTAAATATGGGAAAAGTAGCTATAAATTTATCGAAAATTATATATTAGAAAATCATCTATATTATATATATAAAAACTTGCCTACCAGGTCACTTCACTCACGTAAAACAGATGACACTGAGAAAACAAAAACAGCACCTCATGACAAATGATAACGTTTAATTGGATTGGTTGACACAATAACAATAACTAAACACTCTGAGACAATAGCACCTCTAGGTGCTATTGTCTCAGAGCTCACCCTGCCTCGCCTTCTGAGCAGTTAAAAACGCCTACAGTATAACATTCAGAATTTGACGCACTGTGCCATCTGTACATCTTTTCAGAGGGCTCATACACCTTTGAGCCTTTTGAACGCACACCCGGGCTATTAATAAGAATGTGATGCAATATTTACACGAAACTGTTGTCTTCGTGAACATTAGTATATCGTGTTTACTTTTAGGAATCACGCGATGTCTGGAAATAATTAGGGGAATCCTTAACGGGAATAAATGCTAAATTATGATATCGGTGATATTGCTGTTCTGTGGATGAACATCGAACACCTAGCATACACACCTGGAATATTCGCCCCTGCTTATCACATTCTTTCAAAACATGGTAAAATCCCATGCAGTTCTACTGCTGTGTTCACATCAGGATGATTTAAAAAGACATTCACCCCATTCACCTTCAAGGGACTGAGCTGAGGCATTGAATCCTCAAATTCCTGTTTCCTTAGAACAATATCATTACCACAAGTGTGAAAAATCTTAACAGAATGTTCATTGAATAATACCACTATGACTTCTTTCCTGATCATTCTTATACCATTTCGATTTAGCAGAGTTAATAAGCATCCCGGTCTGCCTTAACTAGCCAACCGGCTAAGATATATATATATATATATATATATATATATATATATATATATATATATATATATCTTAGCCATATACATCCAGGTTACCATGGATGTGAAGTACATATTAAAATTGTAATACCATTGTTATTACATCGAAATATATGATGGATACGAAGTGTAGAGGAGTGATGTATTTTATCCATATTAATGGCGACGTGGTTAAAAGAAAAATATTCGATACACCTGGTCATGGCATATGGAAGTGACACATAGACAGTAGTAGGGGTGGCACTATGAACCAGATCAAGATCAAGGTAAGATAAGGAATCGTGACGTCATGAGTATGGAATGTTTGGAATGTCCCTGAGGGAATATCTGTCAGTGACGTAACATTATATGTTTTGGTTTGCGGAATTGTGGGTAATTGTTCGCATATGGCATTCTGGGTAATGGTTCACATATGGAATTGTGGGTGAAGGTTAGAGCATGGAATTCTGGGATGTGTCAGCATTTGTCAGTGACGTGAGATGAGTTTTTTGTTAGCGTGTGGCATTATGGGTAATGATTAGAGATTGGAATTCTGGGACGATATTTGGTCACAATCGAGCCGAAGACCCCAAGTGTTGGGGTCTTTGGCTCGATTGTGGAACTGTGGGAAGATATTTGTCTATAGGTGGCAGCATGAATATTTCAATATAAATGTGTGGGATTTCATTCCTAATTTTAACTATGGGAATTTTTAGTTTAGAGTCAAGAGATGGCGTCAGCTTTTAGACATTTTCTAAATAGTTAATTACAGACTCTCACTGGTGTCCCTTCACCCCACCTCTCTCAAACACACCTGTTTTCTCTCATATACATCCGAATATTTTGATTTGTCTTGTCTAAAATGCTAAGATCTTAAAGTTCATTGCTTTTCTAATTAAATGTTAACTTTATTACAAATTCTAAGCAGAATAACTGAAAATAAATAAATAAATAAATTGCTGTTCTGTGGTCATCAATGAATTCACAGTGACTTCCAAAAAATGTATGATCTTACTTAAATTTTCATAACACATAAATGACACTATTATTTGTTCATTTAAGTTTACACATTTTCTTTGACTGAAATATTATACAGAAATAGGGTTTTTTTCTGACATCACCATTGCCTGTGGTGTTTTTATTGTAACGTTTCATTGATGAGGCATGTCTGATTACCTGTTTTTGATACTGCTTCCCATATGAGAATACATATTTCACAACTCACAAACAGCAGCAATACTATAAAAATAATCAGCTGACGCTTTAGCGATGGTTCTTGATTTTCACCTGCAAAGAAAAAAAATCCTATTGTTAGTGATGGAAAAGTTAGCAGTTTACTATAATGCTAATACAGTATTTAGTTTCGGGCATATCAAAGCTTTACAGAAAAATACAAAATTCCACATGAAACCGTGAAAAATTGGTTAGCAACACAGCCTACTTATGTGAGACAAAAACCCATTAGAAGAAAGTTTAAATTCAATCAAATCAAAGCCCGAACACTTTACACACTTTTCAATGTAATTTGCAGATAGGTCCCATGCAAAAAAAAAAAGAATGGGGCGTATGTTTCCTTCCTGTATGCATTGATTGTTTTTCCCGATTTGCGTGGGTTTGAACACTGAAGAAGAAATCAGCAGACGCTGTTGTTACTGCTTTCGAGTCTATCTTTAAAGAAGTACCATGTTACATAAACACAGATCAAGGAAAGGAGTTGCAACAAGATCATTTCTATACAATCAGGAGCGAAATGAAAGCACCCATTGCAGAAAGATTTATCAGATCATTGAAAACGAAGATCTACAAATGGATGATGCATACTAAAAGTAAAAGTTATATTGCAGTCCCTTGTACATACGTATAACTTCACGAAACACAGCACAATTGGTATTGCTCCTTCAGAAGTTAACGTTCATAATTTTCCCCTTTCCCTGTTCAGTCAAATTGACTTTTTCCACCAAGACAAACTAGTAAATGTGGCATCAAACACGTATTCTTATAGGGCTTATATTGAAAACTTTCTAAATTATGACAGAGTTGCTAAACACAGTCAACCGACAAGCGAGCTATTTGTTAAAGATGACGCGGCTGATGTTAGTGATATGTTTACCAAAAGCGAATGTGGGATGCGTAGACGAACAACTTGAATTAACCAATCTAAAAGTTTCGAGATGCTTGGGCGAATACACGCTGACATCATGCATCAAGACCGGTACTTGATCAACAACGTTTCCGTTCGTGTTCATTTGGTTCGCAGTTCTCCCGAATTTTGTTCACTGACTACAAGTGGCGATGTTAAGGCTAAAGGGCAAATTGAAAACGCTACACTTTTTGTCTGCAAAGTCAAAATAAACCCAAAGATTCAACTGGCTCACCTGTCTGTGTTAGACAAGTCAAACATGGTGTATCCCATCAATCGAGTGCAAGTGTCTTATTTTTCGATTTCAAAGGGGATGTCAAATGCCACACGAGACAACCTGTATCTAGGTGAAATACCATCTAGATTAATTATTGGACTGATCGCTAGTGATGGATTTAATGGCGCGTTCAACAGAAATCCATTTAATTTTCACCATTTCAATCTGAATTTTCTTGTGGTGACAGCTGAGTATTCAGTATCCCTCGCAACCGTTGACTCCGAACTAGAATGAAGGGCATTATAGCAGATGTTACATATCTCTGTTCACATCGCTCAGTAAGTGGAACAGATACTGCGGTAATGACATTTATTATAAGGAATACGTAAAGGAAACGTTCTCTATGGATTTGACCAGATCAAAATGCTGTTGCTCTCCATGTCAGCCTGTTAAGAAGAGGAAGTGTGCGCCTAGAAGTTAAATTTGCTCAACTTCTTCCTGAAAACATCACAGTGGTTCTTTATGCACAATTTGAGTGTACGTTATCCATAATAAAGGATCATTCTGTGTTACTGGACTATGAACATTGAACAATTAATATGCATACTAGAGTTAGAACCCACCACAAGAAAAGTGGGTTTAGGAGATTGTGCTCGTGACGAATTGCCACTTCATCCGATCAGACAACAACAGTCGATGTTCATCGTGAACATAGATCCAACTTGGTTGCCAGGACAACATCGGCAAGCTATCTATATCAAAGACAAGTGCGGTGATTTTTTCGATTGCTTCGGTCGTCCACCCGAAAGCAACATTGTTAACTTTATGAATGTCAACACTAATAAATGGCATTATAATAGTGTAACTGTACAAGCTAAGGAATCTGTCGCGTGTGGTTTGCACTGTGTATATTTTTTAGTATTGAGATGTCGTGGTCTTTCTATGCAAAATATTATTAAGAAATGTTATTCTAATGATTTCTGGTTAAATGATATTGTTGTCACCTATGCTGTAACAGATCATTCGCTGAAAATGAAAATAATTAAAAAAATTTTTTTTTTCTTCACTTACCATTTTTCCCACACCGGTTTCTTATTCCCACGCAGTTTTTTGGGAGATAAAAAGAAAATTGGTATTGGTTCTCCGAGCTCTCCTCTGGATGGGTAGTGGATGGGAAACATTTTCCTCACTTGGAGTGACTGATGTTGATACCTGACGGGAAAGGGACTGGGTATTCTGTTCGCATACTGTAGGATCCGAATGTTTTTTTTCCGAATGTGACAGCCGATGCTCTTGTTGCTCTCCTTCTATGTGAGCCAGTTGGTTTTTCAAACCTAAATAGTTCTGCAAAACACTTAAGTATGCTTTTACTTTTTCATCTGGATTTTCATTAGACCTTTTTAAAATGGCACTCATTTCATCATCTAGATCAGGGTTTCCCAAACTGTGTTCTGCAGAACACAGGTATTCTGCTGAAGTTCTACGTGTTCCACGAGAAGTTCTCCTGGAATTTGTCATTTGAGTTTTCTAAGCATTTTTCATGAATAAATATTTTATAGTGGAAATATTCTGAGGAGAATAATATTCGTGAATATGTCGAAAAGCTCAGACCCAGAAAGCCTAATAACATCTGTGTAGGAAATGTTAGTGACCAAGCCATGTATTTTTAAACGTGGAAGTATTCATGAATTATCGTTAATTTTCAGACATTGAAACCTTTCAACATTTGGGAAAGGGAATACCGCTGTTTATGACCGGTCATAAAAATTGCCTCCAAGCAGATTATAACAATGGCGGCGTATCCTCTGTTCTCAAAACTGAAGGAAATGACATCTGTGTAGCAAATGTTAGTGAGCAAGGAAGTATAAAGAAAAGTTTTCCACTAAAATTGAAGATCAAGGTAGTCTCTATCCGGTTCTCAAATCTAGTAATACTGAATACTTTCTTCGCAAGTTCGTATCGTAGGGTGATAGTTTCGAAACCATAGTGCCGTGATTTTTTAATAGAAATAGGCCTGAAGATTTAAATTTTAATATGAATAAGAGACAAGGGACTTTGTTTAATTTTGGTATTAAGAAATCTCTTATTGAAGGTGTTTGTGATGCAACAGATAGTGAGTCATCCACCAGCAGCCTACAAAGTGATCTCCAGGATGTACAAAAGGAGGGGAAAACTACCAGCACACAGGAGAAAAAATCTGCATTCACTCATAAGTAATTATAATAATATAAATTTTTGGTGATCAGAATGGGATATGTCAATGAAAATCAGCACAAATTAATTTAACGATGTTTACGTTTAATTGATGTTTAATTAATTATTAATTAATAATTGATGATCAATTATTAATTAATAATAAAAAATAAGCAAGGTTAACAATTAATTATTAATTAATAGATTACAAAACAACCAAGGTGTTTCGTGAAAAATTCAGGTTTTGTAAAGTGTTCCATCATAAGAAAAGTTTGGGAAACGCTGGTCTAGATTGTACAACTCACAATGCTCTGGTGGTTGTAGAAGCGTAAATTTTTTAAACACACGATTCACTTATAATGAATCGTGTGTTTCTAATGAAACACACGATTGATTATAAGTGAACTCAATAAAGGAACAATGGTCTCAATAAAGAACTCAATAAAGGAACAATAAAGGAGCACTGTTCCTAATAATGGGAACAGTGCTCCCCCGTGCTGTAAAACCAATTTTCTTCTGGTAATGAATGGAACCGATTTGTTGCTTAGTGCTCTTATAATTTTTTTTTTCTTTTGTAGGCATGCCTTCTGGTGATTATTAATGGAATAATGCGAGATATAACATTTTTGCAGATTTCACAGAGCGTCGTGATTTGGTGGGAGGTGCAGTGTTTTCGAGCACCATTTGCCTGTTTGGGAGAGGAATGAGATAAGTACTTGATGAGATATGCATATCGTTCGAGTCGATCAACCATTCTGGAATGAAGACGATATTGGGTTCTTCCCCAGACAAGATGCGTGAGCGTAAGCATAAATTATCCAGTGTTACCTCTCTAATGTCTAAAATTAAATATGAGTGAGGTTCTCATGTTGTGTATTTATAAATCTCTACTAACACATCCGACTGCCCTGGAAACACTCGAGCAGCAGGATGAGAAATTTGTAATGAGTCTTGGCGATTTTTAAATGCAATAACATAATGGCTATTGACAGAATTGTCCGAAAATGTGTTCCTTGACAGAATAAATTTTGTGTCAGCAGAATGATGCTCTGGTTATGGTGATATGAACCTTTTATGAAAACATTAGCTATTTCTGTACTGTCTTTGCCTGGTGAACCAAATCATCGATTATGAGTAAATTATAAATATTTGTTATTTAGAATTTAGCATTTGTTAGCAAATTATAGTTGTTTGCTATTTGGACTTCAATAAAGGATATTGGAGTCCAAATAGCAAATAACTTCCCCTTCTGACTGAGTTTTGTGATACATTTTGTAGCAGTCAGTTCTGTCACAATGCAGAGCACTATGTAATAGGTTTACGTTCGAATCCCATTGTGAGCACTGGTCGTTTGTAATTATTATTATTATTATTATTATTATTATTATTATTATTATTATTATTATTGTTATTATTATTATCATCATTACATAACACCTCCAGGGAGTCCAAAGGCTCATTGAGGGAGAGCACCTAATCTACAACTCTCCATCTCCACCAACCGCAACTACCTTCATCAACTACACTAACGCCATATACCTATGACCACCACCACTATTTTCACAGACAATCACAAACATCTCACGGCGGGATTCTGTTAGCGAATCTGCTCTCCAGCCAAACGGCTGGAGAGCAGATACGCTAACCATTCGACAAACCAGGCTGGCTTGCCTGGTTTGCCGAGGAGAATTATCTTACTAATTCTGTATGGAAAGCGTATCTACGACCCTACTACTTCCTCGTCTTCACTCCCTAAACCCAATGAGGTACGGGAGTGACCATGTGGCGTCCAGTGACATAAAATACAAAAGATTACAAATTTATTGTGGTACATGTGGTACACGTGTCATTTTATAGTTTTAGATCAGTATATTTTTTCAAACTAGATATTATCCAATCTGTGCGGCTGAGGAGTTAATTCTTGTCCATATTCCGTCCCTGAGCAGTACTTAGTGGGTCATAATTTTCTAAACCTATGTATGTCTGCAGGATTGCCATAAAAATTGAAAACTGGCAAAATGGTTCAACGAACATCTATTTGGAATTTTCTTAAAATGTATTTCACCCTTTTAGCCGTATCCATTCTATGGTTCTCGATGAACAAATAAAAATTCATGGGACCATAGCACGTTATCGAGAAACTGCAATGCGGTCACGGGGGAACAACTTGAGAGTCAATGAGTCAAATGAAACCGTTTCAAGATGCCCGTTGAAAGCTGATTTCCGTGCGTTAAGTGTTGGGAGAAACTCACGTTCGAAGTTTAATAGAGTGAAACAGCACTAGGAAAGGATTAAAAACAGTACTTAATTCTTCCGATATTTTCTCAGATACAGAGAGATCAGGGTGTGCAATATAAGACTTCACACACACACACACACACACACACACACACACACACACACACACACACACACACACACACACACACACACACACACACACACACACACACACACACACACACACACACACACACACACACACACACACACACACACACACACACAGAGAGAGAGAGAGAGAGAGAGAGAGAGAGAGAGAGAGAGGCAGCACAAAACTAACGGAAACACGTGAACTAGAGTGTTAACTTCTATGGGCACCTGTCGGTGGCCTATGATGTAAACCGGGATCTTGAAGTATTAGTGTTTCTCATATTGTGGAAAGTTTCGTACAATCATATTTATTTAAATTAGGTTGATTTTTAAGAGCAGCAGCAGACTCTAAAAACAGTCGTTGTCATCTAAATTTACTGACATGTAGCATAATGATCTTTTTACAATTGATTCCAAAGCCTGATCTGCAAGGCTAGATTGATCATAGCCATGGCTGAACATATATTTCATTTTCTTCCATGCGGATGGTCGCTGAACTTCCTGACTGCCCATAGTAAGCCAACTTGCAAGAACAAGAAATTCTATATACACCTAGAACTGAGAGAGGAGGAAGTTTGTCTTTAGCCGAGCTGATAATGGAAGCTAGTTTTAAGTAGCACTTGAAAGTGTATGTTGTAGTCATACTGTACTTCCTAATGTCTCTAACTGAGACATATTAGAATAATTAAATACTATTTTTAATCCTTTCCTAGTGTTGTTTCACTCCATTGAACTTTTAACATGAGAAAGCTGGTTGCAGGGGATGACCAAAAGTTTTGGAACTGCGTATGGTCGGTGATGGATTTACTACTGTATAGCAATTAATCTATCCGCATTGTACTCCTCTTGTGAACCCTTGCCATGGACTACAGTACTTCGAGAGAAAATTTTCCTCTAGATTTTTTAATGTGATTCGCACTAACGAATTAGTACTGTGAGTAGGCTAAGGATTTTTTTTTGTTTGTATTTTTAAATAATTAAATAATTTACTTATTTTTATTTTACTATTATTATTTTTTTTTTTTTTTGGTATTTTTTACTTAGTCTGGAAATCTTACTCTCCAGACTTAAAAAATGTTCATCGAATTTTCAAGCCAATTCAAGCGCGCGGTGATCAGACATCAGGTGATGAAATTCATTCCTCACCTAAAGACAATCACACGCATCCATGCTCACGGAGGGATTCGAACCTGCAGCCTGTTGTTTCGAGAGTGCATACGCTAACCACACGCACAACCAAGCCATCAATCAAATTACGTATAAAAAAAAATAATAATAAATAAATAAAAAAATCATTGTCTGTGTGCCTGCTGTGTGTGTTTTATTAATTTGCTGTTAATAAAAATGGCACATTAATTTAACAAATGTGACATTTTAATTAAAAGTATTTTAAGTTTAATTTAAAACTAAAATGCAACATTTTGTAACAAAAACTCTTTAGTTCCCTAAACATCAACACAATGCGGCGTATCAGAGACCGAAAATACTCTCTTCCACATTAGCAACGTACGAAAACGACTAATGAGATTGGACAAGAAAAGCGAGCAGTCTGTTTGTGCTGAGAGGTTAATGAGTTCAAACATCAAACTCAGAATGTGAGCTTTGCCGCTGAACAGCAAACATCAAAAAGGGGAGGTCCAGGAGAAGGTCTGACAGAGATTGATGACGAACCGTTCTGGCCGGTGCACTCTCGCATTCTACGAGTGATCAACTGTTAAATGAGAATGGAAAGAATGCATCAGGTCAAAGTACAAATGATGAAAACAAACCAGTTTTGTTTTGTAATTTCTTTGTCAACTTCGTAGTATATGAATACAGGATTCTTTTGTTGAATCAATGGAATGATTACTTCCAATCGCTTTTAATTTGCTTCGAAATTAACGATAATTTTAATTCGGACATAAGTGTGTAAACGAACTGGCTGTTAGAACCGTTTCATGCATACAAACTCTCTCTCTCTCTCACACACACACACACACACACAATTATATTATATTAATCACCATTATATTATATTAATATAATTATATTATATTTATACTTATATTATTATATTATATTAATATAATTTTAATTATATTATATTAAAAAAAATTATAGCTGAATGATAGCAGAAATTACGATCGTTGTGCCACCTGTGGGACATAAGAAAAACTTCCTTTAATTACCATGGAAATATGACACACTTGTGTCATATACGTCTTAATGAAAACTGGTTTATTATACATAGAGAGATGACTTAGTAGTTTTAGAAAAGAATGCAGTTTGAATTGGTGCAGATTTGTGTCGTTCATGTTTTGTTTCCTGCTTTGTTTATGATATTTTTTAATGTATGGCAGCGTGTGCAATATGTTTAGACTGGTTTCTAGTGTATTCTTTTTTTAAAAAAAAAATTCAAAACATGTTATTTTAAAAGTATGTAATCCCCAATTAGATGCTTCTCATAGAGTGACGTGCATATTTTTATGCTGAGTATCGTGGTTTGTTTTCAGGCTTGTGTTTAGTTTAGCATCAGTTTGCATAAGTTGTTGCTAAGCCTAATCTCTCTATCTATAATATTCCACCTATGTGCGTAATGCATTCGTATAGCTCTTAGTGATCTTTCTATTTACGTTGTGAATTAGTTATTACCTGTTCATCAGCAGGAGCCCGTTTCGTCCTTACTGGAAGAAGGCTGCTCCCAAAGTTCTCTATTCAGTTCTATCTTGAGCATTTCCATGCCACTGAGTACCAACCATCTCTTTAATCTCCCTACACCTCTTTTTCGCCTGTACCACTATTTCCATTTCTCAGATACCATTCATATAGTAACTTTTCCATTTTTGAGTGTTACTTCTTACAGTATGACCTGCCCATTGCCATTTGGATTTTTAAATCACTGTTATAATGTCTCTCCCCTACACTGAGCTCTGGCCCAAATATTGGATTTCAATCTTGAGTGGTACTACCGAGCAGTGATCTTTCCACAGTAGCCCTAAACTTCCTTGTCACGTTTTTAGTAAAAGTCTACAGTAGTAAGGGTGGCACTATGAACCAGAGCAAGATCAAGATAAGATAATGAATCGTGACATCATGAGTATGGAATGTTCGGAATTTCCCTGAGGGAAGATCTGTGTGTGATGTCACATAGTGTGTTTTGGTTTGCTTATGGAATTGTGGGTAATTTTTTGAGTATGGAATTCTGGGTAATGGTTCGTGTATGAAATTGTGTGTTTTGGTTAGAGATAAGGATTCGTCACGTCATGAGTATGGAGTGTTTGGAATTTCCCTAGGGGACTATCTGTCAGTGACGTTACATTATATGTTTTGGTTCGCGGAATTGTGGGTAATTGTTTGCATATGGCATTCTGGGTAATGGTTCACATATGGAATTGTGGGTGTGGTTAGAGCATGGAATTCTGGGATGTGTCAGCATTTGTCAGTGAAGCATTGATAGCATGTGACATTATAGGTAATGATTAGATATTGGAATTCTGGGAGGATATTTGATCAAGTGTTGAGGTCTTTGGCTCGATTGTGGAACTGTGGGAAAATATTTCTCTGTAGGTGGTAGCATGAATTTTCCAATATAAGTGTGTGGGATTTCATTCCTAATTTTGAATATGGGAATTTTTAGTTTAGAATCAAGAGATGGCATCAGATTTTAGACATTTTCTAAATAATTAATTACAGACTATCAGTGGTGTCTCCTCACCTCACCTCACCCCTCTCAAACACACTTTTTTTCTCATATACATAACTCATCCAAATATTTTGATTTGTCTTGTCTAAAATGTTAAGATCTTAAAGTTCATTACTTTTCTAATTAAATGTTAACTTTATTACAAATTCTAAGCAGAATAACTGAGCATAATTCGCTATTCACTTGGCAACTGTGCCGGCACTGAGATCACAAACGAAGACATTAGTATCGGTGAAATCTGTCAAAAAAATATGGCTATCTTTCTCTAGATCACGAACATAGATCTTTTCAACCATATATAGAGATTATATAGTCATTATTATTTTGCAGTGCAGAGAACTTCTAGTAAATGGAATAAAAACTTGGTGACGTCACTTCTGTAATCAAGCACTGTCGTGTAACAAAACCGAACTGCGTTTTCCTAGCGAGGAATGCGTACGAATAGGATTGTCCTTTCTAACAAATAGATTGGAAAGACCAGCTTCGACTCTTCTCTAGGAAGCAGAAAACCATTACAGGGACGTTTTCAAATAAGGATGAGCTAGCTGTTGTCTTACGGCTATAGATAGTTTGTTTGTCCTCCGTGAAATTCGGGTCTAGCACAACAGGCAAACCAGCCTGAGTTGGGTTGATTGGCGTCATGGTCGAAGCAGCCAAGACTGTAGTCAGTGTATTATGCAATGTGTGTGTGTGTGTGTGTGTGTGTGTTTGTGCGCGCGCGCCTGCGTGCCAACTGGGTTGCCTGTTTTGCACGATGAAGATCCTAAGTTTCTGCAAGGGAAGACCTTCTGCTCCCCCCCCCCCTCATATCATCGCAAACTCGCCTTCAGTTTAAAAGATCAATTTAAAAGGTTCTTCGGATGCTAAACGGAAGGAATTCGAATTGGGTTGATTTGTTTGGAATTTAGGTAGAAGAAGCAACAGCTGTGAGGACAGTTTTTAAGATATGCTCTTTGATAAGTAGTTTTCGCGACATTTTCATAATTGCACTATGCAGGCCCTGAAAACCGGTGGGAGAACATTCTCAGTTTTTATATCTTTTTTTTTTTTATTTTTAGAATGAGTGAATGAGTAGTTACAGTGACGTGTTCACGAAATTAAGAAACTATAAAAGTTTCCTGAGAAAACTGACCAGAGAGCTTGCGGGAATACACTCGCCATCATACGGAGAGTTTGCCTTGAGAGAGCATTTTGAGTCTCCCGGGGAGAGTGTTTTCCGACGTGGCCCATCGGGGCCATTTCGGTGGGTGCTTTTCCTTAGAATAGAATATGAGCGGTTCTGCTCAGTGAGCCTGTCGCTGAGTGGAACCAACGCTGAGTTGGACGATCCTTCGCTCACTCGTAGGGAGTGGTCTGGGGGATCGCCTAATTTTTATAGAGGCCTTTACTTATACAGTGTCTCTGACGAAAACCAATAATTTTGAAACAGCTGTCAGACTAGTGAAGCCATATCAAAATGAACCATTAGGAGGCGAATATACGGTCGCTTTGAGCGTCTGTCGCTCCTATAAGATTCGGCTACGGCAACTCGTAGAATGCAGAGAGTGTATTCCCGCAAGCTCTCTTCAATTTTCACACGAAACTTTTATAGTTTCTATATTCAGCTTTGAAATGGTGTTAGATTTAATATCCACTTAATTTATAGAATTTTGCATCGCCGAAGTGAAGCCTTTTGGCACTTTATTTTAGTAAAAACGAAATCAAGAGATTTTGTAATTTGTAGATCATAAGGTTAGTTGTATTGAACTTACTTAGATACATATCACCATAATTCTGATGAAACATTTGTTAATGCAGAGAAACGTTTGCCGACGTGCCCTCTTAATATTGTCATGCGAGCTAATATTAGTCGCTTGAGGTGTTGACTCCAGTCAGCTTTGTTGTATTATGCACTTGTTAGCCTCACCGCTTTAGAATTAATAAACGATAAGTATTAATCATATATAATGTTTCTTTTTTGGAAAGTTGTTTCATTTAATTAAGTCCTTATTTTCATTTTAAAATAATTAAAAAATACAGTTACAATGTCCATTCGACCTCAGGATACACTAGGTAGCGTATGGAAATGAAGTACTGAAAATGTTAAATACGAGGGTGGTCTGAAACGTTCTCTCCCTAGATCATAGATGGCAACACTATCGGCAAGATTTTTTTTCCTAAGCTGTAACATCTGTCATAAGCATCCATGTGAAATTACAAGTTATTGTATCAAGTAGTTTGTTTCATACAGCTGTCTGAAGCAAAAGTGTTATCTGTATCCCTTGAAATGGATAAAATTGTGTATCGTGTAGTTAAAAATTATCTGTAAAAGAAAGTTTAACGCCAAAAGAAATTCATTCGAAGCTCATAAAAGTTTACGGGCACCTTCTTCTTCGTTTTGGACAATTAAGAAATGGGCTGCCGAGATTAAACGTGGCTGTACCAGCCTTGAAGATGATTCACGTGAAGGACGTCCAAAAAAGTGTAACAACACCAGAACTCATTGATCAAGTGCACGATATGGTATTGGATGACCGGCGAGTCAAAGTGCGTAAAATTTCTGAGACTATAGGAATTTCAAAGGAACGTGTAGGATATATTTTGCATGAAGAATTGCAAATGAAAAAGCTTTGCGCAAGATGGGTACCGTGCTTGCTCACAGCAGATCAAAAACGCACTCGCATGAAAATCTCTGAACAGTGCTTGGAGCGTCTTCTCCTTCATCTTCATCATCATCATCATCTTCTTCTTCTTCTTCTTCTTCTTCATATAGCTACCTCAGTGAGCGGGTGTCCTCACCATGTCCTTCTAGTTCTCTCTGTTGGTGGCTTTCCTTTTGTTTCTGCATAGCCATGTGATGCCGTCCATGATCTTATATCTTCAAGCCATGTCCTTCGTTTTTTGTCTCTTGATCCTTTTCCCACAATTTCTCCTTCTAAAACTGTTAGTATCCTCTGTCCTGCTGAACCTCTTAGTTCATGTCCCGCCAATCTCATCTTTCTCTGGATCCTTTCCTGTAATAAAGATCTCTGAGTTCTCATTTTCTGTAGAACATCTGTATTTGTAGCATGTTCTGTCCATGAGATTTTCCGAGCTCTCCTATATCACTGCATTTCAAAGGCCATTATCTGTTGCCTTACTCTCTTCTTGAATATCCAAGTCTCACTTCCATATGTGAAAACTGGCCACACTAATGTTCTTATCATTCTTTTCTTTGTCTCGATACCCACAGACCTTCTGAGCATATCTTTATTTTTCCAGAAGGCATCTTTAGCTATAGCTGTTCTTTTTATTTCTTTATCTTGCTTTTCATCTGCAGTAAAGTAGGTGCCTAAATATTTATATTCTGTTGTATGTTCAATTTTCATATTGTTTATGAATATTTCTGGCTCCGATTTTTTTTTTTTTGAGATTTTCATAAATTTGGTCTTTTTTCATTTATATCTAATCCAAATTCTTTACCTTCCTCAATTAGTTGCTGCAGTAATTTGATTAATTAGTTTCTGTTTTCTGCTATTAGAATGGTATCATCAGCATATCTAAGTTTGTTGTGTTTTATACCATTGATACTAATTCCTTTTTATTTTTCAATCTTTTTCATCACTGTCTCACTATAGATATCAATAGATTTGGTGAAAGGACAACCTTGTCTAACTCCCCTTTCTATTTTCACTACAGAACCCTCAGGGTTAAACAACCATTTTCTGTTTCGTGTAAATTATTTTTATAATCTTAAGTACATGATATTTTATGTATAATTTATCTAATATATTAAACATTTTATTATATTTTACCTGGTAAAATGCCTTCTGAAAGTCTATGAAGCATATGTAAATGTTCCAATTTCTTTCAAGTGATCTTTCTATTAGTATTTTTAGTTCCAGTATAGCATTAATGGTTCACATTCCTGGAGAGTTTTAACAAGAATAAAACTGATTTTGTGTGAGTCGATTTATTACTATGGTGAGACTTGGATTCACCATTACACACCAGAATCCAAACAGCAGTCAAACCAGTGGACAGAAGCGTGTTGTTCGGCGCCAAAGAAGACAAAGTCGGTTCCATCAGCATGAAAGGCCACATTTTGTTTATTAATTATATTGAAAAGGGTAAAACAATAACCGAGTAATATTATACCGATCATTTAATCAGACTAGATGAAAAAATTCGCGAGAAAAGATCCGGTTTGCAAAAGAAAAAAAAAACATCTTTCATCAGGACAATGCACCTGCCCACAAAGGTGTTTTGGCAATGGGAAAATTAAGTAATCTGCACTATAAGTTGTTGGAAAATCCACCCTATTCACCAGATTTGGCTCCCTCTGACTTCTATCTCTTCCCAAAACTAAAAATCTTCCTCGCTGGTCAGCGTTTATCTTCGAATCAAGAGGTGATTGCAGCTGTAGAGAAGGATTTTTCAGATCTTACTGAGAACCACCACAGGGACGGGATAATGGCGCTGGAGCATCGCTGAAATACTGTAAATGTATTAATGTCTTAAGGGAGATTATGTTGAAAAATTAAAATAATGTTGAAATTATAAATTCGTTTTTTCATTGTTAGGCCGAGAACTTTTCAGACCACCCTCGTAAGACAGTACATGTATGCGCTTTTCATCGGCATTATGCAGAAACATATCCAAGTTCAATGTGTCGACATCTATGTGGACAGTGTTGTTCGCCAAAGAAACGCACGCACAACGATGTTGCTTCTTCAGAACTTCTTCAGAACATTGACACCACACTCGACAGCAATACGCCTCAAAGTTCAATGTCACGTGTCAACAGCGAATATGAAGAAGCAGTGTCTGACCGCTAGTAGTTCTTCTGACCGTTGGTATGTCTTCAGCAGTGACGTAGCTAGAGGGGGCGGAGTGGCCGATCCGCTCCGGGCGGCACTTTGAACCTTTTTGAACTTTTGAAGTTAATTCTAAAATACAGTCCCGAGAACATAGTTCCAAATATTGTAATACTACTGCGAATTTTCCTCGCAATTGCTTTAAGTATTGCTAGTTGTGAGAGGAATGTTTTAAAATAAAACTGATTAAGAATTACCTACATTACTATGAAATAGACTTCGCCAATGTCATCGATGATTTTGCTAACATAAAAGCAAGAAATATAACATTTTAGAATGTTGAAATTAAAGTTTTACTTCAAAAATAAATATAGCGTTTTAATTTATTTCCCTATACGTCGTTTTGACTTTTTGTAGTATTTTTGGTCTGCATTGAGAGGGGACCGCCCGGGGGGGGGGAAGCTCTAGCTACACCACTGGTTTTCAGATATGCAATTTTTTTTTTTTTTCGATAATGAGAGCACTCAGCTGTAACGAGAGTACCTTCAATGCTAAGGTTCTTTGCTCTGGAACAAACCATTTTCGAAGCATCTTGCAAACCTCTGTACTCTGCTGTAGATCCAGCGAAAAGTGATCCTCGTATTAGCTCCTGCCTATGTGGAGGATTATTCTCGATTTCGGTGAAACGGTTAGGATTCTCTTAACTGCAAAGCAAACGTCTTTGAAACGACTGCTGAGGCAAATCGCATACCTTAAGCTTACTGAGTGAATACAAAGTGCGGAATACACGAAGCTCATTTCCTGAGCATCTTGATCAGATCAGTTTGGGGCTGTAAAGATCTTTTTAGAAATGCAGATGTGAACTATACTTGGATACTGTCATGATTGTTTTCGCTCATTCGCTGTCTACGGTGAAAATACATTAGGATTTTACGTACGGTGCGGCAGTAATTTTAATCTTATATCGTCGTCGTCCGGTAGCATCCTCTAGCAAGAGGGTTGCAGCAGATGAGCAGCTCTTCTCCATTTCTCTCTGTCTGTCGCTTCCATCATTCTTAAACCAGTCCATTCCACGATGTCATTGAACCACTCTCCAGTTGGTCTTCCACGTTTTCCCTTCCCCTCAACTTTCCCTTGTAATCTAGTTCTTGTCAGGTGTCCCGAAGAACCTCTCAGAAGATGTCCTGCAAATCTGGTCTTTCTTTGCATAATATTCTTTAGCAGTGTTCTTTCCATCCCAACGCGTCTAAAAACTTCTTGATTTGATATTCTTTCTGTATAGCTAATCTTTTACATCTTTCTATGACACCACATTTCCAATGCATTAATTCTTTCCGTATCTCTCTTTCTGAGTGTCCATGGCTCACTTCCATAATTTGCAATACTCCAAACTGTTGCCTTAACTATTCTAATTCTAACACCTATTTTAGTGTTCTTGTTTATTAAAATTCTCTTCATTTCCATAAATGTCGATTTAGCTTTGCCTATTCTATTTCTAATGTCCAACTCTGAAGTTCCTTTCTCTGAGATCCAGCTACCTAAATATTAAAATCTTTCTACTTCTAAAATCTTTCCTGCACATCTTATTTTTACATTATCTCTTATTTTTCTACCCATTATCATTATCTTATGTACGATAGAAAAATATGTATGTCTTTTAACACTTCTTCTTTCATAAATATATCTTATATCGTTTTTCCTAGTACCATTTGTATTTTCAACGTATTCAGGAAGAAATTTGTATAGAAAAAAAACAACATAAGTTTCATTTTTGCGAATGCAATTCACAAAATTACTCACTGAATGGAAAATTCCGTGTTTTGGTTCGATTTTTTAGTGAAGGGATGATCACCTCCTCCCTAAATCTGCTACTATTTCACGTGATTCAGAAGTGAACTGGAGGATATGTATTTCCAGTGTGAAACAGTCGCTTTCAAAACTCACTGGAGAATCAATCAATAGGAACTATTCATTCACGCGGCTCTTGTTGAACAAAGTAAAGTTCATTTCAGCAAACTAAGAGTTATTCGTATAACTCACTCGGTTGTTCCGACGATGCCATTTGGCTGGAAAGACCTTGGAAGACACAAGGAACGTTCATAAGATTTTTTTCTTAAATGAAAGTGAGTTAGCCCGTTGTATACGGAGGTGAAGGAGATCTGTCCTTCTGAAAACCGGGAGTTTCCATCGTACAAACTAGCCATAAGAACACCGCAGTTTTCAGACATAATACTACCACTCTCCTCATGGCCTCAGTTGCTTCGACCATAATTCTGAAACAACGACAACAAGAGTGCGCTGCATTTCTTTCCTGAAAATAAATATTAATAAAAAAAGTCTTTTCACACGTAAACATGCAATCGCTTCTTTCAGCCTTTCAAGCTAGCAGACGAAAGTCCATTTTTTTTTTCGACAAAGACTGACAAATTTACATGAACTAAATGAGGGTGAATAAAATCTGCCAATGAATAAGGTCGATCAAAAAAAAAATAAATATAGTAGGGCTTTTTCCCCGGTTTATTCTGAAGTTTTTTCATCCCGCAAACAGGCAAACCGAACCCATGAACACACAGAATACAGCCATAGGACATAGCACGTCAAGGAAAACAATGGGAAACCACCTTGCTCATAGTCACTTCCCTAGTATTGTAGCATAGCTGCCCTTACCATCCGTAAGGATGAAAGGAAATTATTCCATTCCAAACTATAAAATCTTATTCTTCTTCTACGCGTTATTCCCGCTTCCTATGCAGGGTCCGCGTGTTACTTTAGATGCGACTTCTTGTTAGTACTACTCCCAACCGACCCGTCGCCTGGTCTGCCGCTTGGGGGGGGGGTATTTTATTGACTGTAGAGGCGTATGTTCACGGGGCCGGTTTGCCTGTTTGCGGGATGAAAAACGCCAGATAAACTGGCGGGAAAAACCTTACTGACCGCGCCCAAGACCGGCTAACTTGGCTATGCCTGAGGAAGATCCTCAAATTCCTCACGTCTACAACGGGAATCGAACCTGGGACACTCCTTCCCCAGGCATACGGTTGCGATGCGCAAAGCCAGTGGGCTAACCGCGCGGTCTCCATTCCAAACTATAAAATATGTTTAGAATTTGATGTAATGCCTAATATACGAAGCTAAGCGAATCACAGTGCTTTATTAATTTATTTGTTATTTGTTACCACTACTGCATGCGTGCAACGCTTAATTAAGAAATTAGACTTCCACTAATGAGCTGTCTTGCTTCATTCATTCATTTCGTATGGTGATTCAACGGCCGTTAGCTCCTTTTACCGGGAGGTACGGCAACATCTCAATCCCACCTATTTTTATCCGGGCTCGGGACCGACATAGCTGACAATTCAGACCTATGGCTGGAGGGATTGTCTTAAGTATTCCTGACTGTATCAGTGTGTATTCACGGGGACGGTTTGCATGCTTGCGGGATGAAAAACCCCAGATAAACTGGGGGAAAACCTTGCTGTCCACGCCGAAGATCGGCTAACTTGGCAATGGCTGAGGAAGATTCTTAAGCTCCTCACGTCATCTACGAACCTAGGACACTCCTACCCCAGGCATGTAATTGCGAAGCGCACAGCCACTAGGCTAACCGCGCGGAGTCTTTCTGATTAGCGAAGATGGCGTGCACCAAACAACAACAATAACAATAATCTACACGTGGTTTGTTGCGTCCAAAAGTAAATTTAGCTAACGAAAAGCTCTCAGGTGATGTGAATAACTAACTACGGTCACCATTCGAGTGAAATCGTCTAAAAGAGGTTAAGCTTTACCCTCTTTGCAGTGACAGGGCTAGGAGAGCGATATGTGCACATGCCCAGGGTAGCCATAATTGGACGAAATTCAACCAAACTTGGTGTAAGTACACTCTAGGAGATGAGCATTTTTATTTACAGAAGATAAAAATAGTACAAAATTCTGCCACCAATGGACATTTGGCGCTTATAGTGCCAAATGTCCCTTGGTGGCAGAATATATTTCATACTTTCGGTCTTCCTTATATCCACCAACGTGAGTAGAAGCTGTGAGATTATGCAAATATATATATATATATATTAAAGCAAATTTTTTTCCCTATAAAACTTATTGTGCCCTTTTTTGTGAATTTCTGCAGATCTTTTATCGTCATTATATATATAATTATATTATTAATATTATGTAACACCTCCAAGGACTCATCGCGTGAGGACACCCTACTCCACTCCACTCCGCTATACACATCTCACCGTCTTCTTTACTACTTAATTGTCCCACTACACCACTACCATCAACCATCTGCCGCCCATCACTACTAACGGCAGTATTTTTTTGTCTGTAAATTGCGTGTGTTCTGACGGCCGATTTGCCATGAAATACGCGACATGAAAAATCCCTGCTACCTTCCCCCACCATGTATGAGATTGGCAACTCACCTTCAGTTGAAAAAGTGCACATAAAAGATTCCTCTCGTCAAGATGAGAATCAAAGTAGGTATTTTCCAATCGGAGGGTACAATGTATATGAACGTTCGTCTAGAGAGAAAGATCCTTCAGGCCTCCATTAAGCAGAGTGGTCGTCTCATGTGAGCCGAGCGATAAAATTCATCTCTCACCTAATGCTGTTCACAACAACAATGTTCGTCGAGGGATTCGAACCCACAGCCTGTTGAGCGCAGAGAGGAGATGCTGCCAACTCGACCAATCAAATATATTAAAATAAATGTAATTTCCCTTTTGTAATTATACCGAATCTTGATTGTGATTTATTTATTTATTGCTGTAATTGTAAACAGAGAAACATTTTTTCTGACCGAAATACCTCTCATCTCTTTACTCGATATTTTTGAAAGTTTACAGCCCTGCTGACAACCACGAGTGTCGTTAAAGATTTGAGAATGCCAGCGAAAACTTTATATTGTTGATTTTATTGGTGCTCGAAGCACGTAGGCCGGCTTGGCGCTCTTCGCTGGTCACGAGAATGAAATAGCGGATATGGTGCTCATGGGAATAGAACGTTCGGCTCAAAGAAAGCATAGAGCGAAAATCATGTTTCTTATTTCGCGTTCCTTGTAAGAATCAGCTGGTTGGTTTGAATTTGAATTTTCTTTTCACTTCGAGCGAAAGGACTGGGATGTATATCTTCTCATAACCACGTGCTCAAGGAGCGTGCGTACCCTTTCTGACGTCTATATTTCGATAGCGTTCTTTGTGGCCAAAATCTGTTCATTTTGCATTAATGAACAGATTTTGGTCAGCAAGAAATAATACAGTCCAAATTTCCAATCTAACCCGCACTTCAGCGATTTTTGACCATGTTATGTGGATATATAAAGGGTGTCCAATGCACATTCCTTTTATAAGAGGGAAATTAATGAGACATACTGTGCTATTAGAATTGTTTGTGATGATATCATTCATCACACACACACACACACACACACACACACACACACACACACACACACACACACACACACACACACACACACACACACACACTGAAATATAGCTTCTGCTCATCCACACACAAAAGAAATACATCATAAAGTTAGTTGACACTGGAAGGAGGGGCTCACAGGGTTCACAAGGGTTTATTAGGCTTCATTTCACTTCATAAAACCCAATGGATTGCTGCGAGTCTGGAACGTTTAGCGCTAACATTGCAAGCCAGAGCGAAAGTTCAAATTATCCCTGTCCCCCCCCCCCTTCTTTTTCACAACTAGAATTCCGTTCTTTAGGTGGTGTATGACTTTACTTCTGAAAGAAGAGCATTATTTGATTGTTTTTTCCTACTGAGTAGAATAATTGGCTTGTTTTATTGTCGATGTGATTGGCCGAGCGGATAGAGAACCCGTTCTCCAACCTAAGGGTTAGAGTGGTGATCTACCGTGCTCGTGGATATCTATGAATATCTTCAGGTGGGCGATGCATTTCCTCGGCTGTTGTGGGTTCACCATTCTTGTCTATGGGAGACCGAAAGTGGCTTGATAAGTTCTGTTTGAAATCGAGAGCAGGATTTTCAGATGACCAAACATTTACCCACTGGCGGTATTGATGTACGAAGGTATGTAATGTTTCTAGGCGGGATTCACATTAAAAATAAAATGACTTTTTTGTTTGTGTACCGTGCAGCGGCTTGTGTAAAATGTAGTGGGGGGGGGGGCAGATTCCTTAAAAGACTCCTTAAATGTATTTCTCTGTCGAAACTTCAAGGTACCGAAAGGTTAATTTTTTTTTGTTTTCTCGAAGGTCATCTTTTGAATGAATTTTTGTTACTAGTTGATGCTTTCACAAAGTTCATTGTATATGTCTTCCCTTGGGAAAATCGGAAGCTGGTGGTCCCACATTAAAGAAAGTCTTGTCAGAGTTACTGCCGTAATGTCCTGAGTACGAGTTTCAGAATTTCGTAGATGGCAGTAAAGCTCCAAAAGCCAACCACTGTCCAGCTCTGTTAACAATAGCTATCAAAATATCCCAGCTTGTGTCTTTCCGACTAATTTCTAGATCTACGCGATCCATGCGGTAGGATATGGACAATTAAGTATAAATTAACCTTTCTTGATATGTCATTACACTTGCAGCAAGCAGTGATAATCACAGAAGATGATATTCATCGACTTTTGAAAACGTGTTAGGCTTAGTTTAAATTGCGACTGATTTGTTTATCAGAATAATTGTATTCTGATACATTTCATTACTTTCGGGGATTCGTTCTACTTGGGTTATAATTTTTTTTTCTTTCTCCGAATGAAATAACGTTTATTTCATTCGGAGAAATAAAAGCAAGTGTGGGAATATGATGCAAGATAAACGCACAAGGAGTTTCAAGCTTCGCCTTTTCAACTAAGCCATAAATAATTTTAATTAAAAAATGCACGCCTCAAAATTTCAGCGAGGTCTCTTTCCATACCAAATTGCTGAACCATAAAACGAAAAGAAAGTTTTAGAGATCAAACTATTGTGACATTATGCGGAGTGTTGGCGCCTTGTGAGTTGTTAAAATAAATCGTCAAGATTGTTACTGCTCCCGCTTGGAAGTCGTAATTCATAGATCCGGCGTAAAATTTTTGGTAGTTTGTTATTCACCACTGTGAATAACACTTGCAGTATGCGTGTTTTCAAATAAGCACTGACGTTAGCACTTGCAAAAAAAAAACTGAAAGTTTTGCCGAAGTTGATTAAGTTTTCAGGAATGGGCAATGGCGCTTCCCCCTCTCCCCATTTCCATGCTCATGCGCTCACTGACTCTTGTGGTAATATTAAAATAAGTGTCCAACCAGCAGACGTAATAGAACAAATACCGGTATAGTCACGAGGAACGGTTTCTTAAGTCGTCAACCACTGCTTTATTTTATCGCAAAAACACTGGTTGCTCGCCTTAATCGGAGAATAATTTATAACAGCATTGAAAATATTCAATCCTTTACTTGGGTGTATTTAGTCCATAATGCATTCTTCTTCAATGGTAGCCATTATACTTAACGAGTAGAGATGTGCGGTTTTCTTCATATCCATTGGAGTTAACACCAAGTTATGAAAAAACTTCAGATTGCAATAAAAAAAAAAATCAAATCTTCGAGTTGCCCTCTAGCGCTAAATACAAACATTCGATGGCTGTTGGCCTGAAAGTGATCTTAAGATAACACTCTACCCCATTTCTGACAAAGTCTTGAGTCAAGGGTATTCGTCACTAGTAATTGCTGATTCAAAAAAGAGTCTCGAAGATTTGTGGCTATTTCTGCGTAGTAGCATAGTTTCCTTTCATTTAATTTTAGTGAAGGGTTCGAATGCGTGATTTCGTATCTTGATTTCCAAAATGATAACAGCGTTTGCGTTTTTTTTTATTTTATTTCTGGCTCTTCCCACAGCACATTCGCAAGAACGATGTGACATTCGCTCGTCTGTTGGGAAGATGGATTTCGGCTGGGATCAAATCCCTATGTTGTGTAGATCCTTTAGAAGGATTTCTTTTCAAGTGAGGATCAGTTAAGTGGTCTCTCCCTCCGAAAAGGCGGGGATTTCCATCATGAAAAGCAAGAAAACCCACACATGCAGTGTATAGATGTAATACACTAAGACTCCCAGCCTCAGCTGCTTCAGCCAAATCTCGTATTAGCAGTTCACTCGTGGTTTGCCGAAGAAAAGGATGGAGTTTTTTTTTTTTTTTTTTGAGAAGAGTGGCTTGCTTGATACGTGGGTTAAAAGTGGCATGATGTTTATCTTGAACTTTTTTTTTTTTTTAGATGCATTTCGAATAGAGGAGATGGCAATAATTTTGTCACGTAGAGGAAAGAAGCGGGTATTATTTTAAGCTATTATAATCATTAGCAAAAATGTGCAGTGTACGCCAGTGAGTTCAGTAGCAAGAACTGTTCCACTGAAACGAGTACCCCCGGCCCTATGTTATCATCGTTTTAAGGATACCGTATTGATAGACTGAGTGACAGCGTAATTATCCGACTGTTACAGTCACAGCGAGTATCCAAAAACACACGTCATCAAATAACCGCAAAAATAGTTGGCAGTTATTTGATTAAAGGTAATTTTGGATGCTGACTGCTTCGATGCACTAAAAATGCATGCGTCTGTTTCTCCATGTAGCCAAATAGCAAACACATAACCAAACAGGGCAGTCGGACTGTGGGTTTCAGCATAACTATTGTTTATTAACTAGTGGTTTGTTCTCTAAGAGTTGTATATTGAAATTGACCAAGGAAATTATTCACAGCCACGCATTTTAGAATCACTTTCGGAATTCCTGAATTTTGGAATTATTCCAATTCGTGCTGGTCAATTTATACCGTGTTAGTGTCAAGAGAGAGTTAGAGAGAGAGAAAGAGAGAGAGAGAGAGAGAGAGAGAGAGAGAGAGAGAGAGAGAGAGAGAGAGAGAGAGAGAGAGAGAGAGAACGGAATATAATAAGATTCAGCCTCTTTTAATGACTTGTCGTTTTTTCCCCTAGATACAGTATATGATACGTAAAAGACTTTAGAAGCTTAATCGATTTAAGTATTGTTGGGTCTTATTTTTGTAATAACAACGAAATTCGTACAGATTTTTCTTTTTTTTCTTTTCTTCTACATAATGTATTGATAATAGTTACTGTACTTGGTAATGTATTGTTTCTGCGGTTGAATTACCTTACCTTACCTATCCTCTTCGCTCCCTGCGGAGCATAGGGCCTCAACCATTGACTTCCATCTGACTCTATTCAATGCTTCTTTTTTGATCTCTTTCCAGGAACGTCCCAGCCGCCTTGCCTCTATTTCTAGTTCTCTTCTCCATGTTATCCTGGGTCTGCCTCTTTTCCTCTTGCCTTCGGGATTCCATTCTAATGCAATTTTTGCTATTTCTTTATCTGGGTCCCTGATTGTGTGACCTATCTAGTTCCATTTTCTTTTAGCGATTTCATTTCTGATGCTGGGTTGATCTGTTCTCTCCCAAAGTTCTATGTTTGTTATTTTATTTAGCCAGTATATCCCAAGTATCTTCCTTAAGCATTTGTTTATGTAGACCTGTATTTTATTTATGTTTTCCTTTGTTAGTGACCATCTCTCAGCTCCGTATAGTAAAACTGGTTTAACATTAGTGTTGAAGAGCCTAATTTTGGTTTTTAATTTTATTTCTTTGGACCCCCAAATTCTCTTCATCATATTGAATACAATCTGTGCTTTCTGGATTCTATTTTGTATGTCCTGTTTGTTTCCTCCTTGTGCTGATCGCTGATCCCAGGTAAATAAAGTTATCTACCTGGTCCAGTGTTTTCCCTAGTATTTCAAAGACTAATTCTTGTTTGGGGTTTATCTTCATTACTTTGGTCTTGTTATGATTTATTTTCAATCCACATTTATTTGCTTCCTGGTTTAAATTATCTATTTTCTTTTGGAGGTGTTGATGTTTTTGTGCCAAAAGGCATATATCGTCTGCAAAATCCCGGTCACTGATTTTATTTGACCATCCCCATTGAATGCCAATTCTTTCTTCTGATGTTTTCTTCATCACCCAGTCAATGACAATCAGAAAGATGGTCGGGGAGAGTTTACATCCTTGTCTTACTCCTGTGTTTGTTGCAAATGGTTCTGATAGTTTGCCATTATTTATTATTTGTATTTTGTATTTTTCATGATTTTTTTTGTTATATTTATGATTTTCTGAGGAATACCATAGTGCTTCATTAACTTCCATATAGTATTTCTGTCTATGCTATCAAATGCACGTTCGAAGTCGATGAATCCCAAATATACGCTACTCTGCCATTCTATTGACTGTTCAACAATTATTCTTAATGTTATTAATGTTATTATCTGATCAATACAAGATCTTTTTGGCCTGAACCCAGCCTGTTCTTTCTTCAGTTTAGTTTCAATTTCTTGTTTCATTCTTTCTAGCAAAATTAGAGTAAATACTTTACTTACAACATTTAGAAGTGAAATCCCTCTCCAATTTTTACAAAGTGTTATATCTCCCCTTTTTTTGGCAGTTTAACCAGGAGTCCTGTATTCCAGTCTTCTGGCCATTCCTCCTTTTCCCATATTTGATTAAATAGCAGGTGTAGCATTTCAACACTAGTGTTTATATCTGCTTTAAGCAGTTTAGCCTGTATATTGTCACTCCTAGCTGCTTTATTGTTTTTTGTTTTCTTTACTGTATGAGTTATTTCTAGTTTAGTTATAGTTCCTGTATTTATTTTAAGTATTTCTTCTTCTTCTGGTGTTTCTGGTATTTCTTGTTCTAGGTTTTCTATTTCTCCATTTAAAATTTTTTGGAAATGTTCTACCCATCTTTTTCTATGTCTACTTCATTTGTGAGTAACTTTCCTTGTTTATTTTTTTACAGGCCCTTCTCTTTTAAAACTCTTCCCAGCTAGCTTTCTTGTTATCTCAAACAACCTCTTTTGGTCAAATTTATTTGCTGTTCTTCAGCCTCTTTACACATTTCCTCCAGGAAAACTTTTTTATCTTTCCTTGAACTTTTTTTACCTGTCCGTTTTTAAGCCTGTATCTTTCACTTATCTGATTTCTTTTGTTTTCTTCTGTACTTTGCAGAAGTGTATTCCATAAAGCTTTCCTTTCTTCACATAATTTGATGGTTTCTTCAGAGATCCATTATTTGTGATTCCTACTCTGCCTTCCCAGAACTTCTTCGGCGGTACTATTAAAATATTCTTTATTTTTCCCCAGTTCCCTTCAATGTCTATTTCCTTATGTTGTTCTACAAGGCTTCCATATTTATTCCTTAATGTTACTTTATATTTGTATTTTGTATCCTTGTTTTTCAGTTTGGATATATTGTATTTAATTCTTTGGTTCTTGCCTTTAAATATTTTTCTTGTTTCATTTTTATTTTTGCAATCAGTAATAATTGGTCTGTAAAGGCATCTGCACCTCTCCAAACTCTTACATCCATCAAAGAGGTTCTCTAAAGTCTGTTTATTAAAATATGGTCTACTTGGTTTTTGGATTTCTTATCAGATGATATCCAAGTCTGTTTATGGATGTCTTTATGTTTAAATACGGTTCCTCCTATGATCATATCATTGAAAGTGCAAAAGTCTTTTAGGAGTTCCCTATTTTCGTTACAGTTTCCTAAACCTCGTTTCCCATTATTCGTTCATATCCCACGTTACTATTTCCTACTTTTGCATTTATGTCATCTATAATTAAAAGCATATCTTTACTTTTAACTTCATCTACTTCTTTTTGCAGCATGTCATAGACATCTTCTTTCTCTTCTATTTTTGCATTGTTTGTTGGTCCATATGTTTATTATAGTCACGTTTCTGTATTTAGTTTTAAATCTAGCTTTGATGATTCTTTCAGAAACTGGTTTCCATTCAATTAGTGCTCTTCTAGCATCTGTTGTTAGCATGAAAGCTACACTTTTGCTAAGTGTGTCATCTTCATTCTGGTTTCCAGAATATAAAATGTATTTGTTTGTTGTTAGTTGGATTTCTCCGCTATCATTCCATCTTGTCTCGTTTAGATCTAGTATTTCTATTTTGTATCTTTCCATTTCTCTGGTTAGTAAGTTAGCTTTTCCACTTTTGTACAAAGTCCTAATGTTCCAGCATCCAATTTTGGTTAAACTTTTTAGGCTAAAGAGGTTTTTTCTTAGAGTTTTCCGCCTGTCAGCTTCCCCAATGGGACTTTCACTGGCTTGCTTCTTTTCCCCATTACTTCTTCCTCTTGGTTTTGTGTTGGTTTTCCAACAATGGTTGAGGTTTCTGTAGCAATATGTTCTTTCCATATTATGGTTCCTAGCCACAAGTATAACCCTCCTGCTTTCTCATCCGGGCTTGGGACAGGCAATGGCGGAGTTTCTGCGGTTGAATAATATTGCTTTTTTACAGCATTTATACATTATAAATTTATACAGCAGTTATATATATTTAACTGCTGTATAAATATATACAGCAATTTTCATTTAATGTATTTAAGCGCTGAAAGTACTGCACTTAAATGTAATATATGGATATTTATATGCCGGCCTAGTTGGCCGAATGGTTAGCGTATCCGGTCTCCAGCCAAAAGGCATCTGGTTCGAATTCAGCTTAGGCATTGATGTTGGTGATTGTCTTCCACCTTCATACATTCATTCCCCCAAGTATGGATACACTCTCCCAATATGGACTGAGTCACCATAGGAGTAGTAGACCTAAAACCCCCACAATGGGAGAGGCCTTCACCCTGCAGTGGGTAGAAAAATAGACTGTTTGTCATCATCATATATATTTTTTTCTTTTTCTTTTGTTGATCTTGGTTGAGATGTGATTTCTCAGCTTTCATCCTGGAAGCTTAATTATTAAGCTTATCTGATGATGACACCGGCTAGTTGTTATTTATTGGTTTGTTTTCTGTGTTGGAAAGTAGGCTGATGTTTGATAGGTCTGATTAACACTACATCTGTAGGTTGAGAAATTCTCTCTCTCTCTGAACTTTTCAGGTTATTATAGTTTGTAAGGTTCCTGTATTCAAAAGGTAATTTGTTTATCATGTCTGGGAAGTAGAAGCTTCGTGTGGCCTTTCCGTAGTGATTATTTTATTTATATGTGATATAGTTAATTGTCTGAGATCTTGTTATGTAATCCTGACTGTCCTGTACTTGGCATCGAAATAATGTTTTAGCAAAGCTGCATAGTGACATGAATGTTTTGCTGTCAGTATTTTGTGTTCTGACATTGCAGTGTATATAAAGTCGTTATTTTCTCTTTGTTCTCAAAAGATCAGTTTTATCATTTTATACTGTAACGACATTAATCTATTTAGTTTGTAGGGTGCACAGAAAGCATAAGGTGTTATAGCGTATCTTAGTATATTTTGGAAGAGTGCTTTGTATATTAGTGTTTTTAGGCGTATGGGAACAATGTCTTTTAACCTGTAGAGTTTGCCACTTATTGTTCGGAGTTTGTTGTGTAGATGGTTTATGTGGCTATTCCAGTTCAAATCTTCATCGAAGTAAATTCCAAGGTATCGTATTGTTTCAAACTGAGTGAGTGTAGTGGTTTTGCTGTTCTGTGTGTTTTTTATGTTGGATGGTTATATATTTGTTATCAACAGGTCGGGTCAGTGGATTTCTGAATATCATTAATTTTGTCTTATCTGAGTTTAAGTGTATGGAGTTTTTGGTGAGCCAGTCTATGAGCAGATTTATGTCATGCTGTATATTTGTTTGGGCTATGCTTGCATTATTATATATATATATATATTATAGCTGTATCGTGTGCATATTGGAAGATCTTTTCCTTTGGAAGGTAGCTGATTAATATTGTTAATATAAATGTTGAATACAGTTGGGGAGAGTACAGCTCCCTGGTAACTGGTAGCTCTCTACTTCGGTTTGACCCGATACGTGTGATATGCTTTCTATTTTTAAGGTAGTTTGTAAACCACCTGTACACTCTATTCCAACATGTCTGAGCTTTTCTATTAAGGTTTTGTTTTTGTTTAAGGCGGTATTAATTACGTTTATGAAGTCTTCCAAGAGAGATGTTGTTCCCTTTTTTTTTCTGAAAACCGTGTTGTGTTTTGGGGATAATATGAAAGTTCTCTGTGCATGCTGTGAGTTTCTTTAGTATGATCCGCTCTCCATAATTTGATTGATAATTGGTAGTGTTGCTATGAGTGTGTAATTGCTGATTAAATTTCTTTTTCCGTGTTTGTATATGGATGTGATTATGTCAGTCTTTAATATACTTGGTATCTGTCCTGTTTTTAAATGTTTTATTTATTAATTTTAGTAGGATAGGGCCTAAGCTAGTTGCGTGTTGCTTGATATCCTTAAGTCTTATACCATCAATTCCTGTCCCTTTGTTTGGTTTGATTTGATGTATTACAGAGAGACCTTCTGTTTCTTTTATAGTTGGGAACCATAATATCTGTTTTGATTGTGGTCCATGTGGAGGATCACGTTTTGTGACTGGGGGAATATTTCTGTGCAGTTCTTGGATGGAGTCTGCAAAGTATTGGTTAAAGTCATTTGCTAGTTGTTGGATAAGTTTTGCGTCTTTCATGAAGCTGTCATTTATGGTTTCGGAGCGGTGGTGTTGGGAGCACAATCTAGCATCTCATTAATCAGATGCCAGGTTTGTTTCATGTTGTTTTGTGCAGAGATTATTTTGTCTCTGTAGTAGTTTTTTTTTGCATTTCTTATTTGTGTTGTAAGGCGATTCCTTGTTATCTTATATTCCGTTTTTAAAGCTGCGTTATTTGGATATCGCTTTAATTGTTTCCATAGAGCGTTCTTTTTGTGTATTTGTAGGATTAAGGTTGGTCTTATCCAAGGGTTTGGTTTTTTTTTGAGCGAATTCTGATTTTCTTTGCAGCTTTCTTATATATTTCCTCCAGTGTGAGTTTAATGTTGTTGTATAGGATATCTGTTTAATCTGGTGATGCCATGTGTAGCCAGTCTGATTTTCTTATTTCGTGGTTAATTATTTCTTCGTCTATTATTGTTTTGTGTTGCATCAAATAATAATAATAATTTTTTTTTGAGAATGACAGTGATAAGGTTTATTATCATACAGATAATAAACCTTATATAATAAACCTCAGAAAATATAATAATATGTCTCGTTATATGTAAATAAGACATATTATTATATTTTCTGTACAGTACAAAGATGCAGAATACTTCGTTTTTTATAAATATAAATACACTCGTACATTCTTTAAAATTATCTAAATATTTATCCATCCTATTTACATCTGGATTGGCACGAATGTGCATACAATTCACTATACAATGCAGCAATACAACACATATTTCAATAGTGAAATATGTGTTGTTATTACAACTTGTTATTATTACAACTTGTTATTATTACAACACATATTTCAATAGTGAAATATGTGTTGTTATTACAACTTGTTATTATTACAACTTGTTATTATTACAACACATATTTCAATAGTGAAATATGTGTTGTAATAATAACAAGACAATAATTTCATATAAGTATATATAATTTTTCTACATTTTGTCATTTGTATTTTTCTTCTAATATTTTTTATACATTCTGTATTTAATACAGTTTTTTTTACAACAGATGTTTTAATACAGACATATTTAATAATAAGAATTTTTATTATTATTTTACTTCTCTATAAAAATTCAGTATACACGTTACTGACTACATTCTTTCTTTTTTTTTTTTTTGATATATAGCAACAAGGTAAGTCAATTGAAATAATAAAAAAAAGTGATACGGGACGGCAATTTAATCATAAAATTTGTGCTTGTCGAGGAAGTCACTACTTCTAGCTTCCCGGGGTCGAAAATAAAAGATATGAAAAACGTACCAGAAAAATAGAAAAGAAAAGAGATGGTAGTTCTTGTTGGAACTAATGATTTAAATAGCGACAAATATATTATGAGGAAGGATATGAAAGGTCTTTTGAAAGAAGCGAGAAAGATATGCAAGAGAATAAAAATTGTAGCCTTGCTATCAAGATATGTCAATTTCTGGATAGCAAGGCTGATAACAAATGCTTCAATGAGCAGGCTAGGTAAAAGAAACGGATGCGAATTTTTGGATATGTGAAGTGCGTTTAATGGTAGAGAGCCATCAAATGCACGTCGTCATTTGACATGAAGAGCCAGGAAAGTTTACTTATTGGGATGAGATCTAATGCAGAAAAGTCAGGGAAACTAGATCATCATGGGAGGAATGGTAAGAATGTGTGAAAGTTCAGCTATGGTATGTAAACACAATAAAGATGTGAATGGCACTGAAAATACTCAAGCATCTGGCGGAGTGGAAATGTGCGCTTTGAGTCGGATTTTCTGAATGTGTGGGGAGGGTAAAGAGAAAATTCTACAACAAGGCCAAGCAGATCTTAGACCTAGACTTATGCTAAGTAGAAAAAAATTGTTATGCTTATATACAAACGCAAGGAACAAACGGGCTGAGTTTGTTGATTTATTGAATACGATGTGGCCTAAGATTGTTTATTAGTGAAACCTGGTTATCAGAGTCAGATGAACAACTGGAATCGAGTGCAAAGGATATAATATGTTTAGGATATAGTATGTAATGTACAGCGAAGACAGAAAAGGAGAGGGAATACTACTAATGATATCGGAAAACTTAATTCCAGTTAGGGGAGAAACGCACTAAAGCAATAATGGTAATAATTACCCATGTAGCAGTGAGTTTGAGGTTGTCTAGTATGAAGTAGAAGCTAAAAGGATGAAATATATGGTTGAGCGTTGCTACAGACATCGCGGCTGAGTTGCAAGGGACAAAGAAATGCATCGCCAGTTTACCCTGATGGATACTAAATGAGTGATCATTATGGGTGGCTTTAATTTCTCCTCTACCCAATCCAAACATTGATTGGGTAGAGGAGAAATCTCATGATAAGAAAGAAGCGGAATTTGTTGAATTATTGCGAGCCAACTTTCTCAAGCAGCATGTGAAAGAAAGAACGCTAAGATCAAAGAGTGATAGATGTGTTCGTAACGTCGGAATGAGTCTGTAAAGAATATGACTATTTTGTCACTAGCTGATAACAGTAATCATGGGTGCTTTCCTGGGAAGTAGCTAATTATATTGATATTTCAATTAGAAGAGGTTGCATGCTGAACTACAAAGCTGGAAATTATGAGCAACCAACCATAAGGAACCCAAAATACTAATTTTGGTTCCACTGTATCAGTTACTAATTGGGAATGATATCAGCAAGATATGAGAATCTTTGAAAAAGTGCCAAATGAGGCAGTATCTAAATGTATCCCAAGAGTTCGACGAATAAAGAGGATGTAAGAGAAATGGGTGCACAACCTTCTTCAGCAAGAGATCAATAAGAAGTTCATGTAGAAGGAATATCGTGACAGTAGGCGTGAGATGAATATGCAATATATACGAGAGTGTGCTGAACAGTTGTGATAATCACCATGAAGGAAATGAGGTAGAACCATGTAACTTCCACATTATTCTACATATTCCCCACGAAGTGTTACACACATGTTATACCGCTGCTACATCATTTGCAATCCTCTGAGAAAAAAATCTTCCCCTTGATGCACAAAGCAGTCCTGATCTGCAGATATCACTTCACCATCTGTGGTAAATTATGTTCCTTTCAAGTGTTTCTTTAAATTTGGGAATAGGAAATAGATGGGGCCATTGGGAATAGGAAATAGTCAGATGAGGCCAGGTCTGGCGAATAAGGTGAGTAAGGCAGACATCGAAATCCCAAGTTGAGTATTGTCTGCTGGGTTTCATGAGCAGTGTGAACAGATACGATGTCCCGCAAAAGGAACACGCCTCTGCTCAGTTTCCTATGGCGATTTTTCTTCACTAACTTCTTCAATTCCTTCAGAGCTGTGGAATAAACTGCTATTGTAAGACCAAGAATTACACCATCCATATCCGAAATTACAGTGATAAGAATCTTCCCTGCTGACTTTTGTTTTCAGGACTTCTCTGACCATGGAGAACCTTTGTCTCCATTACATTCACTGTTGTTGGTCTCTGGTTCATAGTGATGAAGTCATGTCTATTCAACAGTCACGAAACAAAATCTTTGCACTTGATTTCTCAAAATGACCCAAAATCCCTTGAGATGACAACACACGTTCTCTCTTTTGGTCGGCATCCAAACATTGGGGGACCCACTTCGCTGAAAGCTTCTGCATATCCAGATCTTGATGGATAATGAACCTATCTTGTTCTCTGGATATTCCCAGAGTCTTTGCAATGTTTTTGGATAGTATTTGTCTATCATCAAGGATCATGACATGCACTGCAATGATGTTTTCAGGTGTGATCGCTGTGGACGGTCTTTCTAACATGGGGGAAAAACTTGTCTCAGGATGCCCAGTTTTACACTTGGCCACGCATCTGGCAACTGTGGGATATGCTGGGACATAGTCCCCTAAAGTATCACTCAAAGTTTGGTGAACCTCAACTGCAGACTTTTCTTGCAAAATGAAAAACGTGATGACCGTCCGAACATCAGTGTCTTCGAATTTCTTCAAAACCTCTGTCATGTGTTCTTATATATCCTAACAGATAAAGAGCAAATTGCAGTTTGATGAAACATGGAGGTTAAAGAATTCTTTCTTGTGGTAATATCAATTGCTTTAATATCATTGTTGTTCTTAATCTGAACTTTTCATCCCGCCTCCTCGTAAAGCACAGGCAAAAGACCTGGGCAGCTCAGTGGAAGTGGCGCTTGCATCCTCTGCACCAAGCAGGCTGAAAATAGACTTAAATTCCACTCTAGTCGGCGACTGGAGGAACTTAATATAAGCCTTTCTTTGACCAGTTTCTGACTTAGTCGATCTTTGGCGCAGGCAATCAGGTTTTTTCTCCCATAAACTCGGGTTTTCCCTCTCGTAAAATAAAAAAAAAAATCGTTACATTTGTTACAGTTATTATATACATTTGATTATATATGATACAACGTTATTTACATTTGTTTACATATGATACTTACATTACCTACATACTGTATGTTTACACATAATACATTGGTTTTCATGTGATACGTACTTTACATGCATTTGGTTACATATGATACTTACATTACCTACATACTGTATGTTTACACATAATACATTGGTTTTCATGTGATACGTACTTTACATGCATTTGGTTACATATGATACATGCTTTTTTTTTTTTTTTTTTGGATGAGATGTAATTTGTCAACTTTCATTCTCGACGCTTATTTGTAAGCTTATCTGAGGATGGCACCAGTTAGTTATTATTTATTGCTTTGTTTGCTGGTTGAGTGTTTCTTGTTCATAGTATGTCCTTAGAGCTCTTTTCAGGCTATTGTAGTTTGTAAGGTTTCTGTATTCAAAAGTAACTTGTTTATCATGTCTGGGAAGTAGAAGTTTCGTGTGGCCTTTCCGTAGAGATTATTGTATTTATATGTGACATAATTAATTGTCTGAGATCTTGTTATCTTGTTATGTATTCCTGGCTGTCTTGCAGTTGACATCGAAATAATTTTTAGCAAAGCTGCATGGTGACATAAATGTTTTGCTGTCAGTATTTTGTGTTCTGACATTGCAGTGTATGTAAAGTCGTGATTTTCTCTTTGTTCCCAAAAGATCAGTTTTATCATTTTGTACTGTAGCGACACCCTTATTTTTCTGAAAACCATATTGTGTTTTGGGGATAATATGAAAGGTCTCTGTATATGCTGTGAGTTTCTTCTGTACGATCCGCTCCATAATTTGAATGGTAATTGGTAATGTTGCTATGGGTCTGTAATTGCTGATTAAATTTCTTTTTCCATGTTTGTATATGGGTGTGATCATGGCGGTCTTTAGCATACTTGGTATCTGTCCTGTTTTAAATATCTTATTTATTAATTTTAGTAGGATAGGACCTAAGCAAGTTGCATGTTGCTTGATATCCTTAGGTCTTATACCATCAATTCCTGGGCCTTTGTTTGGTTTGATTTGAAGTATTACAGAGAGAAGTTCTGCTTCTTTTATGGTTGAGAACCATAATGTCTGTTTTAATTGTGGTCGAAGCGGAGGATCATGTTTTGTGATTGGGGGAATATTTCTATGCAGTTCTTGGATGGAGTCTGCAAAGTATTGGTTAAAGTCATTTGCTAGTTGTTGGATAGGTGTTTTGCGTCTTTCATGAAGCTGTGATTTATGGTTTCGGAGGCGGTGGTGTTGGGAGCACAATCTAGCATCTCATTAATCAGATGCCAGGTTTGTTTCATGTTGTTTTGTGCGGAGGTTAGTTTGTCTCTGTAGTAGTTTTTTTTTGCATTTCTTATTTGTGTTGTAAGGCGATTCCTTGTTATCTTATATTCCGTTTTTAAAGCTGCGTTATTTGGATATTGCTTTAATTATTTCCATAGAGCGTTCTTTTTGTGTATTTGTAGGATTAAGGTTGGTCTTATCCAAGGGTTTGGTTTTTTTTTGAGCGAATTCTGATTTTCTTTGCAGCTTTCTTATATATTTCCTCCAGTGTGAGTTTAATGTTTTTGTATAAGATATCTACTGAATCTGATGTGATGTGTTTTCCCAGTTGGTTTTTCTTATGGTTGACTACTTCTTCGTCTATTATTGTTTTGTGTTGCTTTTCTTCTGTGGGACATTGCATGGATATTGTCTTGGTGTGCAGGTTTAGAGCCGTGAAGTAATGGTCTGCTACTTTGCACTTTATGACTGATGCAGTATAACTGTTTGGTGGTGCTCGGACGTTTATAAGATCTAGGCAAGAAGCAGTGATAGTATTTCCGAATATTTCTTCTCTAGTACATGATGTTATTGTTGGTATTAGATTATACATGGATAGCGACTAGGTATTGTAAAGTGTTGTTCTGGTTTTCCTTTGAAATATTTATGTTTATGTCGCTGATTATCATTAGGTATTCGGTTGATCATTTTTCTTGGCGTGAAAGCCAGCAATTCAGTTCGTGCAAGAATTTTATCATGTTTAAGTTTGGTGGCTGTAAATTGCATTTAGTATTATGGGATGTTGTCTATTTGTGGAGTTAATGATTTCGAGGCAAAGGGTTTCAGCAAGCTCAAATTGATAGGCAGTTTCTTTTGCTATTAATTTATGTTCGATAAATATTAATATTCCACTCCCTCTTTTTGTTTGGCGGCATGATCTATGTTGTTGGAAGCCTGGAATTTGGAAAGCAGTCACTTCGTCATTAGTTATGAATACTTCTGTTAGGACCAATATATCAATAATACCGGTGTAATTCCTCAGATAAGCCTGTAACAATAACCAATGTTTTCGGATGCTTCTGATGTTAATATGCAAGATTGAGATTCCTCTCGCTTGTACTGTGTGTTGTTTCCATGCATCAAGCGAATCGAAAGTACAATTGCTGATGTATTCTGGTGTAATTACATCTATCCGATGGTTCACATTCATTTTTGTTGTGTTGACATCTTCTTTTTGAACTAAATTGGAGTCTTTTGTTTCACTCTGGCAGCCTATCTATGTGTTCCGAGTTTTTTTTATTTGTATTGACTTTGAAGTTTGTGACTTTCTCAAGAGTACCTTGCCGTCTTTAATCCACAAAAATTGATAATTATTTTCTGTTTTTGCTTTTCTTGCTTGGTACAACAGATTCTGATTGAATGGTGTTAAATACTCAGATCGAAAGAGTGGTGTATTGTCTTGCGTTGCGTTTAAGTCCTTGACAACTGGGTTTTTCAGTCTGCTGGCTTTTATGAGATAGTCTCTTGTAGCCTTGCTTGTCAGACGAACTATGACTGGTGCGGGTCGTGGCGAGCCTTGTTTTTTGTTCTTCCTGGGAATCCGATTTATGGTCTGAATATCATTATGCTGTAGGGGGATGTCAATTGCATGGTGTAACTTTAGAACTACTTCTATGAGATTTTCTGTCGGTTCAGTTTCTGGAAGGCCGTTTATGACAAGGTTCTTCTTTATGTTGTTGTTGATTTAAAAGTTCATATTGTAGTTTTAGGGAATTAAATTCTTGACGTAGTTTGGATGTGTCTTTTATCAATTTGTGTTGCCTGTCAGTTAGTACGTTAATGTTGGTTTTAATGTCTTTTACCGTTTGTAAGACTTATTCGACTGTTATATTATTAAATTTAACAAACTATTCATATTCGCTATTTTGTTTTTGTTATTTGTTTATTCTGTTTATCAAATAGCTCTTGGAGAAGATCTACTATGCTGGCTTTTATATTTTCTAAACCTTTTTCTAGTAATAAATTTACGGAATTCAGATTATCAGGCTCACCGGTATTTTATTGTCTGTTCAGTTCATCGTCCGATTCCGCCTCCGGCGTAATCAGTTGCGCAGAGGGTGGCGCCGTTTCTTTGTTCTCTCTGCAGTTTAGGCACTTCCATTCTTCTCGTTTGGCATTGAATTTGCTTTGCAATGCTGTTTCTGAAAATTCCGGAACATGTAAAGTGAAGATTCCTATGTCATTTCCTGCAGGTTATATGACTTCTGTCGGACGGCAATTCCTTCTGGCACTTATTGCACTTCATGACTCACCTTTCTTCCCTTGGACAGCTGTAAAGATGGCGACGTCCTTTGTTCAATACTCGTTAGCGACCACGGTGAACTCTGTTCAATTTTCAGCACACTCAGATTTTGGATTCCACTTGGCCGATTTAGATGAATTATATATCACTAGTAGAGTTACTAGTGATATAGTTACTAGTTACTAGTGACAAGTAGAGTTACTTTATGACACTTTTAAATTCAAAACAGGAGTCAGAACCACGTTAAAACTAAAAAAAACGGGACCAGTAATACAACCATGCAACCGTTCGTATGCCTACACAGCGCCCTCGATAATAATAATAATAATAATAATAATAATAATAATAATAATAATAATAATAATAATAATAATAATAATAATAATACCTTAGCAATGGGAGGTCGCTCACAACTGAGTTGCTTCAACAGCTACTGAAAAGATCTGATTCGATTTTATGGAACATCTTCACTACAGCCGAAATTGGCTCCATCGGACTTTATTCGTGAGATTATTACTTAAATCGAAGACACATCTAAAGACCGTTTTGAAAATGACGAACAGAGAAAACAAAAGGGTTCCAAAAATAACTCGAAGAGTTTTACTGCGAAAGCTTTTAAAAATTAATCGCTTTGTGGCATAAAAGGAATTGAATGAAAATGTACGTTGAGAACAGTTAGAAAAACGAAATGGAGACTTCTCACTTTTTATTTCACTTATTTTATCTTTTGACTGCCACAATTAAGACATCGTTTTCGGCACGTGCTTCCTATTATTTTGTATTATTACATCTACTATCGCTGTTGTGTTATCGTTCACAAATGTAGTTTTAATATTACGCTTAATTCAAATGGATTAGGCATATTCCTTGTAAAACGACTTTTCAATGAACCGAGAACGGAGACGAAAATGCCCAATTTCTAAGCAAATAGGCAATTCGTTCACTTTCTATAACATGATTTCCTTTTAAAGGCAAGTCGACACAATCGCGGAGCTTAATTAATTAATTTGTTTTACATTTCTAGATGGGATGTCATAAATTTTTGTCTGTTTTGTCTTAAACGTGGCATATCGAAGATGAATGAATGAAGACATTTCTTGCAGATATTCGTTTTCTGTAGAGAGAGATTATGACTTAAAATGAAGGGGGAGAGAGAGATAGAGAGATTTAATTTCAAAGTATGAATTTTTTATTGCTTTTATCTTCATTTCGGGTAATTTACTAATTGTAGTTTAAGCCATTTTTTTTTTTTTTTTAAACTGGCAGAGAACATTACAATACTTACGTTGAAGCAGTCCTGTTGCAAGCTTCGATAAGAGAAGAAATTTTTCTCATTTTAATAGAGACATTCAATTTTTAAAAGGTAATTTTCGATATTAAGTTAAAAGCATATAACACATAAAGTATGTTTAAAAGCGCACACACACGCACACAGCATAGCTGCTATTAGTTGTATGAGAGTAAATCTGATTTTCAGAAGGCATTTTATACTAAAACGGACCGAATGTGTTCAATACAATAGTCATGGAGACATTTCGTACGTTTTGTTCAACAGATTTCTGGCTCTCTTTATCTGGGAAAAATTATGCAAGTAACTGAGGTACAGTTAATGCATGCATGCACGCAGAAAGTACAAACCACGTCCTTGGCGTGAGAAGACTAGGTTCGAATATGTCGGACGTGAAGAACCTTCATGAGGGTTTTTCAAGGGAAGATGAGTTCACCAGTCGCATAACTGACCTCATGAGGAATTGCGTTACCATAGATATGCTCTCTCTCTCTCTCGCTCTCATTTGGTACGAACTGAAGACGATTAACCAAATTCTTCTTGACACGATTCAGAAAGTTCCTGCAAATAAACAAGATTTCAAAAATGCAATCACTTTAGCTTACATCTAGAATGCCACAGAGGAAGCAGCAACGTTGTATCGTGATTACCAAGTTAAGTCTCTCCCAGTGTATACGATTTTGAGGTTCTTATATCCACCAAAACCTTCGCATCCTCCAACGAAAAAACCAGGAGATTACATAATTCACTTCTTTTGTGGTATTTGCTACGCTGGCCAGACCGGATGGTCTGGAGTGATACGCATGTCTGAACACGCGAAGAACATTGAGAAAAAAAGAAAGCACAGATCGGGATTAGCATTCCATACGACAAACACAGGCCACCAAGTAGTTTGGCAAGAAACAGAGTTGCTATACATTGATCATAATTGCTTTATAAGAAAATTTTAAGAGATCTCAGAAATGCTGTGCGTTCCCACTCCAAAACCAAGGTTTAACTTATCAGGAATCTAACAACTTCCGAACTGGGATGTGACGCAAGTTATGCCGCGGAAAGTGACAGCAACAAGCAGAACTGTTCATATGCTCGCATATTACTCATATTACTTAATCCAACAGATGTTTGTCACTCTTTTTATAGGTACTAGTTTGTTGAAGTTTTTTAACATTTCTTGTGTGTAATTAAGTGTGTGTAATATGCCGGCCTGGTTGGCCGAGTGGTTAACGTATTCACTTTCCGGCCGAGAGGTTTTTTGGGCATGGACGTTTGTGAAAATGATGGTAGTTGCTGTTCGTTGTATTTGGTGGAGTTTATAGTGGGCGCCCTCCCTCCGCGGATGAGTCTTTGGCCATCCCTGGAAATATAACGGATTAATAATAATTAATTTTTTCTAGTCATTTTTTATTTTTTTTGTACAAGCCATTTTCTCCTGATGATGTAAGTCCAGCGACTTACAAAATTCGTTTGATTATGTTGCTTACTTTAAGAAACCTGTTTTATGTTTAGAAGCACGTGATCGCCATACCGAAATTAAATGAAGATCAGAATTATTATTAAAACATTTAGGAAATGTAAATCATACGAGGGTGTGCTGAAAAGTTGTGATAATCACCATGAAGGAATTGAGGTAGAACCACATAACTTCCACATTATTCTACATATTCCCCATGAAGTGTTATACACCGCTTGTTACACCGCTGTCACATCATTTGCAATCCTCTGAGAAAAATTCATTCCCTTGGTGCACAAAGCAGTCCTGATCTGCAGATATGACTTCACCATCTGTGGTAAATTATGTTCCTTTCAAGTGTTTCTTTAAATTTGGGAATGGGAAATAGATTGGGCCATTGGAAATAGGAAATAGTCAGATGGGGCCAGGTCTGGCGAATAGGGCGGGTGAGGAGCAATGTGAGCAGGTACGATGTCCTGCAAAAGGAATATGTATCTGCTCAGTTTCCCACGGTGTTTTTCCTTCCGTATCCCCTTTAATTCCTTCAGAGCTGTTGAATAAAATGCTGTAACAGTTTTGCCTTTTTAGAGGCACTTGGTATGAATTACATCATCCATATCCGAAAAGACAAAGCCAAGAACCTACCCTGCTGAATTTTGGGTTCGGAACTTCTTTGACCGTGGATAATCTTTGTGTCTCCAATCCATTGACTGTTGTTTGGTCTCCTTGTCATAGAGATGAAATCATGTTTCATCAACATTCAGGAGACAAAATATTTTCACCTGATTCTCAAAATGACCCGAAATCCCTTGAGATGACAGCACATGTTCTCTATTTTGGTCGGCATTCAAACATTTGGGGGCCCACTTCGCTGAGAGCGTCTGCATGTCCAGATGCTGGTGTGTAATGACTCGAACTCGTTTCGCTGGATATCCCCAGAATCTCTGCAATGATTTTGGTTGGTATTCGTCTGTCATTAAGGATCATGCAAGGATTATGACATGCACTGCATCGATGTTTTCAGCTGTGATCGCTGTCGAAGGTCTTTCTAACCAGGGGGTAACACTTGTCTAGGGATGCCCATTTTTACACTTAGCCGCACATCTGGCAACTGTGGGATATGCTGGGACACAGACCCCTGAAGTGTCTCACAAAGTTTGATGAATTTCAGTTGTGGGTTGCAGCACGAAAAACGTGATGTCGCTCAGCACCTCCGTGTCTTTGAATTTCTTCAAAACCTTTGACATTCAACACCTTCTTATATTTCCTACCAGAAAAAGAACAAATTACAATTTGATGAAACATGAAGGTTAAAGGATTTTAGGATGTTTTTTCTTGTGGTTATATCAGTTGCTTTAATATAATTTTGTTTCTATATGTTTATCAAAACTTTTCACCACCCCCTCGTGGTCTCCTTCTAAATATTGTTATGTCAGAAGAATTAAATGAAGCATTAAAAGAAATGAAAAATGGAAAATCATTAGATGAAGGTAAAATCCCAAGAAAAAACTTATAAAATACGCAGGAAATAAATTTAACCAAAGACCTTATTACATTAATAATAATAATAATAATTTATTATTATTAATGTAATAAGGAAATGACTCTCATGGAAATGATTCTTATGACTCTTAAATCACTATGATTCTTATCTTTTAAAAATGAAGTGACAACTTCGTTTTTTAAAGGTGAAAATAAGTGCATGAACTGCAGCGGAATAAGTTTATTAAAACCGCTCTATAGCTTTTATGAGAAAACAATAATAAGCATTCAAAGAAGCGAAAACAGAATCCAAACATGTGAACTAGCGGGAGCAGTTTGGACAAGGATGTCCCCTATCTCCAGTGTATTATATGGAATGTATGTGGATAAAATAATCAAAGAATGGAGGTTAACCGACAAAGAAGGAGTCCAACAGAAAATAAGTTTATCTCAGATTTATGTCAAGTTTATCTTCACCTTTGAAGTTGAGCAAATGAGGACAATCTACAAAACGTCTTTGCAAATCGAATTTAATAATAAAACAATATGACATGTCTGTCTTTCAAGAAAATCTAAAACTATGGCAATAACAAATGCCCATTCCAACAAATTTAGTAATAGACAATAAAATAATTGAAAAAGTGAAAATTTAAACTTTTTTCGGCTATAAATTAAGTTCAGCTGAAGATTTAGACATTTTTAACAAAATTAACAAATTCACCAAAATAAATGGAATAAGAAAGAAAATATTAAAGCCTACAATAATTACCAAAAAGCAGATTAAGAATGCACAATATTTTATCAAAGCCTACGTTATTATCGACAATAAGATGAGGTAAAAAGAATCACTGCGGCAGAAACGAAATATACGACAAGAACAGAAGGTTGCTAAAATGAGAAATGAAGACACACTGAAAGAACTGAACTTTACCAATAATTTACCATTTTGCCAATAATGGAAACCATGGAAACATACAAAACCAATGAAAAGAGCATTTAGAACGAATGGCATGTGATAGAATATCCAGGAAGAAGATGAAATACAAACGAAAAAGTCGAAGAAACAGAGGCAGACCGATACGGGCCACCTGGCAATGTATTCATTAAAGGAGGAAGAAGACCAATAAGAAACAGTATGGCAGTCGAGTTCCTCTGAACAAAGTCGACATACAGATTCGAGCAGCGAACGATAAGGAATGAATGCCAACGAACTGTCCGAACATATTTGAACAACCGGGATTGAGGAAGCAGTCACAATGTGTGCCGGAGAAAACAGAAATCGCTCATTCCTTATACAGAGACCAGGAGAGAGAGAGAGAGAGAGAGAGAGAGAGAGAGAGAGAGAGAGAGAGAGATGTTTTTTGAATCTGCAGAGGTTCTGAGAATCCGTGCATTGAGATGGGATGCCCAACCCTTTGATGATAAGTGAAAACTCCCTAGTGGGCATTGGATTTCATGAAATTGAATTTTAGCTTTACTAAATTTGATTTTGTCTCATCAAATGAGACGAAATCAAATTTTCTGTCTTTTTCTGTCTTTATTCGTTTTTTTCCTCCCTGCTCACCCCGCAAAAATAGGCAACTCGGCCACAATATTGCAGTTCTTGACAGTCACAATACTTTCAGTACCTGACTTCATAAATTTAGTTGCTTTGGAAGTTAAAAAGAAACAAAAAATCCCGCGAACTTTTTTTTTTTTGAATCCATCTGCGGTCATTACGCCATCTGGTGCAAAGTCAGTGACAACTACTGATGGCGATATTCCTAGCTAGAGAGAGTGTTTAAGGCACAAAGTCTGAAACAGTCTTATTGTTTCGCGTATTTCTGTGATGTGAAATCTAAACCGTGAATGCAACTTACCTGAAAATTTTCACAAGCAGTCGAAAAGGAAACAGGTACTTAATTCATGTGATTTTTAGTTGTATAAAGCTTGCTTTAGTCATAAGGAACGGCTTGCAAACCCACCTGTGGTCTCTTCCCTCCCTCTCTAATATATTAAAATATGTTAAAACAGTAACAATAAAACATTTCAAGATTATTTAATCATATTGATTAGAGAATAACAAGTTATTTAAAGTTAATTTTTAAAAACTCTCGATATCTGCGTACGGAGAAATCTTGTCACAAGGGAAATACGTTACAAATATTACACTCCGACTGCCAAACCCCTTCAACTTGTTTCACTTCATTGAAAATTAGAGTCCATGTTTTAACTGAACGGGTATGTATGTTTAATTAAGCACAATGAAACACACCTCTTGAATGTGCCATTGAAACAAAGCTTTAGTGTTATTTTTTCAGGTTCTTCATTTCATGGTTTTGATAATCAGGGAAATATGTTTTGGTGTCTTCTTTTCCGAATCCTGACAAATGCACAACATGACGTGCTTTGAAATTCTAGCGGAAAACATTATTTTAACTATTATTCCTTTTATTTAACGTGAAGTACTCCTGTAATTACGAAACTAGTTTAAGCTTGGTGCTACCACTTTATTACTACCTTATATCTATTAATAACTGAAGCAAAGAACGACTCAGTTGACAACACACGTTGGAAAGGTGTGATGAAAGTTAAAAAAATCCCTTAGGATGATTTTTACTTAGCTAATTGTTTAATAGGAGATGGCATGCATGAAGTTGTTTGCAATATAGTTTGAAGGTATGCTTGGTGTGAAACATTTGCAGGCAAGATGTAACTGCGAGTAAGCATTTAAAAAAAAATAAATAAAATCACGTGATTTCTGTCTCGTGATAACTGCCCCGTGTGTGTGTGTGTGTGTGTGGAGGAAATATGCTACCTCGCGTAAACACAGATGGGATGGTACTACCCGAACCCATTTTTGTTAAAACGTGATATAATTGTAGTAACTTAAGTCTTCAGTAGAACTTGAAGTCGCCTATTAATGAAGAATAAAAAGGCAGTTTTATAGTGCGCAAAATAGCTTAATAAAGGTCCTTCCCCACATAAAGATGGAAGTTACTAATTATTACTGAATGCTGTCAGTTTAGAAAGCAAATACGAAAACATTCTAACATTCTGAAATATTGACAGAAGCACGACTATGGTTTCCCTCTGGTTCGCTTGGGAATTTTTAATTCGTTTCACCCATTACAATTTTGAAACTTTTTTTTTTTGCGTGCTTTACTTCAACTTAATAAGTTCTGACTGTCCTCTCCACATCGAGGGATTTCGCAATATGCCAGTTATTGCAGAGACTGAATCTTATCGTTATGGAAGTGTTTTTCGCTTCAGGAAATCTTATTGAAAATTTGGTGTTGCCCTGGTATTTCCAGGGCATCTAGAAAGGGTATTTGGAACCTTAAGCTGAACATGGAGAATACGTTATTCAGATCTTAGAAAGGATCAAATTAAGCCACTCTTCGTGAAGGATCGACTGGGTAATTCCAACAGGATTTATACCGTATACATTCAAATGTAGGCAAAGGGATGGCTTGAAAAGGATTTTGAAGTTTGTGCATTAGAAATGTGAATACCTAGACAACAGAAATTAAACGATCCTCATAACTTCAGCACTACGAAGCAGTAACCGAATTGAATAGGTTTGTGGCTGAATGTATTTTTCAGGATAACAGAAGAGCTGAATCCAAATCCTGTTCTTTGGATTCTTCCAGATGTGGTTGGGGAAGGGTCGTTTATTCCTTATCAATTCATTTATCCTGTTCGATAAACAAAAATATGCGATTCTTTGTATTAATCAATAGCGCTCGCTCTAAACAATTCTGTTATCGATTCTCTATACCAGTATTATTATATCGGTATAGAGGGATATTTAGTGTGTAAATACAAATAATATCGGGCTTGTGATATTGCATTAACACAACCGTAGGAAAGTGTTTCATTTCAGTTGTTGGTATTCCGGCTGTGACAATTTCGTTGTTCCCCACAGTTCACAAAACAAATGTATTTTTAATTTTGGCTGCCACGAATGACAGACAAAACCCAGACGTTCCGCTCCGAAATAATTGCATCACAAAAATCACGACACTTCATGGCATTTGTTTAACGTGCAAGGAAAATATTAAACATTAATTTTAATGGAAAATTAGAGGGTAGATTTGCTTACAGTAGCGAATTAATGGTTGGGTTAGTTATTCAAATTTAACTGATTTTTTCGTGCATATTGATTGTTTTAGTATCCATATATCCTTGTCTTTAAGATTAATTATAATTTTAAATCGATTTTTTTTTACAAAGATCAATTTATGATTTTTTTTTTCAAATAAAAAACGTCCAAGTAAGCCAAGTGCTTGGAGGAAGTTGTCTGAAAACATGGTTGCTTGATTGGCATTTTCTTTTAAACTGTTCAGTTTACCAATGAATAGTTAAAAGAAATTAATGTTAATCAAGCAGCCATGTCTTCAGCCAACCCTTTGGTTTACTTTTTTTTTTTTTTTAATGAAATATTTTTACTGGTAGTGAGGAAGAAGTAATTCCCCCAAACCTAAAAATTCTTTAATTTGAATCGACCGAGTTGCTCAGATATTTTGCATGTAAATCCTAGAAAGATGGGGCGTAAACCTATATTAGTACGGCTGGTGAGATAATCTAAGACCCGAACATGGAACGTTTTTAAGCAGCTTCAGTTCTTCAATGAACAAAGTGGGAGTTGCGTGCACCTAAATCTTAAGCAACCGCAAAACAGCTGTATTCTATATACGGTATGGCTGTAATCTGTTCAAGGATGGGAGCAGAGATGTCTGCCGGTGAGGGAGAAAATGGACGTTTAATACACATTTCATAATTGGAGGTAGTCAAATTTTAGCCTTCAATGGTTTCCAAAGAGGGTTCTATGAGAGTTATTGCTTGGTCACTGCAGTAGCTCTTGATTACAATGGAATGAAGTTTTGTCTTCTGTTAAATGCCTCAATTTCATATCAAGGATAATCACGCGAGGTCCGAAGACATACGAAGGACGGAATTATCATTCGGGTAAGCGGAAAAGGAAAACAAAGCTGGATGGAAAGGAAAGTCCAGAATTTCTGGAAGGAGTTTGAAGAAGCAATATGGGGAAAGCGAAATCAAGGTTATTGCGACTAGAAGATAAACTGTATGCATGAATAAGCATTGCCTCAATGACCGCCCCCCCCCTCAGTTATGAGAATAAGAAGACATGAATAGTGCATAATATTCAATAGTAGCTGATCCTGCGCAGACTCAGTTCATTCATATAGAATATTGCAATCATCTATTAAAGAAATATTATATTTTTTATTGAATTACTCTGATATTTCGTTAGACGATGTGTTTATATTTCTATTTCCTGCTTACTGTAGGTCAGAAGTGACTTGATAAAGTTTGGGCTTGGCCCAGAGTAGGATCCCCCAATTAGTAATTATTATTCAACCCTTGATATTAATGTTTAACTCTGTTTACGACCTTTATCGTTTGCGATTAAATATAAATAAATACAGATAATGGTCGTTGCCTTCTTTTTTAGTAGGATTAAATACGTCATTAAATACCGCCCATCTTATTGGAGCTGTGAAACGGCTTCAAAAAAGTTCCCTTCCTTCCATTTTGGGCAGTATCTACATTAAATAAATAAATAAAAAAACAAAAAAAACGAACCAAATTCGTAAGATTTTGTAAGGTGGTGTAGCTTTTCGCCACTCAAACTGTCTTGCTTTTCTTCAATAATCAAAAGCAATAATTGTCTTGCGACAATGCTTAGTTTATAGGCGACTACACAATAAGTAAGTGACGTTATAATTGCAATTTTTCGACTAAGCGACGAGATTTTTTTCGCCGCTACTTTAAGATCGCCCTCACACATACAGCAGTTCAAGAGAAAAAACAACAACAAAATTTGCAAACCCCTTCGGAAAGTAATACTTGCACATTTCTTTAACCGCGGATATGAGAAAAGTTTGTTTCGGTAGCAGAGATCGTTTATGAAGTGCTTTCATCTGAATGCGAGGTCTGATGCGGAGGTGGAGGGTTTTCTTGCAGCCAAACCTGCCAAAAGAATGCAGATATTAACAAGACGTAATACTGTGACCTCGGCCTTGATCGCTTCGTCCAGAATATCAACCCCCCCCCCCCCCCCCCGTGCCCAATTTTCAGTTAAGATTGGCTGCTGATTGCGCAGTTGAGAGGAGCAACTTTCATAGGAAACGCAGCCGTCTGCTAGGATCGCGGTCATAGCTTTTCCCGCACCATGCGTCACAAAGTTCCACTGCGAATGCTAATTAAGCTAATACTTTCTATATAACTTTTCAGAAATAATTTATCTTCACAGCAATTATAAACAAGTTTATTTAGCAGTTTATTTAAGAAAATCATCAAGTAAATGCAATTTTGGAAGTCTCCTAGAATTTGTTTAAACCACATACGTTATATAAACTTGCGAGACAAGAATTGACCAAAACCTGATTTTAGGTTACATAAATCGCCAAGGAGAGAGAGAGAGAGTAAGAGAAACACGATTTTCCGAAGTTCCTTTTTTCAACGATTTTTAAATTCTTTCGCATCCCGTGATAGATGGAAATTCTCAGCTGAGAACTTGTAGATCGAGTAAAATATTTCGGCTCTTTAGACAATGCTTAATGAAGATGGCAAATTAAATATGGAATTCATCTGTGAAATAAGCTGAGCTTTGATCTTAGTTGCCAATTCACTAATAAGAATAAAGGTGCGATTAAGGACATTAAAACAAAGTTTCTCGTACAGATGAAAATTCTTCTTCTACTCGCAAAATTGGTGCATGTAACAAAAGAAAGATGGAACATAAGAATAAGACGAAGAACATTAGTTGATATCCCCTGTTAGGATCCATGTAACGTTATTTAAACTTTTCTAATTATACCACGTGGATATAGAATACATCGTCAAGAGCTCTCCCTCGTTAACTGGGATTTTCCGGACACAATGAACTTCTTCGATTGCCTGTCGCAACCCGAAGACAAAGATTAGTCAACTCATCTTTGTTACTCGCATCGCCAAGCGAAACCTGATGAGACAGCCGCAGTGCGAATTACTGCGTAATCCTTGTTTTCCAGGAACCCACGAAAAGGGCGATCCCTTTTACCAGAACGTCTAGGATTTTAATATAAATGCATACGATGTTTTTGATTCTATTTGTTCTTTTCTTTTCGAAAAGAACATATATTCTTTTTGAAGTTATTTTCAATGGACCTGTTTTAGACAAAGGACGACCTTCCCTGTTTTTTAAAGTTTTGTAGAAATCACTTGGAAGCAAAGAGAAATTTATTAATGCTACGAGAGGTTGGCGTAGCTTTGAAATGTCTCATAGGTTTAATCATTAAGAAAATATTATTCTTGTTAAAATATTCATCATTTGATAGGATACCACACGAAAGGTATAAACCGGAGAATATATAGAATTGGAATATAAACACTTGACTTGGATCATGGGATGGTTGACAGACAGATATCAAAAAGTGGTATACAATGGGTGTGAATCTGCCATATTTAAGCTGACCAGTGGTGTACCTCAGGGTTCAGTCCTGGGGCATTATTCTTCAATCTATACATTAATGACAGTAGGCAGGGTCTAACATCAGATGGGAAATTGTTTGCTGATGACGAGAAGATAGGCAGCGAAATCAGGAATGCTACTGATATTCAGCACTTACAAAATGATTTGAATAGATTGGAAATTTGGGCAAACGAAAATGGCTATCAGTTTATTGTTAGTAAGTGTAAAGTTATGCACTTTGGCGTGATTAGAGTTCCAGTGGCATATTACGTATATTAGCGGGATTATGCTGCAAGAGATCTTGGCGTATTGGTGAATAGGAATTTAAAGTTCGAAGGTCACATAGCAAAAATTGCAAATACAACTCAGAGGATAATTGTGGTGTTGAAGCCGTCCTTGACATGTAAGGATAAGGGAGTCATTTTGCCTCTTTATAAGGCTTTGATAAGACCACACTTGGATTACTGTGCTCAGATTTGGTCTCCCGGGTTCCAAGGGGATAAAGCAGCTGTGGAACGGGTACAAAGAAGAGTTACAAAGATTATATCCTGATTATGGGATTTATATTATGATGACAGATTGCGAGTATGTGGATTGCAGACTCTAGTTAACAGGAGAAAGAGGGGTGATATGATAGAGGTCTATAAAACCTTTGAATGGATGTTATAGGATATCAACTGATGAAATTTTTCGTTATATGGAAGGCGGGGAGAGAACACGGGGGCATCCATGGAAGTTAAGTTTATTCGCAGTCAAGAAAGGGGTAAGAGCTAGGTTTTTCTCTCACAGAGCAGTGAGTGCAATAGTTTGCCTCCAGGGGTAGTGAATGCATCTAGTGTGAATGAATTTAAGAGAAGGTATGACAGCTGGTTTGGGTGATTTATAACCTCCCTCGATGAGTTCTTGACTCCCTGGAGGTCTCCGATAATAATAATGATATTGATATCCTGTATGTACATCCTTGAGACTACAAATCGGGAAGTTGTGAATAAATATACTGGATTCCCTATTTTTATGATGGATTGTTCGTCACTTAAGTCATTTACGTAACATGAGCAATCATTTTAACAATCAAGAGGGTGTCTCCCAATCGTTTGTATAAAGGCTTCTCCATGAAAATCTACTTCATTCATACCGTTTCCAGTGAGTTCAAGAACATTTACCAGCTTATTGGCTTGCATTTTGTTGGTAATTTTTACAAAATGTACAACAATTTCTTTCCTTCTTGTGTGCTTTTCACAGATGACACAATATTAACTCGAGATATGGTTTCCGGTTATCACAATACTAATATTTAAATCAATTGAACTCCGCATACAGTTATCCAGTAAAAATATCATCAGTAATTCTCCATCGAGTCGACCTTTGTACAGTGACTGCTTGCAGAACTCGTGATGTGCTCGATGGTGTTCCTTTGGCATGGAGGAAAAAACAGTAATTCATGCAGGACAGAGCTCCATTACACCTGACTCGTGAGAACTGGAGGTGTCCTGATCAACGGTTCTTGAAAGATGAGTTGTCCAAGATGGACCAATTACCTGGCCTCTATGGTCAAGTGACCACGGAGGCCACATCCTCTGGATCTTTATTTCTAGATGCTTTGAAATCCTACGCGTGCTCTGCTTCTGTGGGGAATGATAATGAACTGCACGAACATGTTAGACGAGTAGGCACTGGCATCAGCCAGGAACTATCAAACGGGTGAGGCTATCAGCAGCGATGAGATATTCGAATGGCTGCTTAGTTGTCCACAGAGGCTCACTGCGAAATGCGTTCATCCTACAGTTTTTCTTTCGCTAGCTACTAAAAGATTTATGCTCATTTCAGGATATTTTGTCTTCTGTCTATTTTGAAGGTCAGCGTTCGCTGCAACTACAAATGGCTTTATCTCGTAAATGCAACATTTTCGGACCCATGTTTCTTAGGGCTACAGCACGTCTTTAAAGTTTGACGGGAGTGTGGAATAACCTCATAGTCAGTAACCCACATAGCCTTTTAAGGAATGCGAAGAACTTTCCAGGCTTGTGACCTAATATACAATTTTCATCTTCGTAGTGCAACCAGTCAGTCTGTCTGGAGAATAAACGAATGAGCAGAGGCAGCGATTTTGGTTTGGTCGACCAAATGTATTCACGAGTAGATTAGCTTAAACCAATAAGACGACGATAAAACAAAATAATAATTCCGATTTGGAGGTCACTCGGTTAAAGGAAGCCTCACTATTTTCGTCAAGGAACCAGGACGAACAGTGAAAACTCAGCTACTGCAACAAATTCAGACCCGACTATTAGCAAAAACTACAAGATGCATATTCAGGCAATAATAATATCTCGGGGAAAAAAAGGAGCAGCTATGGTATTCAATACCAGACACGAAAATGATCTTGAAAGGCAGACAGTTTCAAGCAGAGTGAGGTAAAAAATCTAAACAGAGCAGTAAATGGATAGCGAATCCATAGAAATCTTTCAGTATTTGGAGTATAAAGCTAATAATAAGTACCACCTGAATTTCTGTTCAGGACACGGGTGTTACTAATACCATAGTCTAACATAAAAATTCAAATGAAGGTGCAGAAATTCAAATAGAGAATCTACAGGAAATAAGTCAGTGACTTTTATTGTTGGTAGCAATATTTTCAAGCTGCTTCACTAGATGAGAACGCACATGGGATTCAAAACACGATGTAATATTTAATTTTAAGGAGGAAGAAAGTAAAGTATATAAAAAGATTTAATAAATAATCGAAGGTGAACTGTTGTCAAAGATAAACTGTAGACTCGAGTATGATCTGCAAATGAACCAGATCGAAATCAATAAGGAAACCTTCGAAAATCACCGGTAGCATGAACGCAGCTAGAGAGGAAAGTTGGCTGCAAGGATAGAAAAATCAGCAATACATGATGGACTCAGGAAGTTAAAGAAGCTAATATAAGTCCACATGAGCTCTCAGAGAATACAAAACATATATAAGAAAGCGTAAAAAGTCGATAAACAAACAGTGATTGGAAGATTGGTAAGAATGCAGACGATAAATATCACGAAGGAAGTCAATGTTCTCCGTAGGTAGGGAAAGAGTTAGAAAAAAACGTATTGCATTGCAAAAGGAATTGGATAAAAATGACAAACTAGGATTGGATATTTCGAGTAATTACTGTGATAAAACTATTCAAAAGAAATGCAGTCAGAAGTACACATCATCCATAAAAAGCTATTCAAACGTGCTAAGCCGGGGGAGGATTATATATCACCTGTAATGCCTAAAAATGGGATTATAAGTTTTTACACTGGCTGTATTGCATAATTCGGAAACTCTGGTTCGAAGAAAGTCGAATTCTGGATGCGGTAAAGCGAAGAAAAACTGTGGGAAGGAAGCTTGGAGAAGAATAAGCTGGGTTCAGGCGAAACAGGAATTGTCAGAACCAGATTGTCACTTTAAGAGAAATAGCTTGAGTAACTATGGAATGTAAAGAAGCTCTGCAGTTAGTTTGTAAATCGGCAAAAAGCACACGACCAGATGCCAAGAGAAAAGGTGCGCTAAATGGTGCAGGGAGGGAGTTTTATGCAAAACAAGGCTGCAAGTTGTTTCCACTCATTCATCTATGTGGATCGCATTATGAAAGAAGGTGGCATTAAATCCAACACGAGGATTAATCTCACTTCTTTATGCAGATGATGTCATATTCCCAAATAAACGCAGTAAAAGTCAGCAAAATTCCTTGACAAGATTAAATAACTCTTGTAATATATTTGGGATGAAAATCAGCAATATACATATAAGGCATTAAAAAAGGCATTTCAAGACATTGAAAAGATCAACCACATCGTAGATAAGACATTTCATCTATTTCGGCACAATTTTAGTGAAGATGTGCAAATTTGGAAATGGACAACAGAATAAGCAAAGCTGGTGTGTGGGGGGGAGAGAAAATTTAGCCAAAACACTAAATTAACAGTATACGAAATAGCTTTAAACCATTTTTAAATATGGATCTGAGAACTGGGTTAGAGACTTCTGATCAAAGCCAGAGATCACAAGTGAGAGTTTTGAGAAAAATAAGACAAAAAGCATCAATGCCACTAACATATTCAAAACGAAGATTTTAGGATGGGAACTTTGTTATCATTCAGAAATGTGTGGGAAGAGATAATCGCAGGGTATTTGCTCACTAAAGCGCAATGGAAGGGGAAAGGGTGGTAAATCGTGTGTTTGATGCTGGGTAGGAAACGACCCAGAAGTAAACCACCATCTTATGGATTGATTCATTAAGAACAAGTGCCTTGGGATATCGAAATTTTGACAGATTTATTTGGAGTTCAATTGTCTATAGGAAGTTAGCAAAGTGTAAACTCTTATAGCATACTGAACACCTCTTGCAGTGAAGAAAACATCAAGCTTTTGATAAACACACACAGAATACAGTATATCAAAGAGTTACATCATTGAGTAAATAAAGTTCAGTTTATTAATTTAGAAAAGAATTAATAAAAACCCGATTCACTTGTTCTGTAGCAGTGTTTTTGATTTAGAAAAAGTAATAATGCACACTGGAGTTATCGAAAGTAAAAAAAAATCCCCGAAGGTCACGAAACAAAACGTTGCACGTGAAGTATGGTTCAATGGGAAGTGCTATGCATTTCACAGGCGTTTATAATGTTTTGTATTATGGGAAGGATTATTACTCAGACCGGTAATTCAACATTTATGGAATGCTCATCAGTGGGTGCCAGATCACAGGAGATACTGAGACCCAAGTGACCTGTAACGCATGGCATAAATCCCCTGAGAAAGCAGTTTACTCTTGAAGATACTTCACGTAAAACTACCATTAGCTCAGGCTTGAGGAAAAAACATTTTGAGAACTCTATTTCCTTTCCGAAAAAGGAAGAAATTGTCTCTGATCCAAAGTATTGTAACTGGACATTACACTTTGCCACCTGTGTTAGGATAATGACTTCAACTATTAAGTTAGCTCACAGAAAGTCCTCTAGATTAACTTCCGATGATGAGATATATAGCTTTCCGATTTTGTGCTTCATCTGAATGGTCATGTATACAGTTTTTTCCTTTCTACTATTACACACATTACATTACATTAGGCAGGCGCTATCAGCCCGGGGGCACTTTTGGCCTCAAGCACCACATGTCGCCACTGGGCACGGTCCTCTGCGACTGTCCGCCACGTTCTGGTCTCCAGCCCGACAGCCTGCAGGTCTTCCTTCTCCTGATCCGCCCATCTCCTTCTCGGTCTCCCTGATCGGCTTTGGGCTTCCCACACTTGTCTCACAATCCTTTCGGGGCCCATACGGTACAGGTGCCCCAGCCACTGAAGTCGCCGGGCTCGCAGCTCCATCAAGACGTCTGCCGAGTTGTATAAAGCGTGTTTAGCAGCATTGGACCGCCTACTCCAGACTCCGTCTGCCATGACCCCTCCATAGATACGTCGTAGCACCTTGTTCTCGAATACTCTCAGGTGATCGGCTTGTCTCGCCGTGAGTGTCCATGCTTCAGCACCGTAGAGGAGAACAGATCTGATGAAATTCTTTTATAGTCCCACCTTTGTAGTCCAAGACAGCAAACGCGAGGCGAAAAGGGGACGCACCTGATAACAGTCCACATTCGCAGCATTTACCCGCTCTGCACATCAGCCTCAACTTTGTTGTCTTCAGTCACGAAAGAACCAAAGTACCTAAATACCTTCACCCTCTCAAACTGTGCAGCTCCCTCTGGATCTTGAGCAGCATGGCGACTCATAAAAAGGTATTTTGTCTTCTCGGCGTTTATCTTCAGGACAACTTCTTCTGCAGCTTCCTCAATAGCAATAACTAATGCCACTGCGTCGTCCCGTTGATGCGCCATAACGTTCAGGTCGTCAGCGTAGCCAAGAATCCTAACTTGCACCCCCATGTCGACTCCACTTGCTGCGCGTTTCTAATTACTTTTTCCAACACTAGATTGAAGAGAATCGGAGAAAGCCCATCACCATGCTTCGCACCAGTCTGTACTTGAAACGGGTCCGAAAGGTCACCTTCTGCTTTCACTCTTGCTCTCGAACCAGCTACGCACACCTGCGCCATTTTCCGGAGTTTTCGAGGAATTCCCAGCTCTAACACCTGCCTAATTTTTGGGCATATCATTGAGTCATAGGCTTTAGAAAAGTCTATGAAAATATTATGAACTTCCCGGTTATATTCCTAGCACTTTTCAAAAACTTGGCGCAGCGTGAAGAGTTGGTCTATTGTAGAACCGTTCCTCCTGAATCCCGTTTGGTAGTCACCAAGGCACTCTTCTGCATATGGTGTGAGGCGCATTAGCATGGTGTTAGACAGCACCTTGTAGCCAGTCGACAGCAGTGAGATGCCATATCTTTCTGCTATATCAATATTAATGATCCAACTTTCCAAAATTTGGCGTGTAGAAAATTTCACCAGAGATCTTATGACAATACAGTTCTCGGCATCGAATTTCCCTTAGTTTGCACTTCTTAAGAACACTGTCCAGGCGTCCGTATATGCGCCGTTTATTAGTGTTTTCGATAAACGTTTCACTGCCTAAACTGTTTCGAACTGGTTGGTTCTCTTCAGAGACTAGGCAGAAATAGGAGGGCAAAAAAACCTTCTCCCAATTAAAAGGATCAGATTTTATACCCAGAATATAAAACGTCCCTCGTTGCAGCAGTTTTTTTTTTTTCGAACTTCAAACATTGTCTTATACACCGACGTAACTGTACATGGTCATTTACAATAAGATTAAATTTTCATTTCATTACTTTTATGGACGAGGATTTCCACAGACTCTTTTCCACACCAAAGACAACGATTTTTAGTTAACGAACTACCACACAGCAAGTATTATTGTTCTTTATGTATGCTAGAAGAAACGTGGGTGAGCAGTAAGTTACTTACTTTTGCCACTGTAATGAAGTAGATTCCAGTCGAAAATTATGAAGATGCACACGCAACGTTGGCTCGTCACAAGTGTAAAATCCGACTAAGGGAAAAAAAAATTATATATATATATATATATATATATATAACAGCTACCCTCTTCCTGCTCTAAAAAGAGTAATGGATTCATGATGTTTTTTTTTTTTTTTTAACCTACATTAATGTTTATTTAACTGCATTAATCTACCTAGAAAAGAGCAGATTCTCTCCATCTACTCTCAGTAATCGTTGGAAAATTCTACAGGATGTTTCGAATTATTATATTTTAAGGAAATCTTTATTCATTTTTAAGAGTTACTACGTGCTTCCTGTTCCGAATCAATGTGTGATGGAAATTAAGGCTTTTGGTGCGTATAAGATGCTCGTCTCCTAAATGGTGACGAGTGCGTAGAGGAAGCACAGTTCTTCTTGAACTGATTGCTTCTCAGTAAATTCGAATAGTGCTCTCACGTGTGTGTGGGGAGGAAAGCCGTGGTTCGTGCATATGCGGAATTTACTTTGCAGGAACGAGTTAAAAAATCTTCCATACCCAACGGATTAGGCAAAGCAGAACGTTGTGATGTCCTTGCGAGAGGCGACACGCGCAGTGTTCACTGTGCGGCGTTTGTTCCGTTCCCATAAGATTCTCACTTCCATTTCCTGCAGCCAACAAACCAAGGAAAGAGCTCGTTACCATGACAATGCATCACTCACATAACAGTCAGCGTTTACAACAGCGCAAACATCCTGTGAAGCAAGATCTTAACATCTTTCCACTCATAATTCTCTCCTTTTCCTGGCAACGTGAGGCGAATTTATAGCACAAGTCGTCTCTTAAAAATGGCTTAGAAAGCCATTTCCAGTTCGGTGATAGATCAACGCCTTCAATTGGATGCTTTCGCGTGTAGAAGGCTTCCGATGTCACATGCAAATACGATGCCTTTTAATGACTCTTTACGGACATCGCGCGTTAAAACTTTATTTTTAGCAGATTATGGAAATTCCAACTAATCGCAGGCTGCAGCAGAAACTTCGGTTTGCTTTTATTCCGATAACAACCGCAGTCAGGCGGAGCTGTGACTTTGCTTTCTAGCGGCACGAAAACAGCTCGCTGCACTTAATCAGTCTGCTTTCTCACGTTCGGATCTGCACGCGGAAGTTCCTTTAAAAGAAACTACCAGCTTGTGAGGAGCATTTCTTTGTTTTCTTCTTCTTTGCTCAATCTTTAGTGGGGTAGTTAAGCAATCAGTTCTGTTTTTAGAGCGTCGTTACACCGAAATATGAATTAAAATCAACTGACGTCGTTGTTGTAGTCTGTTCAGAAGCAGTCGACTGGGCAGCACTTTCAAGCGAACCAAGCAAAACTAAAAATTTCATTTTTGGCATTTAATTCAGAAGTGGATAAATATTATTCTGACAGCAAAGTGCAGGAACCGAGGGATCTTATTCAGTTATCCGCGAAAAGTGCGTAAGAATACTCCTCCATTGCCTCCTCTCGCAAAGAGCTTTCTTAAGTTTCGAGTGCTTCAAGGGCCACCGCCACTCCCCCAAAAGCATCCCAAAAGTGCTCGCCTTTCCCTAACTATTTCTTAACCAAATTTGACTGCAGTAAACTTGCCAATTTACGGTTGTTCCTTCATTAGAATCGAAGCGGTGTTTCTCAGTGGCTGTCCGGATCACTCCGATTTCAATCGCTTTTTTAGTCAGAAACCGAGTATGAATCATAGCAGTGCTGCAACTCGATTAGTTCGATCCATGCCTCGTGAGACTTACATTTTAATGGATGCTTGCCTTGCAGCTAGTTCTAAGTCTTAATGCAAGTCATTCAGATTTACTGAATGTAGTGATGTTTCTCAAAAGTTCTTTAAAAAAGTAGAATTGTAATTCGTATCCCGCCAGTTAATACTGTACGTACATAAACCAGTCATTGTAGAGGGAGCCCCGAAGGTTCTTGAGCAGTTTTGAACTTTAATTACATAAGATGTATAAATGTTGCAAACTTACAGAAAAGAACATCCGAAAGCTTAACTATTGAAGGTTTTATGCAGTGCTGGCTTATTTTCAAAGGTCGACATAACGGCGATCATGTGTGGTACATTTGTTCATTCGATTTTCGAACTCTGTAAAAACAAACATTCATCATAGTGACTGAATGAATTGCATTTGTAATCCTAAGCCTAATTTTCGCGATTTCGAACTTTTCTCGTTCACTAAACAGAGTATGATTAGAAAATCAACAGCTGCTTGTGCAAGGATTTATTGGCAGACCAAAATTATCCCATCTTCTTCGGCACGATTTGACTAATTTGTTTAAACATATTCTAGCTCATTTTTATTTTCCCCTCCCATCAGCATAAACAATACACTACAGCAAAACGTTTTCTTTTCGTAAATTATAAAGGCTGAATATTTAAGAGCTCTACCGTTCTCGGATCGACGCAGACCAGTGTTCCTCTTTATACGCTTCTTTGTTACGGGCTGGTTTAGGAAATCTGCGTGTTTCATTGCAGTGAACTTTCAGTTTGGCGTTCGTTAAACTTGACGACGTCCATCTGCTTTCTTTCGTCAGCAGACTGTTTGTTTCAGAGACTGAAGATTCTTTCCCACCAGTAGCTAACCTGAACCGACTCGACCAATGAAATTGCATGTTCGCAGCTGTTTCCTTTTCATCATTTTCCAGTTTGAAGGATGAAATTGGCCCAGATCTGAAATGTGGAAATGAAACTTCGTTAAAAAAATCAAACTCACGATGAAAAAATATCGACGAGCAAGAGAGAACCAAAAGGAGTCAAGAATCCAGTGGCAAATAACTCGGATTCCGTCGGATATGAAACTTTTCTTTTATACAAGGATTATCCCTTTTTATCTCAAATTTCCTGAAGTTGTCAGCAGCCTTCCATTAACGATGGCTCATGCGCCAGTCATCCAACAGTGCTGTCCTATTAAACTCGACTGTTGCTGTGTGCAGACGGATGCAGATAACACTCAGGAAGGCTTCCGCATTCATTTCGTCGTCTTACACTTCTCAACTTTGGCCGTGCAGTGTAACGGAAAACTACACCATATCTTTTGCAATTGTTTTTTCTTCCTCCTCCCCATCTCTTCGACAAGAATATTTTTAAAGCTGGCAATGGACACCAGCCCTGTGGTGGCCCAATCAAATATAAAGGTGGGCCTTTATATTTGATTGAGAAAAATCTAACATATTTTTTATTTGTTTTCTGTTTTTACCTTTCTTCCTCTAATTTATATTGTGTACTTTGCTTCAAGAATTAAAATCTCAGCTTATTTTAAAATATCAGAGACCGGCGGGCTAATGAGATTCTTAAAGCCTCCTTCGGAGTGGAAGAGCTGGTAAGCTTAAGCAAAGTCTTAATTTTGCTTGATTTTTAACTATCACTGCTTCTTTAAAGTAGGGCCAGAGTTTTAAGACTAAATTAATTTTAAACCAATTCGTTTCCAGATATCGAGCAATATTTTTCAGACTAGCAATCAATGGAAATAGGCCTGATACTGAAAAGATTGTTGGCTTGTTGCCATTGGAATTTTCCAGACTTTTTCCTCGCATATAACGAAATATTTCTCTTGGACTAAGATGACGTCATCACGTTTCCACGGTGACAGTGGATCTGCTTGAATCATTCAGGTGGTGGAGTTATCGGTGCAGGCTTATCGACAAACAAAGTGATGTTTCTTACTAATTATATGAAGAGCCAAAGGCTTCAATTCGGCGACATGTATTTAAGTTAAGAGATATTACATCCCATATTGTTTCTTAGCCGAATAAGAAACTCAGAGTTTCATGCCGAATATAGAAACTATATAAAGTTCGGCGATTCCAAGCGTAAGCATTGCCTCAGCTTGCACTACCTAAAGGGTCAGTTGCTGCACTATCCAGGTATTTGCTTACGCTTGGAATCGGCGAACTTTATATAGTTTCTATATTCGGCATGAAACTCTTTGAGTTTCTTATTCGGCTAAGAAACAATATGGGATGTAATATCCCTTAACTTAAATAAGTGATGTTTCTTATTATTTTTTTTGTTTGTTTGCTGTTGTATATGAGAAAATCTCCTCGTCAAGAACACACAGCCAAAGTTGGGGAAAAAGTAAGCACTGTTAGCGACGAAGTTTGAACAACCCATTTATAGCTAATATTTACTGCAGAAAGCTTCGCATTCTAATTGCAATCAATGGGCTACGAACATACCCAACGGGTGAACTCAGCACCTTAAATTCAATTTTAACACATTCTGAATAGCTAATTATTGAATTTCTTTCTTCCAATGGGGTTTCTTGTACTCTCGGTAGCTATTGATGGATGATTTTTGCAGATGTTTGCTCATTTGCGTAGTCCACTCAGATGCGCCATCGGTAAAGATGAATTTGCAGGTAAGAGTTTAAATAACGCAAAGAAAGTGATAAAAAGCATAACTGAGATAAGGAAAAAAACGTTTTATATGCTCCTGCCTATTTTCATGGTTTTGGTCTTTTTATTGATAATTTTTATGTCAAATTTGTTGCAACTGTTATTCAATTTAGTTAGAGAATCCTGGGGATTTGCACGAGATGGATTACATCATCAGCATAAAGTCGAGGGTTAATATTAAAATAAAAAATATCTAAGTTTGATATTTTTTATTCTAATATTAGGTTTAATACTACTTTCTTTCATAGTGCAATCTAAATAGATGATGAAGAAGAGTAGAGGTTATAATTATTATTATTACATGACACCTCCAGGGAGTCCAAAGACTCATTGAGGGAGGGCACCTACTCTGCAATTCTGTCTCCACCCACGACAACAACGCCATCTATCGCCCACCACCATCACTAATATTTTCACTAACAATCACAAACATCCATGCCCACGGCGGGATTCGAACCCGTAGCCTTTTGGCTGATGAGGATACGCTAACCACTCGGCCAACGAGGCTGGCAATAATGCATCCTTGTCTTACCCCTGATTTTACATCAAACTATCTTCCAGTATTTCCTTCAATTCTAACTGCTGACTGCCAACTTAAATATAGACTGTGTATTGTTCTGTGTAATGTTCCATTCACCCCATATAATTGTATTGATTTGAAAAGCTTTCGTTTGTGATCTTGACAACCTTGATTTGGCCTGAACCCAGCTTGTTCTTCTCCATATTTCGCATCTACAATCTATCTCAACTTATTTTCATGAATGCTTGCATAAATATTACCTGGGACACTTAGTATATGAATTCCACTATAATTCTCATTTCAGATTTATTTCAGTTTTTCATAAATGGAGAGCTTTACTCCAACCATCGGGAATTAGACCTGACTAGACCCTCTAAATTATGCAGTGTAGCCAATGCAAAACTTATAAATTTATACCCCCATACTTAGGCATTTCTGGTCGAATATCATCTACTCCAGCTGCCTTTCCAAATTTCAAGTTTTTGATGGCCTTTTTTACCTCAAGTATTGATGTGCACTCCTCTTTGCATTCCTCGTGAAAATTTTCTCGTACGGTTCTGCCACTGTTTCTTTCGTTCAACAGTCTTTCCGAGTAATTAATCCAGCCATACATCTAGTATATCCTTATCTTCAGTTTTATGTCACCTTTATCATCTTTGATTCCTTTGTAATTATTATTATTACAGTACGCTTTCCTCCATTTCTAAGCTTCTTCAATAGCCTCCAGAACATTTTGCCACCTTCCTGATATTTATTTTCCATACTCGTACCATGACTTTAGTAAGAAAAGTCTGAAGTAATGGCAATTATGTCCACGTGGTACTTTTCGAAAAGTACCACGTACCAGAATTCTTCCTATGACTTTTCTTTAGATACTTTTACGCATAGTTTAGCTCTAAGAGTTTTCTCTGTATTATTTCAGGGTATCTGCTGACTTATTTGCTAGGAACGTTTGGTATGCATTCCTCTTTTCCAGGACTGCTTCTTTAACTTCTTGTGTCGACCGTGGTGGTGTTATTTTCTACAGCTTGCAGACAACTTCGCCATATACCTCCATAGCTGAATCAATCAATGTCCTTTTAAGAGTTTTTACCACAGAGATTCCATGGTTTGGTTCTTGTTTTCAATTTGTTTCGTTTTGTCTTCAACAATGTTTGTATAGTCGAATCTATAATTTACCCCTCAAAGCTGCTCAATTTTAATTCTTTTTAAAACTTTCTTACATGCTGTTTTAACTGTGATATCCACTTTTTATTCTGTTTAGTAATGGTCATTTCTAATTTCAAATCCTCTTTACACTTTTGTATACCCTGAATCAGCAATGAAGTAGTCAGTGAGACTTTTCCTATTTCTTGTGTCTTCCTTCCAAGTGAACTTGTGTACATCTTTATATTGAAACATGAAGTTACTAATGACTAGTCCGTGTTCAGAACAGAAGTCCAGTAAATACTTACCATTATTATTAGCTTTGTCCTTTTCTCCAAATTATCCTAAAATGTTCCTATATGCTTTGTTGAATTCATTTCCTACTCTGCTGTTCAGATCTTCAACAAGGACCACTTATTCCATTTTCTTTCTGCCAGCTGCCTGTTCTAATGAACTAAAAAAATTCCTCCAGTTCTTACTTGGAAAAGTATTCTGTGGGACTATAGGCACAAATAAGTTTCGCCGTCCATTTTGAAGCTTGCCCACATAACTCGTCTTGAAAAAACTGTTTTCCAAGCAAGAAGTTTATCTTCATGTTTGGTGTTGAGTGCTATCGCTAACCTTTCCTTGATCATTATTACCTGAAAAGAACATCCTATTCTTATTATTTAGTAAGAGCTTGCCTGCAGTAATGGCAATTATGTCCAAGTGGTACTTTTCCAATTCTTCTGCAAGTTCTATTTTCTCTTCATCATTACTCTGTATATCGAGGGCACTTATCTTCAGTTCTTCTAACGTTGGGTTTATTCGTCTTCTAGATGTTGGAGCTTGCTCCTGTAGCTGACTTTTCACTGTTCGTCCTGGTTCCCCGACAAAAACATCGGGAGTGTTGTTTAACCGGGCGACACCCCAGCCGGCATGAAATCCCATCATATGCATTTGTGATTTAAGGCAATAAAGAGTACAATTTGGTCAGCTACGTTCCAAATTGCCAGCCATCCCCGTTCGTTCAGTACCCAGTAAATATCTATTAGCAGGGCTTACCCTGTGAAGGTGAGGATTAGACATTAGGTCAGAAGCCCAATCGGTTCCCCGCATTCCTGAGAGGCGATGTGAGGGTCTCCTCCTAGTTTTTTGGCTTTGACTCTTTTAAGTGATCCTAATTCCACATGGCATGTAGCGAAATTCAGCTATCATAACAGTGAAAAGTATCAAATGAATTTTCACTGCACGTACTGAAAATCACTATATACTGTATATATCACTGCATTTATCTATCCACACAATGTATTTATCCCTTTAGGGGGAGGGAGAAGGATTGGGCATCACGTGTGGGTGAGTACTTATGCATTTATTTTTGAGAATTGCCGATATCCTGGTCGCCTGTTATTTCTAGTGGCACTGCAAAGATATCAGCTCTAAATGTGCGTGTTAAGTTTCTGAGTTTTGCTAAGGTAAATTTGGTCGACACAAGATCGAATATTTTAAAAAGAATTGCTTCATTTAATTAAAAAGAAAAGGAATCAGTGAAGTTATTTACTTTACTGAATTCCATTTGTTTTCCTAATTATTGGTTATGTGCAGACATGTCGCTTAATCTGAATTTTCAGAAGGAACATTATTGTTACGATGATGTTAAAATCTTAATAGTTTACTTAAGAAAGGAAGAAAATGTGTTACCTAAAAACTTCTTTTGTCTTTTGGTGCACAGCATCAACTTCTAATTTCATTATAACTGAAATTACGCATTTAACAAAAAAAGATTATTCTTTCGTTACGCAAGTGAGGAAGATAATATGCTCACAAAGTAGGAAAGTTTTCAAACTTTCCTACTTGAAAAGAATGAAGGGAAAAAACTTTCAAAAGATTATTCTAGAAATAACAGAAATTATGATGTTGTTCAGGAAGTTCGCGATCAAATATTGGAACACTGAATTACGTATTGATTTCCAAAACTTTTCACCAAGAAATTGCTGCTTCTTAATTTCAAAGAATACATGGAGTTTCATCAAAGATGAACGATAGTTTAGGAAAGGGAAGCATTACAAGCTTCAGAAAATGTTCATCTGGCTTGGTCCAAAGCAGCAGTTTTTTCTGTGCTGTAGAGGCCAGATGTGGAACTTTTTCTTGCCACTTCAGGTGTCAAGAAAGCTCGGCCACAGTCTCACACTGGATAATGAAATTCATCTCCCATCTGAAGTGAACTATGCAGACTACCCTCAAATTCGCTTCCAATTTTCACCTGCTCAACAATGCTGTTTGGTGACTCTGGTCAGCAACTGATGACACTACACCAAGGTAACTGCTTAGGCGAACATGACTCTTCAGTGTGGCCAGTTTTCTTAGTGTACTAAATCTTTACGATAGGGTTTTTCCTCTCGGAAACTCGGACGTTTTATCCTGTAAAGTCAAGAAAATCGACCGTAATACCCACATTATTTCAGACAGTGACATATCTTGTTACGGTTAGGTACCAAGAGATGGCAGCACTTGTTTGCCAGCCTCTTCATCGGTGGCTGCTATAATGAGTGATAGACAAGGGCAAGCTATCTCTGATTGGCTACTGGTGGAGATTGAACTCCCCACGCAGTCTCAAAAAAGCTAGACAGGGTTAAAAGTCCTTGCCTGCTCCCTATAAGGGAATAAAATGCATCAGCTGATCAGCTGTGACATCACAATGGTGTGGGGAGAGATGCCTTTTTGGTTTGGTGAAAAAAATCTGTCACCATATTCTGGAGCTGGCACAACAAATACGTCGAGCACATGGAGGTATATAGCAGTCCTCGATGGTGTATCACATCAGAGTGCATGTCTTGATGGCATTTGCGAAGGGGAAGCATACGCGTGCTGTGCTATTTTTTTCCCATCCCAACAATTTCGGACATATGAGTGAGAGAAATAGCCATATGATCTAACATCGAAAACACGTTTTCAGGATAAAATACTTAACACAATAATAAGGACAAATAATATAGAATACCCTCGAGCCACAGAGATAAGATTTGCCCTATGATGTCTCAAAGTCAGATAATCTCACATCAACATCATATCCAACAGCATGTAGAAACATGTCCGTGAATCATCTGTGCAAAAGTTTCATTTTGGAAGGAATGGTCAGGGTTAAGGGTCAGGTAAACAGTACTATAAGGAAAAATAAACGAGTCAAGAGTCTTTGCAGTTATGACAATTCGTTCATCATGTGAAGTTATCATATTGTGTTGTGGTGATTGGTATCCAGGAAAGTAAAGTAAAATAATGGGTGAGCCACAAAAGTCATTGAAATTTTCTTTCTTCAGGAAAATAGCATCAGACAAAACTCTTCACTTAGCTCTAAAAGGATGGAAACCAATTATTATTTTAGACACATACATTGTGATGTATTTATCCAGGACCACTTGAGAAAAGTTATGCAGGAAGTTGTCTGATATACTCGGCTACTTGCAAAGAAGAGTTGACTACGAAATGGACCTTGGTGAGTGTTATATTCTGAAATGCCAAGATGGGGAACTAATACTTTGATAAAGAACTAATTTGATAAAGATTCTTTATTTTGGGATATTTATGAACATTTTACAAAAACTATTTGTGTATATTTGCTGACAAAAGAATACACAGAATGTTTGGGGAGGCATGGTGTCATTTCCAGACTGACACAAAATCAAATGTATGGAAGTGTGGTTACCATGGTATCTGATTTAAAATTCTTTTGTGTTACTAACTATTTTGATGTAATGTAACCAAGAAACAGTGAGTAACAAAAATTTTATTCATTGAACTCTTTGGAAAATCTTAAGAGTCTAAACTAAATATTGTGAAATATATTTAGGTAATTACATGTTTCAAATTTTTCTCAGTGAATATACTTGTAAATAGTATTTCAGCAAAATAAAATATGCAATTGTAAACTTAAATGAACAAAGATGAGTGCTTTTGTTGTTGTGTTTTCCAAGTGAATTTTTACTCAGTTATTCTGATTAGAACTTGATATTTAAATCCACAACTTTATATCTTAATGCAATTCTCTTTAATTATTTTTAAAAAAATCACAACTGTGAAATTAATGCCAGGACAGGAAAAAAAACTGTTGAAAACAATATCCATGTATTGATTATTTTAGAAATTGTCTAATGCTACCTATTGACATTGTTTGAGTTATCTGGAAACAATTCGTTCACATAATCGAAAATCCGAACTGCTAGAATTTGGTTGTTTTACAGAGAGAGAACACATAATTAACCCAAAACGTGATATAAAGTTTGGTATAGAAAAAATGTTTGCACTCTCCAGATAACACATATACAAATTTTACCTTTTCCCACACAAAGTAAGATAAAAACACACCAAGAGTATATCCAGCAGCATGTGAAAACATGTCGTTGAGTAATATGCACAAAAGGTTCATTTTTGAAGGAACGGTCCGGGTAGGGCATGGTAAGTGTAAACAGTACTATAAGAAAATACCACGGAGTCCAGTGACTTTGGACTTAATGTTATCGTTCATTCACTGCAGCTGCTGTTTTGTGTTTGGTAATGTAAAAATAATGGGTGAGCCAAAAATTCTTGGAAAGTTTCTTTGTGAAAAGTTCTAATTGTGTAGAATTTTGTAACAGAAAGTTACCATAAAATATACGATCAGAGCTAATAAACAGTGAAATAATAATAATAAATAACTATTTATTTGTGGTGCCATATGAAGTAATCCAAGAAGAAGGAGGAAGGAAATTGAATATGAAAAATCGACAGTGCGTGAAAAATATACGAATTTTCAGTTATCATTGGGATAAATGATTGCCAATTTCTTTTAAATAAGAGTTCAAATTTACTTCCTAAAGAAATTTGTATTTCTGATGGAATTATTGTAAGGTATGCATTGACAAAATCACCTTGTAGTTGGAAAGAATTACCTGAAAGAATTAAAAACACAGAATTCTTGGTTAATAAAATATAACCATCAGCTGAAGTGGGAAATTGGTTCACTATCTCTGGACAAACTAAGAAATTTGATGATAGAATCAACATTCAAATATTACTCGCCAAAGGAAGAGAAAATCAATAATATTAACGAGGTTAATAGGGAGGCCTGTTCTTGATTTAAATGAAATTGGATGCCCAAAATGTGAAAACATAATGTGTACTTTTAAATGCTTTTGGAAACATAATGAAAGATTCTGTGCTTTTAATAATTCTCAGAAGTATATGTATTGGTTTCAAAAAAATAAATATGCAACCCTTAATTTTACTACAGTAATAAATTTCCAACGGTCACCAAATGAAAAATTAACTTTCAGATGAGAGTCACATTGTCAAAAACCATATGATGGCAATTCCACAAGCATAGGAAAGAACCTTTGATGCATTTTTCAATTTATTCATTTTCTGTATGTTAGATTCAGTAAGTACAATTTGAAAATAATATTTCATTCAAATAAAATGTGTAAATTTGAATGAACAAATCGGGTGTCGTTTATTTTAAGTAAGACCATAAACATTTTTTTCTTTGTGAAATTTCATGCCACAAAGTAACCAGAGACTTTTTTTTTGACTCAGTAAATTAAAAGTCTTATTTGTTCATGCAAGCCCTCAAATATTTCATGAAACTGTCAACTCTTGGAAGCAAAAGGAATAATCAGGTATTGTATTAATAGCCAGATTTTAGTGGAGAAGATTTCACCTGAAAAGTTACAATACTGTAAGAATTTGGCTATTTTACATAGCTATTTGTTAATTATTACAGTCAAAGAAAAGATAACATAGAAATTAACAAAGTATATATTGCAGAGCTGATATTTATTTGAAATAATAAGAAATAACTATTTATTTGTTGTGCTGGCAAAAGAAATTTCTAAAAGAAAATGCAACAGCAAGTTCAAAACCTCGTTTGTTGCATATCCGTTACTTAAAATTACTAATGCTAAAGAAAAAATAAATAAATTTCAGTTACAGAAATAGGTTAAGAGCACAAGGAATCGCAGGTAAAATTAATAGTCAATATTGGTTTTAAAAATTAAATGCGAGCATTAATTTACTACACCAGTAAATTCCAACGGTAACAGAATGAATAATTTTAGGATATGTGTCATCGCAAACATGTAAATGCTAATCACTTAATCATATGTAAGTATCTGAGAAACATCCAAACTTGGGAAAATGATACCTTTTGAACAATACCGCACTTTACGGATGCGACTCGTCATCTTAATGAAAGACCCCTTTGAAGAAAACCGCGATTTGTAGAATCACCGCTTGCTGGGAGGGATATTGCTCATGATGATAACATAGCATCTATGAGCTGAAATCTAAAGGAAGAAGTACTCAACTATTTCAGGTTACGGTATTTACAGAAATTTCGTTCTTTGTGGTGTTTGTGTTGTGGTGTGGATATAAAATTCAACTATTTTGGAATATTCGTATTTAGAAGAGCCATTCTGGAAAGCTGTAAGTAATTTTAAATTATCACTAATTCTAGAATACATACAAAAAGTTTTGTAATCCATTTAACTGTCCGTTTATTTTGATTTATTTATTTTAAAATGCCGTAGAGACACCAGCATATAATTAAATTATTCAAAAAAAAGCATAGTACCAAGATCTTCCCATTCTGGAAAGAAATGTAAGTTAATTTTTTTTTTAACTTAAACATAACAATTGATGATTGTAATTTCAATAATCAGTGCTCATATGTTTCAGTAAGCATAATTCTAATACTGAATAGTTTTTATGCATTCGAAATATCTGTAAATTCCTATTTCTGCATATTGCGTTGTAAATAATATCTGAGAAATAAATATGTAAACTTAAAAGAACAAACATGATGTGTTATGTATGTTTAAGTAAGATCCCTTTCGTAATCACCGTGAATTCACACAGGATTTGTTTATTTATTGAACTTTAAGATCTTAATTTAGACAAATCAAAATATTCGGATGAATTATTAATAAAATATGAATTAGAATATGAATATAGAAGAAAATACAGATGAGCTATGGAAAAAAATTGTGTGTGAGGGACACCAGTATATAATTAAATTATTCAGAAAAGCTCGAAACACACTGCCATCACGACTTCCTCTAAGAATTCCCACCCTTTTAACAGGAAAGAAATACCCCATAATGTATTGGAAATTAGTACACCCATCTATAGACAACCAAACATGACGACAATGACAGATGTGTGTCACCCTGGGAAAATTCCAAGATATCTTATCTCAAAAACATCGCCCCCAATTCCATAGCCAAACCAAAACACCATGTGATATCACAGAGAGACATGTTCCCCAGAAATTTCCAAATACATAGCATCACGATTCGTATCTCTAAATATCACCCACAAGGCAATAAAAGAACCAAAAACACCACGTGATATCCCTGACAGACGAGGGCCCCATCGAAATTCCAAACATTCACGTCACGATTCCTTATCTGATCTTGATCTGGTCAGAAGTGTCCCACCAATCACGACATGATTCCTTATCCACTAATATATCCTCCTTTCCATTCAAAACAATAGTCACTTATTTATTTAAAAATAATAAATGACGTCACTCATCGTCATCTGATAACAACACACACCCACGACACGATTCCTTATCTTATCTTGATCTGGTCAGAAGTGTCCCACTGATAATTCCATACGCGAACCAAAACACAAGAACTTAAGTCACTGACACTTTTGCCCCCAGGGAACTTCCTAACTTTCCAATCTCATGACGTCACGCCCACAATGACGTCATCTCAACAACCAATCACGTCACGATTCCTTATCTTGATCTGGTCAGAAGTGACCCATATACTACTCGTGTGCACACTTGTCAACCATTCAGGGACACCATCCTACCACGGAGTAACATTTTGAGTGACGTGGATCACTTTTATTTATACTACTCATCGGTAGTACGAACGGACAGGAAGAAGAAAAAAGCTCTTTCTCTTTTGCGTTTGGAAAAGTGTGTGTGACCTCCCATGTGCGATATTCGTTCTGTGAGGCTTTCGGTCTTGCACTCATAACTTCGTGGGCGGGATGGACCTTAGTGACATTTCTCCTTTGAAACCGGCGATCTCAGTTTTAGATTCGATTGTACTGAAGGGATGAATGTCTGCAAACGCAGCAACTTCCCTCCGACTATGTAATGGAAGTTGCCATTTAATGGCTACTAAAAATCGCCCACTCATTTAAGTTTTATTTTAATATTTTAGCGATAAATTACAGAGAACTATGAAAAAAAAACTCAAGACTCAACCTCTTCGAAATCAAGTACTAAAAAAAGTAAAAACGAGTGAGTGAGTGAGTTGCCGACTGCACTTACAAGAATCATTAATTTAGTCTGTTGTTGAAACACCAGTTCTGATATGAAGATTATCGATCGGCCGTTTTTATTCCATTTAGTATGCGATAAAACACAGTCTAACATCTAAAGATGATGAAAATGAAGAATGTTATAAGTTATTAAAAGTTCCATCAGAAAAACTGAAATGATTTTGCATTAATAGCAGGAGTCTTAAATGCAAGAAGGCAATGAATCTGCTATGGGAATTTGCCTTAATGAAAATGTAAAAAGATTAATTGAATTTTCATCTTACAACAACTTTAGAATAAGGAATAGTTTTCGTTTCTTTCATAGAGATGCTCATAAATTGACCTGGGCAGCTGGAGATCAAAAATTAATAATTGACTACTTGATAGTTAATAATATCATAACATTAGCCAGGCGCTATCAGCCTGGGGGGACCTTTGGCCTCAAGCACCACATGTCGCCACTGGGCACGGTCCTCTGCGACTATCCGCCAGCCCGATAGCCTGAAGGCCTTCCTTCTCCTGATCCGCCCATCTCTTTCTCGGTCTCCCAGGCGGCCTCTGTGATCGGGTCGGGCATCCCACGCTTGTCTCACAGTCCTTTCGGGTACCCATACGGTACAGGTGCCCCAGCCACTGAAGACGCCGTGCTCGCAGCTCCATCAAGACGTCTGTCCATCAAGATGTATGGCAGCATTGGACCGCCTCCTCCAGACTCCGTCTGCCATAACCACTCCATAGATACATCGTAGCATCTTGTTCTCGAATACTCTCAGGTGATCGGCTTGTCTCGCCGTGAGAGTCCACGCTTCAGCACCGTAGAGGAAAACAGATCTAATCAAAGTCTTGTATAGTCCCACCTTTGTAGTCCAAGACATCAAGAAAAGGGGGACACACCTGATAATAGGCCACATTCGCAGCATTTACACGACTCTGGACATCAGCCTCAACTTTGTTATCTTCAATCATGAAAGAACCCAAGTACCTAAATACTTTCACCCTCTCAAACTGTGCAGCTCCCTCTGGATTTTGAGCAGCATGGCGACTCATAAAAAGGTATTTTGTCTTCTCGGCATTTATTTTCAGGCCAACTTCTTCTGCAGTTTCTTCAATAGCAGTAACCACTGCCACCGCGTCGTCCCATTCATGCGCCATAACGTTCAGGTAATCTGCGTAGCCATGAATCCTAACTTGCTCCCCCATGTCGACTCCACTTGCTGTGTGTTTCTAATTACTTTTTCCAGCACTAGATTGAAGAGAATCTGAGAAAGCTCATCACCCTGCTTCACACCGGTCTGTATTTGAAACGGATCCGGAAGGTCACCTTCTGCTTTCACTCTTACTTTCGAACCAGCTACGCCATTTTTCGGAGTTTTCGAGGAATTCCCAGCTCTTCTAACACCTGCCATATTTTTGGGCGTATCATTGAGTCACAGGCTTCAGAAAAGTATGAAAATATTATGAACTTCCTGGTTATATTCCCAGCACTTTTCAAAAACTTGGCACAGCGTGAAGAGTTGGTCTATTGTTGAACGGTTCCTCCTGAAGCCCATCTGGTAGTCACCAAGGCACTCTTCTACATACGGTGTGAGGCGCATTAGCATGATGTTAGACAGCACCTTGTAGCCAGTCGACAGCAGTGAGATGCTCCTATAGTTGCCGCATTGTGTCTTATCTCCTTTCTTATATACTGGGGTGTTCAGTGACTCCTTCCACTCGTCCGGCAGCCGTTCTTCTCACCAGATCATCAAGATGAGTCCGTGAAGTTGCTCCAGCAGGACGTCCCCACCATTCTTCAGGAGCTCTGCCGGTATGCAGTCCACTCCTGGAGCCTTATTATTTTTCAGCATGCGGATAGCACAAGTAATCTCACTAAATGTCTGTTCTTCAATAAATGGTTCAGTAGTTTGATAAGGAGTATAATCCTCCGATATTGACGTTCCAGCAGTGACATTCAGCAAGTTCGAAAAATAACTACACCACCGAGAGCGAGAGCATCTTTTGAGTTTGTTAATAGATTTCTACTCTTATCTCTTATGGTTGCCGCTTGTGTCTGGGCACCTCGCATGGCTTTGATCATCCAGTACATATCCCGTCCATTACTAGCCACCCTATTTCTCTCTATACTATCCACTTTCTCATTAAGATACTTCCGCTTTTCCCTTCATAGACATGTATTCACCACTTTTCTCACCCTCTCATATGCAGCTTTCTTCCTGCTATCCGCTAGGTAGTTCAATAGTGCTTCCCTTCGTTTCGCTACAGCTTCTTCACACTGTCTATTAAACCATGCTTTTCCCCTCCTCTTTCTCTTTCCCACAGTTCTCGAGCAAGCTAACGCGACCGTATTTTTGATGGTTCCCACATCCCATCCGGATCATCCTCTTCCTGCTGTAACTCCCCCAAACGATTCTGCAACTCTAACTGGAAAGCTGGCTTGCCTTCCGCTGTTTTCAACTTGTCCAGGTCCCATGCCGATCGTATGGTAGGACACGCGGGCTTCTGAACTGCAATTCTATGCCTGAAATCGTAGGCTACCAGATAGCGACCACTATCTCCATGTGCTCCTCTGAAACTTCTCACATCCGAGATGGAGCTGTGGTGACGTCGATACACTAGTACATGATCTATTTGGTTAGCTGTTCTACCGTCCGGAGATCTCCAGGTCTGTTTTTGGAGGTCTTTATGCACAAACATAGTGCTATTTACAAAGCCTCCCGTCATTGCACTCCTCATGTAGGCTTTCACTACCCACGAAAGGGAGCCACACACGCTCTCTCCCCAACTTCGCGTTGAAATCTCCCACCACTAGCTTGACGTCATAGGATTATAGTACTTTGTTGTATGCAACTGCTTAAGAATTTCGGTCGCTAGTACTATGCTGCTCAATTTAGTTAAGGAATCATAATATAAGGGAAGGATGAGCGAGTGGCCAACCACCCCTCCTGTAAAAACCCTATTGGTTACGAAACAAGCACCACAGATGCCTCGGAATTTCGGACGCCTTGCGACTATGATTATTAATCGTTTTGGGACCTGGAATATACGTAGTTTGGTGAAAGAAGGAGCTCTTTTTAATGTGACGAATGTCTTACGACAGTATAAAATTGGACTTTGTGCTGTACAAGAAGCGGGTTGGCCGGGACAAGGCTCGACCCGCAATCAGGGATACACGCTATACTATTATTACGGGCAACTCCAGGGAGTCATTAGACTCATCGAGGGAGGCCCCAAATCATATTCATCACAACTATTCGACATTCATACAGTATCTATCATACCTCGCCTTAAACTCATTCACTGTCACAGCATCCACCACAGACTCAGGGAGTGCATTCCACTCATTCACTACTCTAAAAGTAAAGAACCCAGCTCTAACACCTTTACTAACCACACTTTTGTCCAGTTTCCATGGATGTCCCCTAGTCCTCCCACAACCAGCCCTGTTCTCAAAAATATCTTCTGTATTAATTTTATAGAAACCCTTCAGTAATTTGAATGTCTCAATCATATCTCCCCTCCTCTGCTTATCAACCAATTTTTGCAACCCACAAATCCTCAACCTGTTCTCATACGGTTCATTCCACAGACCTGCTATCATCTTGGTCACTCGCCTCTGGATCTCTCCACCTCCTTCCCATCAAGAAGAAACCTAGGTGACCAAATCTGAGCACAGTAGTCGAGATGGGGTCTTATCAAGGCTCGATACAGAGGAACAATAACCTGCTTGTCTGTGCTTGTCAACGTATTCTTCAGCAACCAAGTGATTTGGTGAGCTGATTTGGCCACTTTTGCAACGTGTCCCCTAAATTTCAATTCCTTATCCACCAACACTCCTAAATCTTGTGCCTCATCAATATCCTGGAGCACGGTTCCACCAATGCAGTAAACTGCCTCCAATCTTTTCACCCCAAAATGCATAACCTTACATTTTGCTACATTAAATTGACATCCATTCTCCCTAGCCCAGACCTCCAATCTATCCAAATCATCCTGCAAAATTTTGACGTCATCTGCATTCACTATTGCCCTACCCAACTTCGCATCATCCACAAACAAATGAACTGTTTCTCTCAGATCCTTTCCTATATAATTTATGAAGAAATTAAACAGCAGTGGTCCAAGAACAGATCCTTGTGGCACACCACTAGTCACAGGCCGTCTTGTGGACTCTACTCCTGAGTAAACCACTCTCTGATATCTCTCTGTCAACCACCATCCTATCCATCTCACCAACCCTAGGTCCATTCCCATATGCTGCAATTTACTGATTAGAATTCCATGTGGTATCCTGTCAAAGGCCTTATCAAGGTCCAGTAGAATCACTGTAAACCCAGTACCCTTATCCAGTTCAGCCGTCACTGTGTTATAATACGTGAGCAAGTTACTGAGGCATGACCTACCCTTCACAAAACCATGCTGTCCCCGATACAGTATCCCATTTTCTTCTATCCAATCTTGTATTTTCCTCTTGACTATTTTCTCTAAGACCTTGATAATGATTCCTGTTATGCTGATTGGCCGGTAATTTTCAACAGAAGCCTTGGAACCACCTTTGTGCAGTGGAACTATTTTCCCCTCTTTCCACCCCCTTGGGACTGACCCAGTCCTGTGGCTCAAATTAAACAAAATGGTCAAGGGCACTGACAATTCTTTGGCCGCTTCACGTACGACACGAGCTGGTATACCATCCAATCCCACAGATGTATTGACATTGAGGTTCTGTAATAGACTAGTTACCTCTACTTCATTCATCACAATTCCAGTATAAGCTGTTGGTTCTTCCATTTCTGCAAAGTTACCACCTGGATGATATACTCTTGCAAAGTGCTCGCTCAGTAATTCCACAACATCGACTGATTCGGTTACCTCCCTACCCTCAGCATTTTTTAAGATCATTCTACCATGAGCATTTTTCCTTTTACTTGCAACATATTGAAAAAACTGTTTGGGATTCTCTTTAGCCTGCATGGCCAATTTCCTTTCGTAATCTGCTTTTGCTTTTCTTACCACCCTAGTTACCATCCTGGCCTGAGCTTTATACTGTTCCTGCACCTGATGGTCTCCCTTCTCCTTAAATTCCCTCCACAATTGTTTCTTTTTTTGCAGCTCAAGCTTAATAGTGTAATTCATCCATTTAACCCCTACTTGATTTATTATTCGGACTCTTGGTATACAGTCAACCATTGCCTCCTGCAAACAGTTCTTAACCACCTCCCATGCACTATCAACATCCAGCCCTTGCAGTTTTACTTGCCATGGCATTGAGCCAAGCACACACCTAAGCTTGTCATACTTACCAGCCCTGTAATTCCACATGTACCCTGTCTTAATTGTAAATTCGACTCCTTTAGCCACCTCCCAAGTCATGACCTTATGGTCACTCTCACCAATTGGTGGCAACATGGTCAAGTTCGTTACAGCTACATTCTCAGTTGCAATTACTAGGTCCAGCACTCTGCCCCCTGGTATTTTCCAATACATGTTGCCATAGATAGTTGTCCCTTAATAACTGCATAAAATCCAATTCCTTCCTCCCATGTGCCCTCTCCTCTTTCCAGTCAATGTTACCATAATTGAAATCACCCATAATAATTACTCTCCTTCCACTCATTTCTTCTATTTGCTTATGCATACTATCCCCACCATCCACTCCATCACCCGGTCTATAGCAGCACCCAATTGTATATTTTGTTCTGCTAGATTCTATCTCACACCAAACAGCCTCAAATGTGCTTTTTTCCCCATCCTGCAGTTCAACTTCTATACTCCTTGGCTGAAGCTCATCAGCTATCATCAATAACACTCCTTCCCCCTTTTTATTCACCCTGTCACTCCTGAACACGCTATACCCATCGCATTCAATCCCACTAGCTTTATCATCTTCTGTCAGCCATGTTTCACTAATACCGACAACCTGTGGCCTGGAAGTGCCAACCATGGCCAAAAACTCTTCCTTGTTGTTCCTAATACTCCTGGCATTAGTGTACATGAATTGCAGAAGCCCATTTGTCCCATCCCTACTTTGATGCCTTATACTAACTATCCCATTCTGATTTGTTGTCCGTCGTACTCGCCCGGGCATAATATACGCATTCATACACTTAACAGCCCCCCCAAAGTCTGCATATCTACTCCCCCCCTCTTAATAAATCTAGTTTCCCTGGGTCTATACATCCACTTCCACATCATTCATCAACACTCTTTCAAGTCTCTGTACCCCAACTCCATTCAAATGTAACCCATCCATCTTATATAAGTCCTTTCGCCCATCGAACTCATTCCACACATCCACAAATTCCACACCACTCTCCATGCATAACCCACGTATAAAGTTATTGGCAATTATGGCCCTCCTTCTAAACACTTCGCTGTCATACCGCGGTAAGATACTCACCATCCTAACTCTCTCACTCTTCTCTTTTGCTACCTCAAACAACTCCCTCACATCCTCTATCATTTCCATTTTGTCCTCTTTCAAATCATTCGTTCCTGCCACGATTATCATCTCTTTCACCCTCTGTTTTTGCAGTCGAATAAATTCGCTGACGTCCTTTATGTTCGTACTGGGCTGGTACGACTTCGTTAAACTCTCGATTATTACGCCTCTTAATAGCGAATCCCCATACAGCACTCGCTCCTTCATTTTATTGACGTTTAGGAACATTCTATTATTTGCCGTCACAGACTTCCGCCGGTTATTTGTCGGTACGTTTAACACACATTTTTCCATATGCTCCAGTTGTCTTTTGGCTCTGTGTATCGCGCCATTCAAACGGGCAATTTCGCTACTCGCATTTATCTCACCATTTTCATTATCGATCAAATCATCCATTCTTTCTGTGTTTCTACCTTCATTTACATTTTCGGCGACGCTCTCACACCTATCTGGCACTACCACGCAATTCTCTAGCACACCGCCATTTTCTACATTCTGACTATCGTTAACGATATCAGTCTCGACACACGAAACACGCTTGAAGTCCTCATTCTCTTTACACTTTCTACACATATTAATTCCACTATCACTTTCTAGCCAGACTCCTACCGCTCTTCGCAAGGCATACATCTCACAGACAGCACATTGCATAAATTCGTTTACATCAAAACTCTTAAACAAACATGGCGACCTGGCCGCCATTTTTTTCTTTATCGGTGCCATGTGTACGCTATCTTTTCTTAAAAATAATAATTAAAATAACAGAAAACACGCAAAAATTGCACAGACACACCAAGAAACAAAAAGCAAACAATACTACTTAAAATTCTAGTAAAATATCTAATGTTAACACAAAATAATACTAATCTTTTCAGGAGCTCTCGACAAGCCGACGATCTAATCAGTGCGACACCAAGCGACATATGATCTATAGCGGTGAAGACAGAGGAGGAAGAGTCCTCGTAACTGCGTTTTTAGTTAGTGATAACGTTTTGTGTAATATTTTAAATTTTAAACCTGTGAACAATCGGCTGTGTACTATTAGAGTTAAGGGACGTTTTCAAAATGTGTCTATTGTATTTCAAAATGTGTCTGTTATACGCCTACTGAAGAGAGCTCGGAGGAAGCTAAAGATTGTTAGTGCTTGAGCGTACTTGTAATAGTTAATAATAAAGCATCAAAATTATTAAATGATGAAAGAGTTCACAGAAGTTACAATATTGAGTGAGATCATCGTTCAGCAGCAAATTAAATGGCTAAATTGAGAAAATAAAATTAAATTGTTTTGAAATAGAATATAAGAGAAAAACAGAAGACATCTTACAGAATAAGTCGTTGGGATAATTATACTAGTAAACGGGAAAATGAAATATATAAATCCCAATCCCAGATCTATAAGTTCTTAAATAAAAAGCGAAAGAAACGAAAAGAGAGAGACTACCACAATGGACAAAGAATTGTTATAAATTCTGGAGAGGTGAAAAACAATCAGAATTATTATTTGAAAGACATTTTAGGAAATATAACGGAACATCGGAATAATTAAATAAAGGAAGAAAATAAATGAAAGTCAGCAAGAGAAGATGAAATCCAGCAGAACATAAAACTAAAAGCAACAAATTTAAAGATTTCTTACATTGTTAAACAAATACACGCAACACTGGAGGAATATCCAACGTCCATGCAACTGTGATCCCTATCTATCCCTATTCTAGAAAAACTTATAAACTTCTAATGCGATTTAAAAGAATTTAAATAGCATTAGAAAAGGAAGATCCTGCATAGATCCTATATTTTCTTTCAAACTTCTAATGCGAAAAGAAGAGATTTAGAAACGCATTTATAGATTACAAGGAAAAACTTCTGACAAGGATAGCACATGTAACCCCTTTGATATACTAAAAAGACGCTTCCTATAAATTTATTGAAAATACTTGAATAGCTTTCATCCGAAAACAATAAGCATTCAAAGAAGCGAGAACAGAATCCAAACATGTGAACTAGCTGGGGGGTCTTCGACAAGGATGTCCCACATCTTAAGTGGATTATTTGGAATGTATATGAATGAAATAATCAAAGAATGGAGGTTAACCGAGAAAGAAGTAATCCAACAGAAAAGAAATTTATCTCATATACATTATGCTTTTTAGTTGAGCAAATGAGGACAATCCACAAAAAGTGTACGCAAATCGAGTTTAATAATAAAGCAATATTACACGTCTGTCTCTCAAAAAAAAAAAAAAAAAACGATGGCATTAAAAGGAAAAATGCTCATTTGAATTAAAATAATCATAGACAATAAAATAAATGAACAAATCACAATTTTAATTACTTGGTCTATTAAATAAGTTACATTGAAGATTTAGACATTTCTAACAAAATTCACTAATTCTTCAAAGTAAATGGAATAAGAAATGAAACAGTAATGCCAGAAATAGTCGCAAAAACACACTATGAACGTGTAATATTTTATCAAAACCAACATTATTATATGGTAGTTAGGCATAGGAGTAAGAGAAGAAGATAGAATTCATTGTAGCAGAAATGAAATGTACGAGATTGGATAAAAAGAGAAATGATGAAAGAACTCAACTAAATGCCAATAATGGAAGCCACCGATGCATTGAGAACGAAATGGGGAGAGCATTTAGAACGAATGACAATTCAGGAAGGGAAAATATAAAACCAAAGGGTGGAAGAAACAGTGGTGGACCGATGACATGTTGGGTCACCTGGCCTCGATTCATGAGAGTCAATTCCTCTCTGTGAAATTCGAGCAGCACCGTAACAATAGCACAACCTTACCACTGATTGTCAAAAGTAACGTCCGTCTTCTAAAATTTCAGCCGGAATTCAGTGTTCTGAATACTTGGTTTGCTTTTTTTATAAGTTTTATGAATTTGTTACAAGCGACCACACATTTTCTGAAAACTGCTGCGAATTTCATTGCGAAACGTCTTTTTGTTCATGACCCTCCCAAACCACTTCCATACCTCTTGACTTATCGTAATGAAACTGCTGGTTTGTTTTCATTCGTCGTCTTACATCACGTTGTCACCTACACTGTCCGAATAAAATGGCTTGAGGAGTTCGAGTAGACAGGGTAGATATGAAATTTTGCTAATGTCTTTCGAACTTGAGTTGCTGGTAATAACTTATGCTTAGAGTTTTTATGAAACGGACCTAAAGCGAATTAAACGCGGATTCAACTAATTGCAGGCCCGGTAGCTCACGGGAAAGACGGGAATTAATCGAACTTTGTTTCTCTGACGTCGCCGTTGAACACGCAGAGGATGATATTTGGATTTTAACAGCGTATCCATTGGATGTTGCACTTTACAAAACGTTTATTTAAAATGAAAACTTGCAGCACGTGCGAGAAAAGCTGCTGCTTGTGGAAAAAGGACTGCCTGAGGGTAAGCGAAAAGGGAAATGTGGACTGAAATGATGAGTACTTTCACCAAGGTTTGGTTGTAGGACCGATAATGTCGTGGTTTACATTAACAACAGAGAGGAACTTCTAGTAACACGGAATACTGTTTTGGGTGTGAAATGTATTACCCAAAGTTCCTGCAATGTTGCTGCTTCTGTTACAGAAATTTGTTACTTATTTGCTTTATTTCCTGATTTTTCTACAGACCAATTTGGACAGGATGTAATCATGATTTTCAGAGAATGGCTAAAATTTGAACAAGGGTGCTCAAATTTGAAGCCATTTTTCAAATTTTTGGAATAAACATTTGAGAAATATTTGAAAATTTTTAATCATTGTTATAATTAAAAAACTATAAAAGTAAATTAACAGGTCTCGAAATTTATGGCTGAATGTGTTTAAAGCGAATCGTGCGTATACCAGAAACACATTTTTGCAGTTTCATGCGAAAGTTTTAATTTTGACATTTTTACCTGCGGTAAAAATCTGTATGGTAAAACCTGCGGCAAGGTTTACCATAGAGACGGTTGGTTTGTTTGTGAACCTCAAGGTAAATCAGATAACCGAGCGTTTGCCGTAATTGTGCACAAAGAAAGACGGTTTTAGTTCTGTTTGATATTTCGGTTATTAACGAGAAGGTATTTAATAAATTTTAACGCTTTCTAGTTAGTAAAATAACTTCTCTTTCAAGAGGAACCACTTATTATACTAACATATTACAGTAGAAATGGAAATTTTTACATCGAAACACCCACAGGAACGCCAAAATTTGTAAAATAAATAAAAAGTTATTCTGCAAGATGCGATCATTTTCTTGATTGCAGTGACTTTGCAGCTGCAGTCATCGTTCTTCTTAATCTCAACTCATGTCGTTGGAAATGGTTCCCGGAATCACTCCTTTTTGGGTAGGTAAACATGAAAAGGATTTATTGTTTAAAAGCTGATTCTGACAGAGGATCATGCAGATTTTTAATTCTCGTTTCGAATATGATTTTTCTCTTATTAATCTCAGTTTGAAATTTTCCGTGTTCTCGTAATCCAGAGTTGGTTGCACCCAGAAAGACATTCCATTTACGATTGGATTGTTTATTATGTTAAGCGCGGGTTTGTTGCGATTGTGTTCCTCGTTACCGAAAACAAAAATAAAATCATTATGAGTCAATTTTTTAAGAACATGCATTGATTTTTTTTCTATTTTTGTGGGTTCGTCCTTTAGCAAAACGGCAAAAGCGTTACTTGTTTGCCTGCAAATGCTTTTTCAATTTTGGAAAGCAATTTCTTATGATGTTGGAGCAACTGTTCTTAAGGGAGGCGCATGCCACATTTTAGCAATCCCTCTGTAAATTGTTGGCGCATACTTCGATTTATGACGTTAACGATCTTGTTTTATTTTTCCTTGCATTCCACAAATGTTAATTTATAAACTTACAACGCATCGCGGGTGGAGGAAGCGTCAGATCTACTGGATATCTCCCAAACTTTTTCAAACATTTTTGCAAGTCACACAAGCTTTCGAAAAGTAGCATGGTGTCGCACATAAGGTGAGGAAAGTCATATGTCCCTAAATAAATAAGGAAATGCAATTATATCTTCCACTAATTCTCAGATTCGTTTAAATGTAATCCCACAATCTTCGCAAATATGAAGCTTTTATCGCGAAAAATGTTGATTTTATGGTGAATACAGAACGACTTAACACATGAATCAACTGCACCGAAGCGTTTCAAGATTTATACGAAAACTAATTGCAGTTAATTTCTTAACAAAATGTCAGACCACGATGTCAGCATGGTAAATGAACAGAAGGAGGCGGAACCTTATTACCGAATCTAAACTGATATCTCGAGAGACTCGCATCCCCCACTTAAGCAACATTCACAAATGTTCATTCCTATAGCAGGATTCGAGCCGCAGCTGGTTGGATGTTTCCACTGTTGGTTGAAAAGTGGAAACGTCAGGCACTCCGCCAACGAGGCCGACTTCAGTTTCTTGGTTACTGCGTGTTGATTGGAGAGTAGGTTGATAAAGAAATAAAAGGAAGCGAAACTTTCCTACCACTATAAGGATGGGACTCAGTTTACCAGTCGTGATACAGGTTGTTTCCAAAATGTATTACTGTTCTGCAATTAACGAAGTGGTGAAGAGATCAGATATGCTCAATAATGGGAGCCATGCTACTCATGAGCTCTTCTGTTCGCTCTTCGAAATCAACTTCTCTTGTTTCTGTTCGTTAACTGACTTTCAGAAGCTGGTCACGTAGGGAACACTTCTCGTGGTTTCATTTGCTTTGATGTAATTCTACCCACTCTCAACCCCAAAACTCGGTTATTTCAGAACCACTGCTAACATTTAACGATAGTACTGAATATGCTAATCGATATTACTATATGTCTATCTTTGACTAGAGAGCGAGTCAGCAAATACTTCTTTTATGTGTCTTTTTACATTTCCAAGGGAATTAACTTTTCTTACAAATAGCAATATTTAGTTTTTGTTTCACGTATAAAGGGCCATAACCCAGCCATGCTTAGTGAAAAAACTTGACATCCCGGTCCCAACCCCGGATAAATGGGGAGGGTTGAGCGCAGGGCTAACAACCCAGTCTCAGAAAAAAATCTTTGCTATGCAAACTGAAACCTTCCGAAATGTGATAGCGGATGAAGAAAATAGAACAGGAACTGCCACGAACACGAGACACCTCTGTGAAAGCCCTTCTTGGGAAGTAGAGGTGCGGAAGAAAGTGACAGACACTTTACCAAAAGACAAGCTTAGACTGGGATGTTGGAATGTCAGAACCATGTTCGAAACTGGGAAGACATACCAAGTCTCGAGAGTTCTAGAAAAATACAGACTAGAAATAATGGGATTAAGCGAAGCGAGATGGATAGGAACTGGAAAAATCAAATTAAACTCTGGTCACTACTTAATCTACTCTGGGAACCAAAATACGAATGACCACATAAAGGGAGTTGCACTAATGATGACAAAGAAAGCTCATGGTGCACTAATGGAGTGGAACCCAATATCCGAAAGAATACTAAACGCTAGATTTAAAGTCAGCAAGCAGAACATCACAATAACTGGTATATATGCACCAACAAATGATGCGATCCAGGAAGAAAAGGATAATTTTTATAACATGCCACAGAGAAGTGTAGAAACAACAAATGAAAAAGATACGGAACTTTTGGAGACTTTAATGCTCAAGTTGGAAATGATAATAATAATAAAGAAACTGTTATGGGAAAGCATGCAGAAGGAGAAATAAATGAAAATGGAGAGTTACTTATAGACGTTTGTATGTTCAATCAGCTTGTAATAGGAGGGAGTCTCTTCCAACATAAAAAAAAAATACACAAGTGGATATGAATAGCACCAGATAGAAAGACAAAGGCCCAAATAGACCATGTACTTATATCAAGCAATTGGAGGAAATCACTCCTGGATGTCAGTTAAAGAGGAACTGAGGCATATTCAGATCACTTTCTCCTAACAGCTACCATGAAAGTAAAAATATTTAAAAATAAACAAACAGTGCACAATAGGAACTGAGATTAGAATTGAAAAACTCAAAAACCAAGAGATTAGAAATAAATTTATAACAACTCTACAGGATAAATGGGATAAACTCGAAAAAAAAGAGAAGGAGATAACATACAGGGTGTTCGGGATAAATTTGACAGTTTCGTAAGGAAAAAGAAAATCTTCTTTGTATCTATTAAATTTAATAAATTGACAAAAAAACATTACAGGCAGAGTTAATTACAATACTATCAACAAGATTTACTCAAAATAACCACCATTAGCATCGATCACAGCTTCAATTCTGCTTCGGAACCTCGAACAAGCTGATGCTACAGTCTCCCTGGGAAGGGCCGCAAAAACTGTTTTAATTTTATCCATTAACTGAGCTTTTGTATTACTGGAAGTGCGATTGGTGTCTTTTTCAACTGCGCCCCATACAAAATAATCCATGGGGTTAAGGTCTGGGGAGTTTGGAGGCCAAACATTTGGACTGGTGAAGTCGTAGAAATTTTCAGACAACCATTTTTGACTTTTCCCAGAGGTGTGGCAAGGGGCCGAATCCTGCTGCCATACATACGGCCTACCATTGGCTACCCTTGTTATCCAGGGCTTGACTACAGTTAGCAACTCCACGAACAAAGCCCGAATTCCAATGCCAGGGTTCTTCAACACCTGTTCCTGCAGATTTGCGAGGAATTCTGCTGTACGAACGCAATCAGATCGTCTGCTAGGGATCTTTCTTCTTGCTACATCCTCGTAGTCACCATTGCAAGTCTCTAGTTCATGCCTGATTGTTTTTACTGTATTCAGGGAGCATTGGGCAGCAGTCGTAATATCCTTATTTTGATGGCGGGCACGAATCATCATGATACAAGTTATTCTCTTCCATGATTCAGGTGGGTTCCAGCTATCCATCCTTTCTGACATCTTGTATATGAATGAAGAAGGGTCCAAACTTTTAAATGAAGAGAAGTGTGTGTTAATACATGTAACTTACGGAAAAATATAATTAATTATAAATATGTCAAATTTATCCCGAACACCCTGTAGAGGGGAAATGGACTAAGATTAAAGACATACTAATAAGCACATCGGAAAATAGATATTGGGATTTCGAACTAATACAGACAAGGAATGGATATCAGAAAACACTAAATTAAAAATAGAGGAGAGAGATGGAATAAAAGAGAAACTGTTACAGATTGGCGAAAATGTTGAACAAGCAGAAAGATATAGAGCAATTAACAAAGAAATAAAAAGAAGTTCAAGAAATGATAAAAGAAAATACATTGAGAATCTAGCACAAGAGGCAGAGGATGCTGCATATATAAATGATACTAGAAAGTTGTGTGATATTACAAGGAAATTAAGTGGGAAAAGAAACAAATGGATAGTTCCTATATACAATAAAGAAGAAAAACTATTATTAAAAAAAAGGACAGATATATAGATGGGTGGAATTCTTCTCAGAGAAATTTCAAGAAATGACTGATGGTGACCAGTGCCTAGAATTAACTGAACAAAATGCATCATTAGATATAAATTTGAACGAAATAACAAAAATAGAAATTACAAAAGCAATAACTCAGATCAAAACAGGTAAAGCACCGGGAGCAGACAACATACCAGGCGATACACTAAAAGCAAATCCAAAGCTTATAGCAGAGATATTATATCCCTTACTAAATGAGATATGGCAGAAAAAACAGTGGCCTAAGGAATGGAATACTGGATTCCTGGTTAAATTACCCAAAAAAAGGAAACTTATCTGAATGCAAAAATTGGAGAGGTACTGTATAACAGTGCTGAGTGTTATAAGTAAACTACTAGCAAGGATAATACTAGAAAGATTCAAAATAGAAATAGAAAAACAACTAAGACCAGAATAGGCAGGATTAAGAGCCAATAGATCATGCACCGACCACATTGCTACTTTTAGAATTATCATAGAACAATCATTGGAATGGCAGGCAAGCTTATATTTAAATTTTATAGATTTTGAACAAGCTTTCGACAGTATAAATAGATCTTCCCTATGGAAATTACTTAGAAATTATGGATTCCCAGAAAAAATAATAAGAATAATTAAAATAATGTATGAAGATTTTGAAATTAAAGTAATACAAGGAAATACCCTCTCAGAACCATTTAAAACAAAGACAGGAGTAAGGCAAGGTTGTATACTCTCCCCTACTATGTTTTTAATTGTCATAGACTGGGTGATGAGAAAAGTATCTCAAAAATACAGGATTACAATGGTTACTTCAAAACCAACTCCACGATCTAGATTTTGCAGATGATATCTGCTTACTTTCACAGAAGCACCAACATTTAGAACAAAAAACCGCACTTGTAGAAACAGCCAGAAAAGTTGGTCTTAGGATAAATAAAACAATGTTGATGAAAATAAATACAAAGCAAAATAAACAAATAACAATAGAAGAAATACTTAAATATAAAGAGCTAATAAGCTTCATTTCGGCGATATAAACAATATTTTAAATTAAGGGGATATAAAATCCACATTGTTTTAAAACCGAATAAGAAACTCCAAGATTGGAATCAGAGTTTCATGCCGAATATAGTAAACTATAAAGTATCGGCGACACTAGCGTGAGCTAATGCAAGTGACCCTAGTACGTAGTAGAATATCGGACAACTCGTTGCAAAGGTGGGGAAAGTTCAGATCGCTATTCTTAGGTATTTTCCATAATGTAAAAACACATTTCCTAGGAAATGTATGCTGTGACTAGGGTCACTTGCATTAGCTCACGCTAGTGTCGCCGATACTTTATAGTTTACTATATTCGGCATGAAACTCTCTGATTCCAATCTTTGAGAAGAAATACCGCTTAAAGAAGTAGAACAATTTATATACCTTGGTTCAATAGTATTAATAAAAGGGGGAACTACCGAAGATATAAATAGAAGGAAACAGCTGGCTTATTCAACTTTCAACCAACTTAGAAATATATGGAAAAACAAGAATTTGTCTATGAAAACTAAAATGAGAATATTTAATTCAAATGTAAAGGCAATTCTTATGTATGGATCAGAAACGTGGATGTTAAACAAAACGATAGTTAACACTGTCCAGGTCTTCCTACACAAGTGATTAAGAATGAAAGTGGGAATATATTGGCCAAAATAAATATCAAACGAAGAACTATGGCAGAGAACAACCCAGAAACCCATGTTGCAACGGACCCCAAAGGAAACGGAGATGGTTGGCGCATGTGTTGAGGAAAGAAGATAAAATAATAGTAAAACAGGCTCTAGATTGGAACCCACAGGGTGAAATAAGACGTGGAAGGCCAAGAGAAACATGGATAAAGAACAATACTGAAAGAAATAACAAATATTAATAAAAACTGGAACCAAATAAAAGCAGAAGCAAAAAACAGAGTCCGCTGGAAAATGGTAGTGGAAGACATTCTCCCAAATGGAGTGAAGAGGATTAATTGTAAAGGACCACACGCGCAATAAAACACTCGAATATTCTTAGGATTGATTCCACTGGGAGGTTCATTCACTGTTTAAGCAACGCTATTGATTCAGTGCACTGGAAGGCACTGAAAAGGATGCTTTTTCAGTACCTTAATCGCGTCTTTATTTACAGGAAGAAATTACGATGTTTTATGGCCACGCATAAAAACGTTTTAGGTTGACAGATATTTAGATTCGCTTTTAGGCGCTTTCCGAAAGAAGGTTTCACGTGGTGCCACGTGAAAACGCCGAGTAGGCCACAATTCTGTTTGTGATCACTCGCACAACACTTCACGATACGAGAACGGTTTGAAAATGCATTTGGACTGCATGGACTTTCCGATTTGTTATGGAAGTGCAAATATAAAATAATACAGACAAATCCACGGGAGAACACAGGACATTAATAGACAAAGAATAGTTATTGGTCGGTAGATGGCGTAAGTGTGTAGACAGTTATTGCGGAGTACGCCCAGCCATAATTGGCTGGAGATGTCAGGTAATAAGTTGAATCACATAAGTTGAATCATATTTTGCTTTAAAACTGAAAAGAATGCTGGAACTTATTGAAATGTTTCTCTGGAATTTACGCAAGTCTTCGAATGGTTTCATCGATTTAAAGGGGAAGGGGGGGGATAGAAAGTGATTCAAGCTCTATACAACCATCCAATTCGAGAAATATCGAATCAGAAGTCATGCGACTCAAGTTTAGAGGGAAAAACACGAAGCCTTTTCAGCAAATATTCTTGTAACATAGACGAGAAATAAAAAAACATTCGCGAGCTTTGCATTCTTTTGAGCATGCGTCTACGACCTAAAAATCAAATTTCTACTTACGAGGCAGGGAAAGTGCCTTCACGTGATAAAAAGGTTTGGGACGTCTTTTTATCTAATAATGCAAGCGAAATGCATAAGTCAACTGCTTCCTTGTAAAATGGTAGGTTGAAAAGTGAACCCTGCGCCGGGATAAGTTCCTGCTCATGCTTTCCCCACTTTATGCAGTTGTCTTTAAAATTTTTGAAATATTCAATCATAAAAGGAACGTTTAACAGAAGTCGACGATTGCACTGTGGGTTTCTGATTTCGTCAAATGTTTGAAGCAGTGGCAGATGTGGAAACAGCTGGAAGGAAAGGCGAATTAGTCGGCACCATACCAAGGTCGAATGCTTTTGTTTTTTTTCTATTTCTTCTGGAGACTTTTCATCCCGAAAATGGAGAACTGACAGAAGAACCCACGCAATTAACAGATATAATAAACTCGTGACATAAACTTAATTGCTTCTGTTGTAATTTCAAATGAACCTCAGCTGCAAGAAGACTAACTCTGAATGACTGCTCAAATTCTGAATCCTGCGAGGTTTCATTTTTATTCTTTGTTCAGCGTCTGTATAGACGCGAAAGAAAGTTCTTATATTTGGTAATTAGAAAGTGTATTCGATAGTCGCCTCATTTATATTAATGATTTGCTTTCGTCTGGCTAACAGGAATGTGTGGCTTTATAGCCCATTTAGTGAATGGACTCTGCATGTAAACTACCGTGTCCAAGTTCAGACGGTTTAATCCAGACCAATAAACGGAGTTGCAATATCATATGAGAATCGCGAATATCATACGTCATGTAAACCCTGCAAACCGTCCACAAGATGAAAATCACAATGCGCGGAAAGATGTGACCTTATAGCATTTCTGATATGGCATTTTCCTTTTATTACTACTGATAGATACGAGGTATCCATAAGTAGTAATAACATGAAAATGGTTTAAAAGTTAATCATATTTTGCACAGTATTTCTGCTACGAAGGAAATTATAATTTTCTGAAAAACGTTTATCAACACTAAGGAAGAATTTAGATCTTTTTTACTACGAGCAACATCACTTTTCATCTTAAAACTGAGATACTCGGAAAATAAAGAACCAACTTCCGCCGAGAACATGGACGTTTGTGGATTACCTTTCGGTGGTGGATGTAAGACCGTTGTTAGAGTATATCCCGCACTCCCTAAATTCAAGAAAAGATGTATAATTAACAAAAAACAACTGTTTTTTAGGCTTGACATACAATGTTGCCGGTTTCTTCCACCCTCCAAACTTGCTCATCCGAGGCTGCCTTAGTTGCTTAGTAAACTATCAAGGTTGGATGAATTTCGCTATGCGGTATACGACTACCCACCAAGTGGCTTCAAGAAGTTCCATGTTTGCCCTCTCGAGAAAGATTCTGGATTATCTAACAGTCCTGAGTGCAGTGCGTTCAGGTTCACCTCAACAAATCGCATTACTTACGAAAAAAAAGAGAAAGTTTGCTCATCTTACAAGAAATGATGTTCACGACAGGAAATGCGTAGTGGATCGTCCTGCCGAGAAGTGCGTAGGAAGCGGGAGAAAGGCGATAGCCGGTACAACTTTTATGAGACGTGTCGCTATCACGGCCCCAATTTCCTGCCAACAGTCCGTGTTTATCGGTAGGTGGAGGAACGAAATGAGGAAATTATTGATATCTCTGTCTTTCTCTCACCCCCCCCCTTTTCAAACATCGCGTCGTCAAGAACTGCCCCAAATCGGAACTAAATGTACAGACTGTGCATAGAGATGTGATCAATTAAGTGGACGAAAGGAATAAATAAAAGCAGCTGAATTCCTAGTCATTAATTTAAGCAGACCATTTCCAACTCATCTGATTTACTTATGCAATTAAACGGTTAAACTCTATTTCAGACTTAATTTTTCAACCACGTGCGCTGTTTTCTAATAGTTCATTTCGAATCCTGAAGACTCAGTTAATTCTGTGAACTCGCGCCTCAGGCGTTCAGTTTCAATCAGAGGCAGCAAAGACGATCTCATTAAGAAATCTTTCAATAGAATTTCATTTTTTTTGTGGATCCAACTCATTTTTAGTTTTTAAACTTAGTCAGACTCTGCTTCAAATGAAAAGCTTGAAGAAGACCACACAAGTCATTTCCCTCGTTGCGAGCATTCTCATTGGCCACCTTCACCTCATTTGCAGCAAGCACAGAATCCATGAATTTTGTAAGTCAGTACGACCCAAGAAGGGTAGATGGTTTATTAACATTTTATTAATATGAGTGGGATAAGCGGTAGTAGTAGTCCAGGCAAGTCTGACAAGATCAAGATAAGATAAGAAATCGTGACGTGATTGGTTGTTGATTTGATGACGTAATTGTGGGCATGACATCATGATATTGGAATGTTAGGAATTTCCATGTGGGCATATTGCGTCAATGGCTTCAGTTCTTGTATGGCATTATGGGTGATGGTAGAGATAAGGATTCGTGTTGTGATTGGTGGGACACTTCTGACAAGATCAAGATAAGATAAGGAATCATGATGTGCGTGCGTGTGTGTTGTTATGAGCTGTAGATAAGTGACATTATTGTTTTGAATGCGAAGGAAGATATATTAGAGATAAGGAATCGTGTCGTGATTGGTGGGACACTTCTAACAAGATCAAGATAAAATAAGGAATCGTGACGTGGATATTTGTTGTTATTGATTTTGGAAAGGTTGGTATTTCGCTGGGCCCCCCTCTGTCAGAAACATCACGTGGTGTTATTGGTTCGTTTATTGCATTGTCGGTGATATTTAGAGATAAGAATCGTGATGTTATGTGTTTGGAAATTTCTGGGGAACATATGTCTCTCTGTGATATCACATGGTATTTGGTTTGGCTATGGAATTGTGGGCGATGTTTGAGATAAGTTATCTTGGAATTTTCCCAAGTTGACACACATTTCGTCATTGTTGTCATGTTTTGTTTGAATGTCTAATGATGGGTGTACGAATTTCCAATACATTATGGGGTATTTCTTTCCTGTTAAAGGGCGGGAATTCTTAGAGTATGTCATGATGGCGGGTATGATTAGGTTTTCTGAATAATTTAATTATATACTGGTGTCATTAAACACACACACACACACACATTAGACATGAAAAGTTGCTAATATATCCATGTTGATACTCTAATATGTACCCTATGATTATTCTTACGGGAAAAAAAACTATTGATTATTAGAATTACACTTACCAAAAACATATGAGCACTGATTATTGAAATTACAATTATCAATTGTTATGTTTAAGTTAAAAAAAAAATTAATTTACATTTCTTTCCAGAATGGGAACATCTGGGTACTATATTTTTCTGAATAATTCAATTATATGTTGGTGTTTCTACGGTATTTTAAAATAAATAAATTAAAATAAACGGACAGTTAAATGGATTACAAAACCTTTTGTATGTATTCTAGAAATTCTAATGATAATTTAAAATTACTTACAGCTTTCCAGAATCGCTCTTCTAAATACGAATATTCGAAAAAAAAATTACAAAATAGTTGAATTTTATATCCACACCACAACACAAACATAAAAACCACAAAGAACGAAATTCTGTAAATTCTGTAACCTGAAAGAGATGAGTACTTCTTCGTTTAGATTACAGACCGTAGATGCTATGTTATCGTCATGAGTAATATCCCCAAGCGAGGCGAGCGGTTTTCTTCAAAGGGTCTTTCATGAAGATGACATGAATCAGATCCGTAAATTGCAGTATTGTTCAAAGTGTAACATTTTCTGAAGTTTGGATATTTCTCAAATATTTACATATGACTAAGTGATTAGCATTCACATGTTTGCAATGACACATATCCTAAAATTATTTGTTTGTTTGTTAACGTTGGAATTTATTGGTGTAGTAAATTAATGCTCACATTTAATTTTTAAAACCAATATTGACTATTAATTTTACCTGCGATTCCTTGTGCTCTTAACCTATTTCTGTAACTGAAATTTATTTATTTATTTTTTCTTTAGCATTAGTAATTTTAAGTAAAAGATATTTGTGAGAAACAAGGTTTTGGAACTCGCCCTTGCGTTTTCTTTTAGAAATTTCTTTTGCGAGCACAACAAATAAACAATTATTTCTTATTATTTCAAATGAATATTAGCTCTGTAATATACACTTTGTTAACTTTCTATGTTACCTTTTATTTGACTGTAATATTATAAAAAATGGCTCTGTAAAATAGTAAAATTCTTACAGTATTGTAACTTTTCAGGTGAAATCTTCTCCACTAAAATTCTGGCTATTAATTTAATACCCGATTATTCCGTTTGCTTCCAAGATTTGACAGTTTCTTGAAATATTTGAGGGCTTGCATGAACAAATAAGACTTTTATTTCAATAAATCAAAAAAAAGTCTGGTTACTTTGTGGCATGAAATTTCACAAGGTAAAAAAATGTTATTCTCCTTCTTAAATTTGTATAACAGATCAGCAATAACCAATTGTTCATTTAAATTTACACATTTTATTTGAATAAAATATTATTTACAAATTGTATTTACTGAATCTAACAATACAGAAAATAAACAAATTCAAAAATACATCAAAAGTTCTTCCTATGCTTATGGAATTGCCATCATATGGTTTTTGACAATGTGACTCTGATCTGAAAGTTAATTTTTCATTTGGTGTTCGTTGGGAATTTATTACTGTAGAAAAATTAAGGGTTGTATATTTATTTCTTAGAAACGAATATATATACTTCTGAGAATTATTAAAAGCACAGAATCTTTCGTTGTGTTTTGAAAAGCATTTAAAAGCACACATTATGTTTTCACATTTTGGGCATCCAATTTTATTTAAATCAAGAACAGGCCTCCCTATTAACCTCATTAATGTTTTTGATTTTCTCTTCCTTTGGCAAGTAATATATGATATTTGCATGTTGATTCTATCATCTAATTTCTTAGTTTGTACAAAGATAGTGAACCAATTTCCCACTTCAGCTGATGGTTGTATTTTATTAACCAAGAATTCTGTTTTGGGATTGGGATTTAGGAGCTGGCAATTTGGGATTTAGCCGACCAAATTGTATTCTTATTGGTTAAACCAAAATAAAAAATGATGGTACAACATGACAAAATTTCATGCCGGCTGGGGCGTTTCCCGGTTAAACAAGGCCCCTGTTGTTTTCGCCAGGGAACCAGGGCGAACAGCGAAAAGTCAGCCACTGCAACAAATCTGAAAACAAACCCCAACTCAACATCACCAGAGTTAAAGATCGGTACTATCAACGTAAGAAGCCTGAATGGCAAAGAAATGGAGCTAGCTGAGGAATTAGATAAGTACCAGATCGACATAATAGGGGTGAGTGAAACAAAAAAAGACCAAAACTAGTGAGATCTTTCTAAGCAATAAATACAAAATGTTATATTCAGGCAATGACAATCAAGGAAAAGGAGTAGCCATAGTATTCAACACAAAATACGAAGCTAATCTTCTTGAATGGCAGTCAGTCTCAAGTAGAGTAATGTGGGCAAATATGAGAATGGGGAACTGGACAATGAGACTTATTTGTGCCTATGGTCCCACAGAAGGTTCTACTAAGGTAGAAGTGGAGGAATTTTTTGACGCTCTAGAAAAAGCAACTGACACAATGAAAAAGGAAAAGTTGGTCCTTGTTGGGGATCTAAATAGCAGAGTAGGAAATGATTGCGAGACATACAAAAATATTTTGGGAAAATTTGAAGAAAAGAGCAAAGCTAATAATAATGGCAAATATCTGTTGGATTTCTGCTCAGGACATGGACTGGTTATTACTAACACCATGTTCCAACATAAAAATGTGCACAAATTCACATGGAGAGAAGAGGCTAGGAATAAGAAAAGTCTCATTGACTATGTTATTGTTGATAGTGATGTTTTCTCCCTGGTGCAGGACACCAGAGTGTACAGAGGATTTGAAATTGGAAGTGATCACTATTTAGTCTTGAGCAGGATAAAATTGAATTTCATATTGAAAAGAATAACATGTAAGAAAGTTTTAAAGTGAATAAAAGTTGAGCAGCTCTCAGACATGAACTGTAGACTAAAATACAGAAAGATTATTGAAAAGAAAATGAAAGAGTTTGAGAACAGCAACCAAACCTTGGAGATTCAGTGGCAAACTCTGAAGAAAACATTGATTGATTTTGCCAGAGAGGCATGTGGTGAGGTTGTGTGCAAGGATAAAAAAATCAGAACTCCCTGGTGGACACAGGAAGTTAAAGAGGCAGTGAAGGAAAAGAAGAAAGCATATCAAAAGTTCCTGGCAAATAAGTCAGCTTTTACTCTTACAGAATACAGAGACAAATGTAAGAAATCTAAACAGTGTGTAAAACTACCTAAACAAAAGTCATGGGAGGACTTTGGCAAGAATATAGAAAATAAATATCAAGAAGGTGGCAAAATATTCTGGAGGTTGTTGAAGAAGCTTAAGAATGGAGGAAAGAGTGCTGTAAAAGGAGTTAGAGAAGATAAAGGTGACATGAAAACAGGAGAAAAAGATATCCTTGAAGTATGGAGTCATTACTTTGAAAAACTGCTAAATGAAATAAGCAGTGATGACAGCACAGTGATAAAAAAACACTGACCAGGCATGCAGTCAGGAATACATATCCATACTTGAAGTAGAAAAAGCCATCAAAGGCTTGAAATGTGGAAAGGCAGCAGGAGTAGATGATATTCGACCAGAAATGCTGAAGTATGGTGGTATAAAAGTCTTACAGTGGCTGCACTGCATAGTTCAGAAAGCCTGGACAGAGGGACGAATTCCCAATGATTGGAGTAGAGCTCTCATAGTACCCATATATAAAAAGGGAAATAAAACTGAATGTGAAAATTACAGAGGTATTTCCGTACTGAGTGTTCTTGGCAAGATCTATGCCAGTATACTTGAGAAACGGTTGAGAAGAATTGTGGAAGAAAAGCTTGGTGAAGAACAAGCTGGATTCAGGCCAAATAGAGGCTGTCAGGATCAGATCTTCACTTTACGACAAATAGTCGAGAAAGCATGGGAATATAACAAAGATCTGTATTTAAGTTTTGTCGATTTGGAAAAGGCATATGACAAGGTGCCAAGAGAGAGAAGCTATTCAATACGCTGCAGTTATATGGTGTCAATGGGGCATTATATCAAGCAATACTTAGTCTTTATTTGAGTTGTAAGTCAGCAGTTAGAATTGAAGGAAGTACAGGAAGATGGTTTAATGTTAAATCTGGTGTGAGACAAGATAAGATAATGTACATTATCCCCTCTATTATTCATTATCTATATGGATCACATTATGAAGGAAAGTGGTATTAAACCTGATATCAAAATTGGAGATGTTAATGTCAGCTCTTTGCTTTATGCGGATGATGTTATACTTCTAAATAAATCTGCTACAAGTCTGCAAGATTCTCTAACTAAATTGAATAGCTGTTGTAATAGATATGGCATGAAGGTCAGCAATAAAAAGACAAAAACATTGAAAATAGGCAGAATCATTGAAAATGTCAACTGTGTTGTGAATGGAGAACATGTGGAACAAGTAAAACATTTCAGCTACTTAGGCACAATTTTTACTGAAGATGGTAAATTAAATTTAGAGATAGACAACAGAATCAGCAAAGCTGGTATGGTGGGAAGTCAATTGAATAAATTCATATGGAATAAGAGAGAAATTAGTCGGAACACTAAATTAGCTATATACAAGACAGTGTTCAAACCAGTTTTAACTTATGGATCTGAGAGCTGGGTCAGAAGTAAAACACTTTCCCAAAGACTAGAGACCGCAGATATGAGAGTCCTGAGAAAGATTAGAGGCATGAACAGATGGCATCAATGGCAGTATCATATTAAAAATGAGGATATTATTAAAGAACTTGATATTGTCAGCATCCAGGAATGTGTTAGCAGAGCTAATCTCAGGTGGTATGGTCACTTAAATAGAATGGGAGAGGAAAGATTAGCAAAACAAGTGTTCTCTGCCAGGTTGGAAGGAATACGACCCAGAGGAAGACCAAGATATAGGTGGATTGATACGGTATAAAGTGCCTTAGACGATAGAAATATAAGATCTGATAATGTTGGAGTCTTGACAAGTAACAGACTGATTTGGAGGAAAATTGTAGATAGGAAGTTAGTAATGATGTAATTTTTTCATGTATTACTGTCATATCCTGTACACCCCTTGAGGGTACATGGCAGGAATTTGATGATGATGATGAGAATTCTGTTTTTTAACTCTTTCAGATAATTCTTTCCAACTACAAGGTGATTTTGTCAATGCATATCTTACACTAATTCCATCAGAATTGGCAAGTAATATATGATATTTGCATGTTGATTCTATCTTCCAATTTCTTAGTTTGTCCAAAGATAGTGAACCAATTTCCCACTTCAGCTGATGGTTATATTTTATTAGCCAAGAATTCTGTTTATTAACTCTTTCAGGTAATTCTTTCCAACTACAAGGTGATTTTGTCAATGCATATCTCACCCTAATTCCATCAGAAATACAACTTTTTTTAGGAAATAAATTTGAACTCTTATTCAAAAGAAATTGGCAATCAATTATCCCAATGATAACTGAAAATTCGTATTTTTCACCCACTGTCGATTTTTCATTATCGTTTTCCTTCATTCTTCTTCCTCTTCTTCTTAGATTACTTGATATGGCACCACAAATATAGTTAATTATTATTATCATTATTATTTCACTGATTATTAGCTCTGATCATATACTTTATGGTAACTTTCGTTTACAAAATTCTAAACAATTAGAACATTTCTTTGTGAAACACAAATTCTTTGAAAGTTTTGTGTAAACTTTCAAAGAATATGTGGCTCACTCATTATTTTTACATTGCCAAACACAAAACACCACAACACAAAACAGCAGCTGCAGTGGATGAACGATTACCTTAAGTCCAAAGTCACTCGACTCTCTGGTATTTTTTATAGTACTGCTTACACTTACTATATGCCCTACCCTGACTGTTCCGTCAAAAATGAACCTTTTGCACAGATGACTCAACGACATGTTTTCACATGCTGCTGGATATACTGTTGGTGTGTTTTTAGCTTACTTTGTGTGGGAAAAGGTAAAATTTGTATATGTATTATCTGGAGAGTACAAACATTTTTCTATCCCAAACTTTAAGAGTTAAAGACACATTTTGGGCTAATTAGGTGCTCTCTCTCCCTCTCTCTCTCTGTAAAAAAACCAAATTCTAACACTTCGGATTTTCGATTATGTGAACGAATTGCTTTCAGATAACTCAAATAATGTCAATCAGTAGCATTAGACAATTTCTAAAATAATCAATACATGCATATTAGTTTTCAACACTTTTATTCCCTGTCCTCGCATTAATTTCACAGTTGTGATTTTTTTTGTAAATAATTAATGCAATTCTGTTTAATATATAAAGTTGTGGATTTAAATATCAATTTCAAATCAGAATAACTCAGTAAAAAATTCACTGTGGAAAAACACAAAAAAAAACACACACATCTTTGTTCGTTTAAGTTTACAAATGCATATTTTATTTTGCTGAAATACTATTTACAAGTATATTCACTGAGAAAAATTCGAAACGTAATTACCTAAAAATATTTCACAATATTTAGTTTAGACTCTTAACATTTTCCAAAGAGTTCAATGAATAAAATTTTTGTTACTCACTGTTTCTTGGTTACATTACATCAAAATAGCTGGTCACGCAAAATATTTTTTAAATCCGATACCATGGTAATCACACTTCCATACATTTGATATTGTGTCAGTCTGGAAATGACACCATGCCTCCCTAAACATTCTGTGTATTCTTTTGTCAGCAAATATACACAAACAGATTTTGTAAAATGTCCGTAAATGTCCCAAAATAAAGAATCTTTATCGAATTAGATAAAATCTTGAAAGTCTAATTTTACGATTTATGAATTTAAATGATTAGCGATAATTTTCCCCATGATACGAACAGATGGTAATTCAGTTTCCAAAATTAGTAAATGACTATCAATGTCGTACATTTTTGGTGAAAATCTCTCAGCTTCTTCACAACTAATAGAAAAAACTTTACTTCCATCAGCTCCTGTATCATCAAGTACTAGTTCCCCATTTGGGCATTTCAGAATATAACACTGAGATCCATTTCATAGTCAAATCTTCTTTGCAAGAAGCCGAGGATATCAGACCACTTTCCACGTAACTTTTCCCAAGTGGTCCTGGATAAATACATCACAATGTATGTCTTCTAAAATAATAATCGGTTTCCCTCCTTTTAGAGCTAAGTGAAGAGTTTTGTCTCGGACTATTTCCCTGAAGAAAGAAAATTTCACTGACTTTTGTGGCTCACCCATTATTTTACTTTACTTTCCTGGATACCAATCACCACAACATAATATAACTTTACAATAAACAGTACTATGAGGAAAAATAAACGAGTCAAGTGTCTTTGCAGTTACCACAATTCGTTCATCTTTACAGGATGAACGAATTGTGGTAACTGCAAAGACAGACGAATTAATAACTATTTTTTGTGGTGCCATATGAAGTAATCTAAGAAGAAGAATGAAGGAGAACGATTATGAAAAATTGACAGTGGGTGATTTGTATTTCTGATGGAATTAATGTAAGACATGCATTGACAAACTCACCTTCTATTTGGAAAGAATTACCTGAAAGAGTTAAAAACAGAATTCTTGGTTAATAAAATATAACCATCAGCTGAAGTGGGAAATTGATTCACTATCTTTGGACAAACTAAGAAATCGGATGTGAGAATCATCATGCAAATTTCATATATTACTTGCCAAAGGAAGAGAAAAATCAAAATCATTAACGAGGTTAATATGGAGGAATGTTGTTGATTTAAATGAAATTGGATGCCCAAAATGTGAAAACATAATGTGTACTTTTAAATGCTTTCGGAAATATAATGAAAGATTCTGTGATTTTAATAATTCTCAGAAGTATATGTATTGGTTTCAAAGAAATAAATTTACAACCCTTAATTTTTCTACAGTAATAAATTCCCAACGAACACCAAATGAAAAATTAACTTTCAGATGAGAGTCACATTGTCAAAAACCATATGATGGCAATTCCATAAGCATAGGAAGAACTTTTGATGTATTTTTGAATTTGTTTATTTTCTGTATTGTTAGATTCAGTAAATACAATTTGTAAATAATATTTCATTCAAATAAAATGTGTAAATTTAAATGAACAATTGGGTTTCGTTGATCTGTTATACAAATTTAAGAAGGAGAATAACATTTTTTTACCTTGTCAAATTTCATGCCACAAAGTAACCAGAGACTTTTTTATGATTCAATGAAATAAAAGTCTTATTTTTTCATGCAAGCCCTCAAATATTTCAAGAAACTGTCAGATCTTGGAATCAAACGGAACAATCGGGTATTAAATTAATAGCCAGAATTTTAGTGGAGAAGATTTCACCTGAAAAGTTACAATACTGTAAGAATTTGGCTATTTTATTTTACAGAGCCATTTGTTAATAATAATATTGCAATCAAATAAAAGGTAACAGAAATTAACAAACTATATATTACAGAGCTAATATTCATTTGAAATATTCAAATCTTGTAAGCAAAGGAATAAGCAGGTATTGAATTAATAGACAGAATTTAGTGGAGAAGATTTCACCTGAAAAGTTTCAATATTGTAAGAATTTTATTATTTTACAAAGTCATTCGTTAATAATATTACGGTCAAATAAAAGGTAACATAGAAATTAACAAAGTATTGATTACAGAGATAATATTCATTTGAAATAATAAGAAATAATTGTTTATTTGTTGGCTGGCAAAAGAAATTTCTAAAAGAAAACACAAGGGCGAGTTCATTAACCATGTTTCTCACAAATATCTGTTACTTAAAATTACTAATGCTAAAGGAAAACAAATAAATTTCAGTTAGAGAAATAGGTTAAGAGCACAAGGAATCGCAAGTAAAATTAATGGTCAATATTGGTTTTTAAAAATTAAATGTAAGCATTAATTTACTACATCAACAAATTCCAACAGTATTGAAGAATGAATAATTTTAGGATATGTGTCATTGCAAACATGTGAATGCTAATCACTTAGTCATATGTAAGTATTTGAAAAATATTCAAACTTGAGAAAATGCTACCTTTTGAACAATACCACAATTTACGGATGTGACTCATGTCATCCTCATGAAAGAAACTTTGAAGAAAACCACTCGCTGGGGGATATTGCTCATGACGATAACATAGCATCTACGGTCTGTAATCTAAACGAAGAAGTACTCATCTCTTTCAGGTTACAGAATTTACAGAATTTCGTTCTTTGTGGTTTTTGTGTTTGTGTTGTGGTGTGGATATAAAATTCAACTATTTTGTAATTTTTTTTCGAATATTCGTATTTAGAAGAGCATTCTGGAAAGCTGTAAGTAATTTTAAATTATCATTAGAATTTCTAGAATACATACAAAAGGTTTTGTAATCCATTTAACTGTCCGTTTATTTTAATTTATTTATTTTAAATTACTGTAGAGACACCAACATATAATTGAATTATTCAGAAAAATATAGTACCCAGATGTTCCCATTCTGGAAAGAAATGTAGATTAATTTTTTTTTTAACTTAAACATAACAATTGATAATTGTAATTTCAATAATCAGTGCTCATATGTTTTGGTAAGTGTAATTCTAATATTCAATAGTTTTTTTCCCGTAAGAATAATCATAGGGTACATATTAGAGTATCAACATATATATATTAGCAACTTTTCATGTCTTGTGTGTGTGTATGTATGTGTGTTTAATGACACCAGTATATAATTAAATTATTCAGAAAACCTAATCACACCCGCCATCACGACATACTCTAAGAATTCCCACCCTTTAACAGGAAAGAAATACCCCATATTGTTGGAAATTAGTACACTCATCATTAGACAAACAAAACATGACAATGACGAAATATGTGTCACCTTGGGAAAATTCCAAGATATCTTATCTCAAAACATCGCCCACAATTCCATAGCTAAACCAAAATACCATGTGATATCACAGAGAGACATGTTCCCCAGAAATTTCCAAACACATAACGTCACGATTCTTATCTCTAAATATAACCCACAATGCATAAAACGAACCAATAACACCACGTGATGTTTCTGACAGAGGGGGGGCCCAGCGAAATACCAACCTTTCCAAAATCAATAACAACAAACATCCACGTCACGATTCCTTATCTTGATCTTGTCAGAAGTGTCCCACCAATCACGACACGATTCCTTATCTCTAATATATCTTCCTTTCCATTCAAAACAAAACCGTTACTTATTTACAACTAACAAATGACGTCATTTATCTACAGCTCCTAACAACCCATACACCCATGTCACGATTCCTTATCTTATCTTGAACTTGTCAGAAGAGTCCCAGCAATCACAACACGAATCCTTATCTCTACCATCACCCATAATGCCATACACGAACCAAAATACAGGAACTGAAGCCATTGACACATATGCCCACAGGGAAATTCCTAACATTCCAATCTCATGAGGTCACGCCCACAATGATATCATCAAATCAACAACCAATCACTTCACGATTCCTTATCTTATCTTGATCTTGTCAGAAGTGCCTGGACTACTACTAGCGTTTTAAAAAAATCTAGAAATCATGCTCCAGAGATTAAATGGATTTTTTTTCTTTATTTTTTTTTGAAGCCGCTTCAGCTTCGGAAGAAGTGGAAATGTGGTCTCACGCCGGGACACTTACTTTCACAATCATCCATCTCAAAAGCATATTAGATGCTTTTGAGATGTCCCAGAAGAGTGTCGAGGGTCTCATACACAGAAAGGAGGACAAATGGATGGATGCTAGAAAGAACTGGTAGACTTTAAAGACTTCTTAACAGCTTTAGCAGCGGCTGAAATACTTTGGACACTTGGAAAAAATGGTAGGAGGACTTCCAGAAATGTTGACAGATGGATACTTTCCTGAAAAAGGGGAAGCGGTAGGCCTTCGGTGAGACGGATGGGTGGTGCCTGAAATGACTTCAGAGAGAGAGAACATAATGAAAAGCTCAGAATAGGACCACCAGGCGTGTTCGAGGTTCGTTTATATCATTGAGGTTCAGTGATCATACGGCGTCTGCTGATGTCCAGTGAAATTATAAATGGATGAGTATTAATGAGAGGTTTCAGAAAGTTTTACTTCAAATTTAAAGGAGACTGTCCTCGTTCATCAGCTTTCACAAGGAACGGATTGGATGCATCTCCATTCGAATTTTATGAATGTGGTCACCTCCTATAAGGAAAGTTCTTAGTTTGACAAAAGCTAAATATTTCAGTATAATGTCGAAATCGTATATTTGGTGCAAAATAAAACGGAACTCCTGCCACATAATTGATTCATTTTACGCATAATCCTTACTGCAAGTTATACGTTGAGAATCGAACTCGTTATTTGGTAAGTTTAACAAATCCAGCAGTCGAATTAAGTTCAGATGATTGGTACTTTACTAGTCATCAAATTAAACGATTATCGAAACATAGTGTGGCAATATCAATCCGCTAATGCTTTTATTCCCATGAAGAAGTAGGCAAGATTCACTAATTTTAAACGCTCCAATAAAGAGAATTCAGCGGACAGGTGCCGCCATCTTGTTTCCTCTAACTCAACATGTTATTGTTCTGAAAGTGTGGGTACAGTTGATTTTCTTGCGGTTACAAAACAAGTTTCCGAAGAGAAAAAAACTCGCTTGACAGTGCCGGAGATCGATCAACTCCGGAAAAGATAGAAGAAAGGATTAGAAGTTCTTCCAGTCGTCGACCATAATCGAATTTTGAACGTCTTTCTTCGGGGGTCTAGCGCTATGGAATGCAAAAGCCACTTCCACAGGGATACACTGGCCTCTAAACACAGCACGAAGTATTAAGAACTAACGTTTACTTTTGTATTGCCTCCAGTGACTTCCTTCTGTTTTCTTCATCTCATTCGGACCGTGCGATTCTGCATTAAAGTTCGCAGAGGAATATTTAAACCAGATATACGAGAATAAAAAAAATATTCCCAGTATGAGCGAATATTTCATTCTTTGTCCATTCCCTTATGACAAACCTCTAGGTTTTAAGACGAGTTTTGGAACTGTTTCTTAAAAGCAAAAACTGAAAAGTATAAAAAAAGCAAATTTCCTTTGAGACGTCTCGTTATACGAAAGACACGCGAGTTGTTTGAGCAGCTTCAGTCATTCTACAGAGTTTAAACAGAACACCTCGTCGAGTTGCACGAAGTTAAGAATGACATGTCGTTTGGTGGCACTGAGGGCCAGTGAGCGGCCTTCTCACGAATGTTATATAAGGAAAACACGATGACACTTCCTGTGCCACTTCAGCTCATACATATTCAACCGTTCATTCATTCTTTCGGCGGGTTTGCAATGAAAAAGCGAAACTTCATCGACATTCACAAATCTTTTCCATCTGTCATCGCATTCGCTTCTGATAACGGAATTTTAGCCATTTTCTAGAAAGGATTAGATGATTGATAGCAGATTGCAGCTGCCGCTTGTGTGTGTGTGTGTGTGTGAAACATTTAATCAAGGCTCTCGAAAATCACTTTTCTTGACGCATCTTTTTTGTATTTCTGAAAAATGAGCATCGCTGGTATTGCAGTACGTGCGATAGTTACATGCACGTCTGTTCAATATTCCCCAGGGGGATGCTATGAAACTTTATTAACAGTTAATAGCAGAATTCACAAACAAAATGCTTAAACTTGGTTTGTATTTATTTATTTTTTTTTTGGTGCACCTTCTTCATAAATCCTCCTGCTGCCTATTTATATTGTCTTCAGAATGTGCTAACAATTTGACGGATTTCGTTAATTGAAAAAAAAAAAAAAAGAAGTTTAAGATTCTGGTCGATTTCTTTACTTTGAGCCTGGTATCCAATATGATACGGAAGTGAAGTCCCTGTTAAGAAATGTCTTTTCTTACGGAAGGGATCAAAGACCGTGTTTTTTTTTTTTCCTCAAAGGATTCCATCATTGTACGTATCAGTTCGAGTTCTTTTTAGGAGCTCGGATTGTGTTCGTTGACGGTGTGAGTTCTCATTATACTATCATTACCCTTAAAAGATATCCGAAGTCGAAGTGGATTCACTGTTGGTGTTCAGAATTAAAATAAAAATGTTAGAAACACATTCGCAACAGCAAATGAAGGGTAACGAAGCAAAATGATTCAATAATATCTCCAGTTCATTTCACAAGCCCTTATAAGCTGGGTCGGCTCGTGCATAGGCACTGCGGAACTGCAGCACCCCCAAATTTTCTAGATACATTAATTTATTTATATTTGCTTGTAATATTTAATTTGATCATCAATAATCCTATACAATTCTCTTGTTATAAAAATAATAAAAATCCATCTTATAGCACTTAGGAGGGTGAAAGACGCACTGTGTTTACCACAGTGTCATATTGCTACGCGCGCAAGCATAGGCACGTCATAGTGAGATGCGAGCTATTAGCGTAATGAGGCACTGTTCGTCGCCCAGTCCCACTGTTGTTTATATACAGTTTGCGCCAGTAGTAGTGTTCGTAGTGCTTATCGTGTTTACTCCGTCTCTTTAAATATTTGGATATTACAATTAAAGACATAACATTTGTTGTAGTTTTTATTTTAGAACATTATTGGGGTTATGATAATAGATTTTATTTTTAAGTAATTTTGAATTATACCGAACTGTATAATTTTATTGATAATAAATAATATTTTTTCATGTTTAATTTTTTTTTAAATTTTTACCATAAATTTGATATTTTATCCAAACACGTATGCACTCTCCTACAGTGCGTATATATATTTGGAAAGTTGCAGCATCCCACGGTTTCAAGCCACCAGCCGCCACTGCTTATAAGGAATTTGAATTTACAGTGAATAGCAAATACCCTCGCTACTACGCTACGGAAACTATTGGACAATTTGGAAATATGAAAGACCGGGGTTTTCGGCAGGTGAAACTTTGTCACCCCTCCACATGAGACCAGGTCACGGAGATTCTTTTTTCGTACAGAAACCCTCGGCTATTCTGGAAAACTAGTTGAGAAGTATCAGTTGGAACTGCTAAATGTTTCAGCCTTTCGCAGTGATGAATGGAACATTTTCAGAACGCTGCCACTTGCACACAGGATGAAGTCCCCCCCCCCCCCCAAATACTTCAGTTATTCAACCTATTATTTAAAAACTGATAAACTAGTCACAGAATTAAATCCAAAAAGGGTTTCTGATTTTGCATGTTGCTTTGTATTGTTCATTGGCATTATTACACTTTACGTGAACCGTTTTCATTTATATCTTACATATGCGTGCTTCACACGTTCGGTTGTGAAAGCAGTCCTCGGTTTACGATGTCGTATGACTATGCTACTGATTTACCTTCCATCGCAGTTATCTTCGCTTAATGGCCATTTTCTAGATGGCGTTCGGCCATGAGGAATTCAACAATTCCTCGTAGGAAATCCACTGACAAGTCAACTGATTCCCAGCTTGAGAGAGCGAGCACCTAAAAAGGATTTTATACTTTCATTAAAAATACCGATTTTTTTAATTATATACTTTAGCAGATGTGATCCGTAAATTTTCTTGTGCAGATATATTAGCTGAGGAAAATACTTTAGCAGATGTGATCCGTAAATTTTCTTGTGCAGATATATTAGCTGAGGAAAACTTTTTAAAACTCTTGTTTTGTGATTAAACTTGGGCTTGAAATATGTTTCAAAGCTGATAATTTTGCGACTTGTAATATATGTCAGCATCAAATAAAAAGACGCCTGTGCTGGTCAATGTTTTTAAACGCGAGAACTGTTATGTCTGAATCACTGGTTATCCACAAAACAGTCAAACTGACCAGAACACGCAGTTAAGACATAATGCAGTGGCCTTTTAAAAATTTCAGAACAAGTCCTAATCGTCCAAAGGAAAATGGAGAACTCGGAGCTCAGTTACATACAAAATCATATAAAATTGTTTTCAATTAAGCGTAATTATTTTAGATGATTTCTTACAACATTAGGGTTGGGTTCACTTAAATTTTCTGTTTGCAGGTTTATCTATCCGCAATTATATATTTTTATACTCTTACAAATTAACTTAGTTTCTGGAAAAGGGTAAAGGTCTCGATTCCGCAGTCTTCCTTATTTCCATTAGCAGATAGTTTTTCTCCACTGTGGCGTCTTTACGTCTCCAAGAGAGGAGATGAGTTATCGTACCAAGAGTTATCGTACCCCCCCTTTCTTTGTAAGTGGAATGTAAACAGACGAATAACTTCGTTCACGCGTAAAAGACAGAATTGAAACAAAATACTGCAAGCGCCGTTTTTGAAAGCATCTTCGAATAATGAAAGAAAGAAATATTTTCGACAAACAAGGTAATTTGTGAGTGGCAACGACTATCGAGCAGTTACGATCGAGGAAGGACGAGAGCAAAAGTAATTTGTGAAATGGAGTGATGACAAAAGCTGGGAAATATAATTTACTATTTTAGGTCTCGAAAAAGAACGAGGAGATGTTAATTACCTTAATTAGAACGTGTGGGGATTCTGTGAGAATAGCCAGATGCCTGCAAGGAAGCAAATATTAATGATTAACCGAATGAATGGGTGAAAACCTTCTCGGAATCGCGAACACGGCACTCGGTAAACTAAGCGGAGCCTATCATGCGATATTCATCAATGCATGCAATTTAAGAAATGCGGGTGCATCATCTCTACACGTGTTGGGATGAGCAGAGATTTTATCCGAAGGTAACCGCGTGAAATGCATCGGCGCTACTTTCTCACCAACGAGTACAATCAGCGGATGACGGAGAGGGGAAGGCGCTACACCGCAAAACTTGGCCCGGAAAATGCGCTTAGGGGCTCAACGAAAACTTGTTTCGAGAGAGAGCAAAATGGGCTCTCTGAGATGCTTCTTAGTAAGCCTTATGAGAAAATTTTCGCATTTATTTACGAGGTTCACGAGTAAATCGAAACTGTTGAGCGAATCGCCCATTTAACAAGTGTCAAATGAAGCTTGGTTTATGTAAAGAAACCAAAGCGCCCTCCGATACACACACCCGAGGGAAGTGCGACAAACGGTCATAATATTCCACAATGCAATAAGATTGAAGTATGCCACGTTGGGATTGTTTTGGTTTCTGCATTTTAGAAATGCTGCACACCGGAAATGTAGTCGATCATCTGCTGAGTTTCTTTTTGCTTTGTCTCTGGTTTTTCATTTCCATCTTTTCAGCACCAGTTGCTTCTTTTCACCATAAATGGGACTTTATAAATTCTCACGGCACTAATAGAATTAGTAATTAAAGGAAAGGATCGGAAAGTGATATGGAGATTGCACGGACTTCGTGTGCTACACTAACAAAATAAGTTGACAGAAGAATATTTTTGCGATGATCTTCACTCGGAGCACAATTTCTTCCCTTTGAAATAATTTCGATTTTTTTCCTTCCCCTCAAACCAAAAGCCATATTGCGACTTGTGCTCCGCTCTTCGTAGCAGATAAATATCTTTGCGACAATTTTTTTTAGAATCACGGCATCGGCACGAAAGCGTCACTGTTTTTCAAGTTTCCGATTCAACGTTTCCCTTCGATTTTTCAGGGGGGTTTCATACTTGTTTAAGTTAAAGGACATATTCGATGCTGTTAATATGGCATTTTCAGAGATACGCGAAACCGTCCGTTTCTATTCGACGACTTTCTTTCTTCACATATAAAGCGTAGGTCTCTCTTCCATTCTCTTTTTTCTATTTCTTTTAATTTTATTCTAAGAATATTTGACTCACTGACTTCATGATTATATTCTTGGTATGTAATATGAATTTCCTTACCGTGAATTTTCTTATCTGTTTTCTAATATCCTTACCATATTTTTATTCGTGCTTAATGAATTGATTAAGATGTGAGATTTCTCTTAATTTGCGTTATTTTTCAGTTTTCCGAAGCACAGGCCTTCCTTTGTAATTCTTCATGGAGATGCGTAGGACAACGGGCGGCAGATGGATTGTCTTAAAGTCGATTACCAACAAAGCAAATCAAACTTCGGAGCAAGTTGGTTGGTTGGTTGTTTATTCTGCTTGTGCCAAAGCAACCTTGTGAGGCAGCTTTGAGTGAGGTGTAATCTTTAGTCGGCTTTCTTGTTAGGCAGTTTAAAACCCAAATACTTCACGAATAAAAAGTACGCGTACGAAAAGCGTCTCATCTTCCGGCTACAGCATAAGGCGAGAGTTGAGTCGCTAGCTGTAAAGACTACGATTGTACAACTTGTACGACAGGAATCGAAACCAGAACTCCCCAATCGAAGAGCGTCGTCACTATGCAGCATTACCAAGCTTCCAAGGGTGGATTTACATTTTGCTTTATGATTCGTTTACTGTCATACTAATAGTCATGGAAGCGATTTGTTATCCAAGTGTTACAGTCCGAATCCAGTAAGAATGCTAAACAATTTAGTTATAGAAGAAGATAAAATTCGAGCCGAACTCAAAGAACTGTTAATTAATTTTAGAGAAGAAATAAAAAATATATAAACAGAAGAGAAATCAAAGGGGACAATTCCGAAATAAAGGAAGAAATTAAAACTTCCATGAAATGCATGCAGGATTTTATGAAACTATCGAACTGCTTTCGTTCTGTAGCAGCCCTGAAAGAAGAAAACGAGAAATTAACCAGAGAAAACGAAGGAACTTGAAAAAACACATCGAATTCAGACAAGATGACATAGAAATACAACGTAGAAACTTTAGGCATTGCGAAAGAGTCAACAGAGCACATCCCAAGTATCCTTACTAAAATTTCCATCCTTCTACAAACTGAAGGTAAGGACAAAGTTTTGACAACTCACTGAGTTTCCGTAATAAATAAAGCAAAATGAAGCCGAGTGTTGCTAAGTTCCAAGAAAGCAGGACTAGACATGTGAATAGAAAAAATGGAGGAATACATGAAACTCACATTTGCAGATATTAGCAGCAAGTTTAAAGATATTAAGATACATTAACCAGAATGCAACTAAGCCAACGAAAGAATTTTATGTTGTAAAACAATTCAAGATATGAAATGGTTTCCAATTTGCTTGGATTAAGGACGGTAAAATATTTCTACTAAAGAACGATGCGGTCAAAATACACTGAACGAGGACAGAAGTACATGTAGATCTGGGTATCATTTGCTTCTAATGGAGGAGGACGATATATCAAGGGGTACTTAGAGGAACTGAATGACCTGAAAACCTTCACATCCGAAACTGACTAACTTCTGTATACTACAGGTAACCTCAGAAGCTTAAGACAAAATCTGGACTTGCTTCTGCTCATGCCGAATTATTCCATCTGAGATGTGGGTCAAGGAGGAAGAGATAAGTAGGTTTGTTTTTCGCGGGTAGGTCGTATGTTTTTTAACTGTAGAGCATGTAACAAATCGGGCGGTGTTTTAATTTTCGCAAGAGATACAGAGAGAAATCTAAGAAAATGTATTTTCACATGAGTACTTGCGATTGCCTACACCTACTCAGTAAGAACATAATACTTCAGTTACGCAATAGACTGTTTGAATGAGAAACTAGAAAGAGTACTGAAAACTGTCAGACGTAATACAGTTCATTACCTATGAAATCTAAACATAAACTTGCTTAAAAACTAGAGAAATGGACGAATACCAAACTGTTATCTAGGCTTCGCGGTGTCTTCCATCATTCTATAAAAGTGGGAGATGAAGGTGCATATATCGATCTTGTCTTCATAAGAAGCGTAATGGAGGCACAATAAACGAAGTCAGAATGTGCGGATATCTCATAACAAATCATTCCTCGATAAGTCAAAATAAAACTCATTATAGAAAAGAAAACCGAAGCCAATAATAATAACGATATAGTTAGAGAAAAGGAACAGTAGCAAAGCATTAATTAGCGAAATTACAAATGTAACAGGAGCCTTAAACTCAATTATTCCACAAATGAACGTCAATGAGCTCTAAAGGAAACCGGTTTAGAAGATCAATCCTCCATAGGATGCGCTAAGAAATAGAGAAAAAGAAATAAAACCTCAGTAGCTAAAGATTTAATAAACAAAAAAAAGAAAAATAAAAGAAAAAAGAAGGCTATGCAAATAACGTAAAACAAATCTCGGTAATTTAGCGAGAGAGAGATCATTTAACAAGCGCGTGAAAGACGAAAATCGAAAAGGACAATGAAGTATTCGTCCATATTGAATTTTTGAACTGCAGCAACCAAGAAAACAAAAGAGATGCTGAATTCACTTATGGTAAGCAGTGTAAACAGAACATCTTCCCCAATCACACTCACCTGATAATTACGGGAAAAACGAACGCATTCTTTATAAATAGCGGTGCCCTTTTCAAAGGAATGGCTCCCAAACCTTAACAAGTGAAGGATGTGAGAACTCTTCGTTCCTGTCAGAAATTTCGTACCATCAACAACTTTTTTTAATCTTGATGCCATACACGAGAGGTCGAAAAACCTCTAAGCACAATAGTGCCGTGTGTAGGGGGTGCAGGTGGGGTAGGACAGAAGTTTACTGATATTTTTCTTTCAAGGTAGTAATTGTGAATACTTCATAAAGATAGGCTGTTGCAGAGGTAGATGGAATAAAGAGGAGAAGCAGGCTCGAAGTGATTGCAGTTGCGCAGAAAAAGGATGACGAGCAGCTGCTGCTCTTGTATTAGCAGATGGTGCAAGAGAAAAGTGTTTGCCAGTTCAGTGGAGCAACGACCACTTAAGTACCTGCACAATAGGGAGTGCAGGAAAACACTGCATCTGTGAGATACAGGAAGTGAACCTGTAAGAGAAGGATTATGTACGAGCCGAACTGATCTCCTCTGAACATAGTCAAGAATTTTTAGGGAAGTGTTAGGTGCACCATTCCAAACATGTGAGTAGTACACTAAGCGTGTGTGGTTTTACCCTTTTATATAATTATGAGTTGGCTGGGTGTAAACTACGAGTAGCATCTTGAATGAAAGGGTGCCTAGTTTTTGGAAGCTATTGATGCGATGCCAGAAGAGATCTGACCTTGTCAAGTGAGTTCTATATTACTGAGGGTAAGTGAGCTGTGATCTCTTTTGTGAGAGAAAAGATAATGTGTTTTGGTTGTATTGAAGGTGACCAGCATGTCCTCTTCCCTTTCAAGGATGGTATGTAGATCTTGCAGCTTGGAATGTCTGAGCACTGTATGGTTTGTCAAATGAATACAATTAATGGAGAATACTATCATCTGCAAAGCTGTGGACAGGAGCAGTGGTGATTGCGAATGTGTCATTTATGCACAGGAGAAAGAGTATTTAATAGAACATACATAGCCTTAAAGCACTCATGCATTTGTGATGAATCTAATCTGAAAGAGAGCAAGCTACCCTGACTCACAGAGAACGCTCAAAGAGAGATGGCTACCCAATTACAGAGGACGTCAGGGAGACCGAAGGATGGTAATTTGTTTTGCAGGCTTCGATCCCCGACACTGTCAAAAGCCCTGGAAGTATTAAGATCAACAGCCTAAGTTTCTCCGAATCTTTCCACTGCACGTGTCTAGTGGTGGATGATAAAAGCTAAAAGGTCAGCTGTGAATTTTGAAAAGAGGAATCCATACTCGTGGTTGCTGATTAATTGGTGTAATTCTAGGTAGTAGAGAATTTGGCTATTGATGACTTTCTTCATTATTTCGTAGAGGAAGAAAGTGATAGTGGTTGGTCGGTAGACTTCTCTCTCCTTTTTTGGAAAAGGCTGCGCTTCCATCCATTGGAAACTATGTCTAGTAGATTGCAGAGAGACGACGCCGCAGATATGTTAGCCCTAGAGAACTATGTTTGGGAACAGTTGGAGAGATGTCACCAAGACCAGATAACTTTTCATTGTCGAAGTTTAGTAATTTTCTAATGTCCTTTTGTTGAAAACATACGGTGGTAGGGTTCTGTAATGGTATGGGACGATTTCCTTTGGTAATCTATGCAGGACATCGAGGAAAAGAGAGGCTAAGGAGTTCAGCTATCTTTGGGTGAAGGGATAATGGTGTCATCAGGATGAGAGAAAGATGGAATTTCAGGAGAACATAAATTGCGTCAACGGAGGAATGAATTAATTTATGGAGGAGTAAATCACGCTACTTCCTCTACCGAGCAGATAGATGGTGTAGTGGTGCCCGGTATCTTACCAGTGTAACTCCAGCAGAAATTTGGAGGTGGCGGTGTGATGATTTCCAGTGTTTCCTAGTTTGGCTTCGGGCTTCTGTTTGTGATGTCACGAACATTGACCGCCGAGAGGTATCTGGACATTCTGCACAGTGCAATGCTTCCTGTTTGGTGACTTTTCTAAGAAACTGACCACGGTATATTTTAGCAGGACAGTGCACTGTATCATAAGACTGCTGCTGCTGCTGTAAATGAGTGGTATGTGGACTTGAAGGTCATAATTGTCAATAACCCCAATAATGTTCTAAAATAAAAACTATAACCAATGTTATGTCTTTAATTGTAATATCCAAATATTTAAAGAGATGGAGTAAACACGATAAGCACTACGAACACTCTACTATGGCGCAAACTGCATATAAACAACAGTGCCGCATTACGCTAATAGCTCGCATCTCACTATGACGTGCATATGCTTGGCACGTAGCAATATGACATTGTGGTAAACACAGTGCTGCTAGAGGCCTTCTCCCTCCTAAGTGCTACAAGATGGATTTTTATTTTTTTTTATACAAAATAAGAGAATTGTATAGGATTGTTGATGATCGCAGTGCCTATGCACGAGCCGCCCCTGATCGCGATCTTATGCTTGTGGAAATTATGCCCTGTAGAATTGCTGCAGTCATCGAAACGAAAGGAGGTCCTGCATCTTTTGAATGTGGGAGCTATGACTGTTTGTTCCTCATACTCGGGTGTTCGTTGACTTCTTTCCAAGCAGTGTACAAGAGCATTAGTAACGGTAAAAATTAGTTGCGCAGAAAGCACTTAACTATCTAGATCATGTCATATTATTAAAAAGTTCATTATAGGAATCAAGGAGAAGAGTAACTTATGGTTTCAATCTTAATTAGAAAACGGAGAGCTAGTAGTTCAAATAAACGCCACCTTGAGCGAATGCCAATTCTTGAAAACTAAAGTTTCTCAAGGCATCGTTCCAGGACTAATCTTATTTCTGATCAATATAAATGACCTCTATTCGATGGAATTGAATGGGAGCCTGATCCGTTATGCCGATAATCCAGATCATTCAATGAAAATGCAACAACTTAGTTGTATTTTCATTATATAATACAACAAAGTTATCCTATTTAAACTTGAAGAGAAGGAATCTCACCAATTAAATACCATTTCGCTTCCTGTGATCGAAAAAAGGGCTGCAGTTGGCATGCGATTCAGAGGTTGTACATCAGCTAGTATTTGGGCATACACGTGGATCATAATCTGAAATGGAAAATCCATATCCAAGCTGTTAAACTGGTATACCTTGCATGAAATGCATAACATTAAATGCGTCTACTCTCATAAGCTTTACACATTACACTATCCATAGTTTCCAATGCACACCACAGATGTCTTACGGTCACCCCGCCTTTCGGTGATGTGCCTCACGAGTCCACACCAAGTAGTCCTGTTGTATGTTTTTATAGAGCCCGTTCTTAAGACCAGTCACTCCAGACGTGTCATCCATCCACCTGATTGACTCATCTTTTCCGCGGAACTTTACCTTCTGTTACTGTTTTGAGAAGTTCTCCTTCCATCATTTCAGTGTGTCCGAAGTATTTCGGCTTTCTTCTATCAGCACCCTTAAGACGTCTTAAAGTTCTACCGATCCATTCTAGCACTCATCCATTTGTCCGCCTTTAAGGAATATTCAACAGGCTCCTGTAACACCACATTTCAAAAGCAAACTATCTTTTCCATTCTTTAGGTTTCAAGTTTCATATTTCACATCCATAAGTCGCGGTCATTAAAAACAGCTGCACCCAGAAACCCTGAGCCTTGTTCCTATAGAAATAAATCCCTCCTTCCAGATTTTGGAGAAGTCTCTGACTGCTTTATCTATTTCTAATCTTATTCTGAACAGTTCAGTTATAATTAGCATGCAGTATTTCTACCCCAACTCTCCTCAACGTCAGGCAGATGCACTTTTATAGCGTACTCATCGTCTTACATTGAAATAATCATTGGATTAGTCTCAATCACAAGAAGGGTATCCTCAGGCAAGATGGTCTACTTTTCCTCAGGGTAAAACAAATTTTCCTCCATTGCGATTTCACACTCCTAGGGCACCTAGAATCACTTTAACGGAGAGCTCACAAACTAGAAATCGGAAGCAACTTTTAAGAGATTATTAAGACTTTCCTGGAGACATAAGTCTCGCTAAAACATTGCTCACCTTTATCTAAACATTAACGCACTACAAAGTTTTTTTGCGAATACTCGATGTAAAAATATATTTTTAATCATAATGCTTGTCAAGGATTTAGGCCTAGAGTGGCCTGTTCAGGCCTTGGAAGTCATCGTTGAATCTCTTGAGGACGTCCTGGTTTACTTTTCCTAATGATTTGAAATCTAAGGCTTGTTTTCATTCTTTCAATGCGTTCGATCCATTTATATTTTTAATTTTTTTCTATTACTGATTCCTTGTTTAATTCTTTCATAATTTCTTCGTTTCTTTTGTGATCAAATAGGGTATACTTCGCAGTTTTTCTCATAAACTTCATTTCTGCTGTTGTTAATCTTTGTTCGTCTTTTTGTTTTATTGTCCAGATTTCGCTTCCATACATTAAGACCGGTAAGGCTAATGTATTGTATACTTTTAGCCTGGTTTGTTTTTGAACTAGGTTTGGTTTAAATATAGAGTTAATTACACCTGTTAATTTTAAATATTTTGCAATTTTTACGTTTATATCTTTTTCATTTTCATATGTGATCATCGATCTTGTTATCTATTACTATTTTAGTTCTTGTTGGATCTTGTCCTTTAAAGGACATAGTTTTTGATTTTACCATTATCAATCTTTGATATTATCAATCTTTGGCTATCTCATTTAAATTTAAAATACGTTTCTGTAAGTTATCTTCAGAATTTGTAATTATTATTTGGTCGTCGGCAAAAAGGAGAGTGTTCAAGTTCACAGTAGGAGAAAGTTTAATATCTTGATGGAAATTTTTATTGCATTTTATTATTATTTTATTTAGATAAATATTAAAAAGAGTTGTTGAAAGGGGACATCCCTGTCGGACTCCTTGGTTTATCTTTCTCGTACATTATGCATTTCTAATGCATAGTGATTAACGCTGATCTGCTTCATGTAAAGGAAAAGAACCCAGTTTGTATATTCTTAGATGCATCGATTTCATTAAAAATGCAGTAACGTAGCTGAACTCTGCTGCTTTAGGAAGTTGGAAGTATACACATAGTAGCGCATGCATATTATCTCAATGCGGTATTCATACAGAATTTTTTTTAACTTATATCAGTTTATTATTATCATTCCCATCACGTATACAAGATATTTATATTATGCAATTCAATGAACAATATTATACAATACAGTTCAAGTATTACTGTCATTTTCTGTTGGTAATTACACTTATTTTTACTTAAATATAAAGAGCTAATAAGCTACTCACTGATGAAGCCTCAAAAAAGGCTGAAACCGGTCTGGGTAGTGACCTCCCTCCATAATGTAATAACAGCATACATTTCCTAGGAAATGTGTTTTTACATTATGGAAAATACCTAAGAATAGCGATCTGAACTTTCCCCACCTTTGCAACGAGTTGTCCGGTATTTGTACTACGTACTAGGGTCACTTGCATTAGCTCACGCTAGTGTTCACCGATACTTTATAGTTTACTATATTCGGCATGAAACTCTCTGATTCCAATCTTGGAGTTTCTTATTCGGTTTTGAAACAATGTGGATTTTATATCCCTTTAATTTAAAACACTTCTTTTTGGCTATTTATTTTGTTACAGTTAATAAATGTTTCCTTTTATATACAAATAGAGTAGAATGCGTTTCGGATAGGTTTCGTAGTTTATAATAAGTTACTAGTTTTAGTGATAAAGTAAGTTGGTTTGTGTGTGACCAAGGGCCGTAGCCATACGGGTTACTAGAGAATTAAATTAGTTCGAAACAGTCACTGCGAGTCCAGTGACCGCATCTATGAGGGCTCCCCTTACACGGTTTGATTTGATGTACATGTTAATATATTAGCCTTCTAATTGAATGAACTAGTTAGCATATTGGTGTCTTAATTGGATATGATATGTGAGTTCTAATGATCTCTTATACTATACTTATACTCGTACGTTTAAAGTAATTGTCAACATTGTTTAATCCCATGAGGTAGTCTCTCAATCTTTTTCTGAATGCATAAGCTGAGGTTATAGATTTGATTTCATTTAGGAGTTTATTGTAGCTGCTTGTCGCAATGTACTCGAAGGATGTTTCGACCAAACATCCTTCGAGTACATTGTACAGCATGTTTCGACCAAAGCGCAATCCATAGTCTACATTATATACCAAGAAACTTTCAGTGTTTCTTTTCACATATAACAGACAACATAGAGATATACAGTAGTTTCTCAAGTGGTAGAATATTATGAACGACATACAGATCGTTGGTTGAATGTGCGAAATCGGTAGTGGTTATGGCTCTAATTATTCTGTTTTGCATTCTTATTAATGGAAGCAGATTGTTCTAATAATCTCCACCCCAACAGGTGATGCCATATTGCAGTGAGGAATTTACCCAGGAACAGTATAAGCATCTTAAGAATGCTCCATTTACAATTTTTTTAACATAATATATTCTGTTAATTATGAACCTAAACTTATTTGTTAAGAAAGTGGTGTGGAAGTTCCACACCAGATTGCTGTCGATATATGGAAGCCCAAATACTTGACTGATTTTATTTTTTTGATTAAGCTGCAGTTACAATTGTGGATATCACTGAATTTCCTTTCATGCCATTTTATGGTTACATCGTGGTCTAGCTTATCTGCTAACGTGAAGTATCTCGTTTTATCGGTATTAATGTAAAGTCCATTATTACTAAACCATTTACTTAGTTTTAACATATCGGAATTTTGTATTAAAAAGCAAAATGTAAATAAATAAATATCTATAATACGAAAACAAAACAACAACAAAAAAAAAAAAAACGCGTCGAATCGTTAAAGGATATTCCGCGGAAGGTAATTTCGAATTAATACTGAGGCAGCGGTGTTTTTACTCCCAGAAAGAAACTATTCGGACAGTACACATAATTAACAGACTTACGGAATTAAGACTTGTAACGTAGTTCCCATGTGGCCAAGTGCTGTGCAGTCAGGGCTTACTTTTGTTGAAATCATTGCAATCAAATTGGATGTGTGTGTGTGTGCCTGGGGGGGGGGAGAAATGATCGGGGGTCGTATCGTTCAGTGGAACCATAACTTTCAGAAATGAATTGATAGCTTCTAAAAATGTGTATCAGTTAGCGAACTGTTTTTCTAGTTCGCCACACGGGTATCGTGAGAACACACCTTTGCCAATATCACATGCCACGTGATTTCTCTGGGTGTGCTCTGTTAACAGCATGAAACAATCTCATTCTAAAGTCTTGCAGTTATAAGAAAGGCTTTAACTTTTACATTCCAGAGTTTTTCATTCAAAGGAGAAGCAATTTAATAATAATTATTATTCTGTTTATGGAAAAAAAAAAGATGGAATACAGACACGCTAATAAAATCATCCTAGATGTGGTAACGACTTGTGACGGAAAAATGGCAATAAGTGACGTTCATTTTACGACATTCTGTTGCGCTACATCCAAGGAGAGTTTTACCCCGAGTTCACATGAAATATCGCTGGGAGAGAAAGAGTTTTTTTTTTCACTGTTAATAAATTCTCCCTTCTCAGATGTTCATTTACATGAACCGGTGAATCTTTCTTAGCGAGCTCGGAATTTAATGTCACGCGCGCGAAAGTTCTGACATTGAAAAATAAAAATCTGGTTCGCAAATCTCCGTCGAAGCCATTTTCGCTTTCGGAAAGTACAAGAATGCGAATATTTCAGAAATCTGGCACTCTCGACGATTCCATCTCCCGAGGTGTATTACTACCCATTTACTGCAAATGTTTAACGGACACGTGACGTCTATCAACGAAATGTATAAAATATGAAAAGCTTGAAAGCTGTGAAGGCACATTCGATTATGTGCGCTATACGAAGGGTTCCCCGTTGAAATTTCATGATTAAAAAAAATTACGAACTAAATTGAGGAAGGAAGCTAAATTTCGTCTTGGTTAACAGCATGGATTTCTTAGTCGTTTGTTTATACTTCTCGGAATATCATTTGTATTTCTATTATTTGAACGAGTCCGTATATCTTTTTTTTCTCTTAATATCAGCATCCCCTTTCCAGATCGAGAGAAGGTCCTTTTCAGATTAGGGAAGCAGCGCACACGGAGACAATTTAAATGTCCGTACTTCCCTTTTGCTTTTAGGCACCATCGATGAACACCCTAATAAAACAGGGATTCCAATGACCACGTACACCGCCAGGAATTATTCGAAGCGCACGGACCACGATGGGGTTTAGCGGAAGATCATTAAGAACCTCTGCCGAGAAATGATTCATTCCGATAAGGTCATTAATCGTTCTTAGTTTTATCAGATCTCAGGGATAAGAATTCAGAACGACGAAAAGATGGTCACAATGTTCTACTCCGTGCGATGAGGCGGCTCACGAGCGTTGCACCTAATTAAATGCCTTCGTAGGAAGCAGAAGTGTTTTCTTTTAATTATCACCGAGTGGCGTAACATTCCAACGGCGAGTATTTCAATATTCGGCTCTCGCTTCTAATCGCTGTTTTAGATTAATTTCGCAGGAACTTCCATCGCTGCATTGTGTCATCTGCAATAATTTATTAATAAACTACTGACAGCTGGACATTTGCTTTGTACGAAATTAAATGATCGTTCTCTGCTTAAGGAGGCAGGCCCACTTATTTACTTTTTTCTTAATCTAATTCGTGACATTCTCCAATTTCTTTCTTTCCATTATAACTTGATTGAGCTCACTACCTGAAATATCAATTAAAAAAAAAAGAATACAATTCCAATTGAAATCGTATTCAATCTAATTGAAATATCACCCAAAAACCAGATTTCTGGGTGATATTTGGACACGTCTTAACAACCACTCGATATATCTTTCTCTCTTTAAGTACTCCTCCCTTTCTCTCTCCCTTTCTAGTGTGGAAAATTGCGAGTTCTGCAAGTGATCACTTTGTGTCCTTTAAACCTCTGCGATGTTTTGCTATTTAACTTAATAAAAAATTAATACTGAGATATATCAGGCTTTTAATTAAGGCAATTTTCTTTGAGGAATATTGCATCATAAGAACGCAATATTATAACATTTTAAATCCATGCTTTAATTTAAACAGCTCCTTGATAGAAGCTGTTTAAATTAAAGCATGGATTTAAAATGTTGATATAATTGTGCAGTTTAAGTTGTTCTTCTATATAGGCTTTGCCAATATTTGGTTCACGTAGTTTATGAACTCCGTGACTGACAGGTTCACTGTAAACAGATTACTGCGCCAACTGGATTTCTCGAATTCATGGATTAGATTAGCATCCCGGAATATTTTGTTTTCGTTCAGTCGAAGTGTGGTTCCCTCTGGATGACTCGAAGAGACCGAATTATTAAATACAGTGTATGCATAATGCTTGGGAAAACCTCTGATGGAAGTGGTTATGTGGTCATTCATTTCTCTGAGCTTGTGAAGAGAGCTAAAGGTCCAGAAGACATTTCAGTTGTATTTTTCAACTTACTCGTGGATTTATTTTTTGATGACTGCTTTGTTTCGTGGACGTTTTTCCCCAAACATTTCTCTTCGTTGGGTAACTCAAAGTATTCTACTTCAAAGCACACAAGCAACTCACGAACGATGCATAAGTTGATGCAGAACATCAAGAAAGAAATAAGTTTTCCTACGATGAGTCGGCTTTTCGCACGAAATTTGACATTTTTAAAATATGGAAACATAATCGAGGACTTTTTCACATCGAAAGTAACGCGAATATTTATTGAAGATTATACGTTTTTGAACTAACAATAAATGTTTACTAATCACCACAAGTAAATCAATACGTGGCGATTTCGTATTGAGGGTAGTTGGGCGTCAGAAATATCAGCGATAGACACGTAAATTTGCAACATTTGACTCAAAGTGGATATTCAAAATTATAAAAATATAAAAACATAAAAACGTATTCATTTCTATATGAGTAAAAGAAGTAAGATTATTTACTATAGAAAGGGTGATAAAAAGTGACTTAAAGGGGAGGAGAGAAATATTTATGTAGTTAACTGACCCGGTCATAGTTATAATATACATTTCGGACGTTCTGTATTTTCCTTATAAGAAAGAGAGCTTTCTTTTTTTTTTTTTAACAGCGATAGCTCAATCCATTCGGGCGCACTCTTCGAATTCAGTTAACTTTTTATTTTCATTCTCACGTTGTTAAAATCGCCGACAAAACATTTAAAACTTGCGATAGAAATAGCGTTAATCTTCCCTGACAGATCGTGTGCAGTATTTAATCGAGTAAGTTTATTAATTTTAAGTAATACTGCAATAAAACAGGAAACAACACTCCTGCCCAATGTTAGCACGACCCAGTTGATGCTGAACTCGCGAAAGTTTATTATTATTACACCTCCAGGGAGTCCAAAGACTCATCTAGGGAGGGCGGCACCTACTCTACAGCTCTGTCTCCACCACTCAATCCATCAACTGCAACGAACCGCAACTACCATCATCTTCACCATCGCCATCTACCGCCCACTACCACCACTAGTATTTTCACAGACATCACAAACATCCATGCCCAAGGCGGGATTCAAACTCGCAGCCTTTTGGCTGGAGAACAGATACGTTAACCGCTCGGCCAACCAGGCAGACAATTTAACAAAAGAGAACAACCGACCATCTACCAGACATCTCGGTGCTTTGCTTATTTATGGCTATATCAATCGACTAATTCTACACGATAATTTTCCCAGATTTCTACCTTCCTTTGTCATGTTTTTGTAATGCAGTACTTTTTTAAAGTAAGACTAAGGCGAACATGGAGGGTTTGTTTTTTTTTCCTATACGGTAAGCAGGCAACTGGTCTACGTGCACACCGGCTGACAAAAGCGGTTCCCTTACAGCAGAATCTACGCTGGCATCCTGGAGATGGAGCAATTTTCCTACACCTATTAGGTAGGCATTACAGGAAAAAAAATCGGACAAACAAATGAATAAAAAATGAAAAAGGGAACAGAAGAGTGAGATATCCTAGAACTCTGGCGAAATATACTGTATGTGCTTTAAAAGGACAGCACTTAAAAATAAAGCACCGCGTCCAGATTCAGATACAAATGAAATGCTAAAAAATTTAGGAGATAAAGGTGTCCTTCAGTTAAATGTTTTAACTTAAATATATGATTATGGTATCTTGACTAAAACTATGGAAGACCCAATAATCTAATAAAAAAAAACAAATTATTCACTAAAGATGTGCTGACTACAGAACAGTTAACTTAATGAGAAATTGACTTCAATATTATTCTAAATAATAATTTTAGCAGTTGTCAAAATATCATGAATAGCATAATATCCGAAGAACAGTATTGATTCAGAAGTGGTAAAAGCACAGTGATGCAATTATACATCTCAAAATGACATGCAATACAGAAACAGGTCTAGTTTTGATTCATACATTTTGAAGGAAAACAAAATAAGCATTTGACACCATCTCAGATGATGAACCTATAGGAATCTTATAAAACACTAAAGATGTGCTGACACTGCTCTAGGCTTAAAAGATTGGCAATTGTTGATGTCAGTATATGGTTTTTATTATCATGATATATTTTGAATCCAGGCCTATGTTTTATAAGATTCCTATAAGTTTATCCGATAGAGATTATCATCGTTGCTGTTTGGTTTCTTCTCGGAAAGGACATATCATGCAAGACATTGAAACACATAGAAACATTTCAATTCGTGGGAGAAACAGAAATGACTTAAGATATGCAGACGACAGTACTAAATACTGAGAATGAAAAGGGTCTAAAATAAACTAACAGAGCTACAACTAAAAGCCCCCCCCCATAGAACTATGATAGGTTCATATGTCTGGAAAGTAAACACTGTTGAAAGGTGATCAAGAAATTAAAAGAATACAAATAGCCCAAACAGCGTTTCTTAACAGGAAACAAATAAGAAGAATGGCATGAATCAACTGGATACAAAAGGTTATAAACAACCAACGACTTAAAAGAGCAAACCAAAAAAAAAGAGAATTACTGAATGAGATCTGAAAGAGCAAATAAAATTCTTATTACAACTGCCAATTGAAATGAGAGAGAGAACGCATTTGCTAACTATGGCTGGCAGTTGTGATCTGCACCGCTGTATTCTTCGTGCATTCTGGACACCGCAGAAGCAGAAATACTGCGCCACTTCACTGGCGATGGTGGACATCATGCAAGAATTTTGAGCCGCTGCTAACAGGGAAAGAAAACGAAATTTTTGTAGCTTATTTGAAAATTTTTCTGTCCGGAAAAGAATGTCGAGTAACTGCTCGTCTCCTATATAAGTAAGAAGTATTGATTTTTCTCTGCAGAGCCATTAGGCTGCGACAGGCACTCTCCCCCCCCCCCCCCCTCGCATTGCGACACTCGACCGGACAGAGAAAAGAAATTGATGGTGTTGCTGTTGCTTTTATTCCTATAAAAAGCATACGGCAAAAGTCGTTAGACTGTTGTGTGTGTCTCGAGAGTGGGGTTTGTTTAGAGGATCTCTACGAACGACACCTCGATTATTCCTCGTGCTCGAGGAAACTGCTCTCATAACGGATTGTTCCCAGTAAATAGAACAGCGGTCCAGTTGCAACCAAAAGGGAGATCTTCATTCTAGCTGCGGGGAATGTCGCACAGTACATCCTAGGATATTTCCAGACACATTAGTTACTTTTCGGTCTTAGACGTTCCATTAAATAAATGTTTATCTGAAAACTAAAGAGCATGAAGAAAACTTGCAACATTATTTTTGAGAAACATCGAACTGATTTATGCCGACCGGAGTCTGAAACCGCGTAAATGAGTTTGTGAACATTTTTTCCGTCGGTTTTCCAAAGCTTTTCTGAAATAGCAGTTTTCTTTCGTTGTGGGTAGACTTTCTCAGTTTAAACTGACCATTTATAACTGGATGAGTAGGTTTCATCGGCTTTGAAGTTATTCCCAATATAAGTTTAAAGATTGTTATTCTATTAGATATCTTCATAAGAAACAGAACATAAGATATTCTGTATTCCTGTTATATATCCTGATGTAAGAAAATTTGTTTATTCCAAATCACAATTAATGACACATTTAAATAAGGATATCCGACAGTAGATTTAATTTTAGTCAAAATCGAAGAGATGGGAGACGAGACAAACTGAAAAAACATATCTGTACGGCACATTCCACTATATGGGCTCTTGTAAAGCGATCTAATCATGTTATAATCGATTTATAATTTACTGGTGTTGTGTCGAAATATACAGAAGGAATGTCCCCACACAGTTCGCTCTTTTGCAGTTGATATCTAACTACGATGTGATATTAATAATAGTTTGGTTTCAGAAATGTATGAAAAAAAAACAGAACAGTTTAACACTATCAACATGTTCAGGAAGGAAATAAATATTCGAACATTTCAGCGAGTCCATTTCCTTCTCCTGGTTGCAGGCAAATTCATCGAAAAACAGTTAATCGGACAGCAATTCATCGAAAAAGCAATTCGCCGAACGACAATTTAACGAATGGCAATTCGTCGAAAAGGCAATTCATCGAATGACCATTTCATCGAACGACAATTCGTCGAAAATGCAGTTCATCGAAAAAACAATTCATCGAAAATTTTTCGATGAATTCTTTCATAATTCATCGAAAAGTCATTTTTCTTGCAAAGTATTGTTTAAAAATCTTCAGTAACAATGCGGAACGTTACTCATGATACAGACAACATATTTAAGTGGTCATTGAAACGTAATAATTATTTTCTTGCATTTTAGAGCATTTAATGTAAGTGTACATCCTGCTTCATTGTACAGTTAGCGATTTATCTGTAGAGAAGACAGGAGTACCACATGCACTTATCTCCCGAATAACCTCGAAAACATGTAATTGCAGTTAATAAGGGGAGGAATAGGCTAAGAAATTCGTTCTACCAAATTTTGTCACAATAAGTCTAGTCCATTGAAATTAAAAATTTCATTAAATTTTTTCCAGCCAGAGCGAAATTGCTAATATCATTTAGGAACTTCTTTACGGAAATGTCATGATAGAAGTGATCCATTACGAAAACTAAAACTGAACCGTGCATTCAGCTTCTTGTTCTGAAAACTTCTGCGAATTCTGCTAAGTCTGCGAGTTATTGTATACATAATTTCGACATTATTCTTTGTAGCCCCGAATATAGCTGAACTGAAAACTGGAAGGGTTCGACATTTTTTTGTAAAAGTTTCAAATACGGAATCCAAATAAAATTTTTTCATTAATAAATGTAATAAATAAATAAATTTACTGAACATAAATTAGTAGGTCTAATACTGAGATGACTAGGCTTTTCCTCCTGGAAATAAGCAAATAGGACAAGAAAAATAATAAGAATCGATATTGTTCTGTAATTATTCCTTAGTAAAGCAGCATTGCTATACCAACAATCATTATACTGAGGAGGACGAGGGGAAAATAGTATTGATTATTAATATTACTACTACTAATAATAATAAATTGATTCTTTGATATAAATATTTTTCACAATATAATAAAATATACAGGAATTCAGAGTAAAAATATTGGAAAACTTGAAAAAAAATTCATTCCTGAAGAATTTTCAATCACGTTTCATTTATTTACCCTTGTTTCTGTTATTTCTCAACGACAGGAGTGACACGTGCACTTATCTCCCGAATAACCTCGAAAGGAAGTAATTGCAGTTAATAAGGGGAGGAATAGGCTAAGAATACTGAAGAGTATATGTGTGGGTATATTTCTGGGTTTTGAGGAGGTGATCGGTGCAGTTTGTTAAAAAATAAATAAAAGGTTAAAATATTCTCTAGGAAAGGAAAATAATAAAATAAGGAATGATGAATAAAGAGTCTTAAAAACAAACCTGTAAACCTTTTAGAAGCATACTTATCTGATGTTATATTTAGATGAGCAGCGATTGGAAGTCTTATTCGACTTTTGAAGGATGCCAGTGGTCGGCAGATCACAGTTAGAAAACACAGTGCTAAAGGAAATTGGAATTGGGTTGAGTTGTTTTGAATTAAGGAAGAAGCAACTGGCCTTAAATCCCTGCGTGTTTTTTTTTCCAATTCGGTTCGCTTGTTTTTCGGCAAGAAAAAACCAAGTTTCAGAGAGAAAAAACCTTCCATCCTCGTATGAGACAGGCTACTCACCCTCAGGTTAAACGCCCTGATAAAGGCGCTTGACATCCTTGATAAACGTAGGATGCTGAAGTCCTTTTCAGCAGTTTCATTAAATGAGATGTAGAATTTTTCTCTTCTCGGTTTCTGCAGTTTTGTAGAAAATAAGTTTAGGATGGAGGACTTTTTTTTATACATTCACGCCAAGTTTTTTTTTGTAGTCTTCCATTTTCCAGAGATGAAATGTTTCTTAAAGTTGATTTTTCTGTTTTGGAATTTTCGAGTTGGTTCGAAAATATGGCTCAACAATGCGATCATGCATGATCGCATTGTGGAGCCATTTTTTCCATGAGGAGACGATTACGAGAGTGGTATACCTAAATATGCTAGAGAAATTTGTGTTTCCCCAGATTGGGAATGTGTAGGGCCTCATTTTCCAACATGATGGAGCAACTCCACATTATGGCGACTGCGCGTATCCCTGCTTGTGGCCACCGCGCAGTCCCGATTTGATTCCGATGGATTTCTTCTTTTGCGTATATTTATATTTGTGTATAAATAATTAAGTAAAAGTTTTTTTAAGGGGAAGGGCAGAAAAATATGCTACTGCACGTGGCGACAAAATTTCTAGGGTCGGCCCTGGGGCCAGTCCTGGTGAATATTGTGTTTGAGGTAGATATTGAAATCCCAAGTCGTATATTGTCTGTCGGATTTCATAAGCAGGTGCATTGTCCTGCAAAAGCAACACGCCTCTGCTTAGTTTCTCGAACATTTTCCTTCAGTGCCTCCTTCATTTCCTTCAGAGCTGCTGTAACAGTTTCACCTTTCTTGAGGTAAGGTAAGGATTACACCATCCATATCCTAAAAGACAATGGCAAGAACTTTCCCTGCTGACTGTTTGGTTCGAAACTTCTTTGGCCACGGAGAACCTTTGTGTCTCCACTCCATTGACTGTTGTTTGTTGTCCGGGTCATAGTGACAAAGCCATGTTTCATCAATCAACGGTTAGAATATGAGCTAAAAAATTTCACGAGAATGAAATCCCTTTATGAAATGTTCTTTTAACATCTCAACTATACCCGCCTCAGTGGATATCATTCACCGCAACCGGTATGCCCCGCCAAAAAATCGCTTTCCGAACGAAGTAGGATAAATAGTAGGATAATAAAAAGATATATACCTCTCAAAATAATCCAAAACAAACCAAAAAAAAAAAAAATGCACACACATCTTCGCCCCCACACGTCTTATAATTCATTTTTCGGTGAACTGTATTTTCGATGAATTGTGATTTTTCGATGAATTGTTGTTTTTCGATTAACTGCTCATCGGGGAATTGTCTTTCGATGAACTGCTTTTTCGATTAATTGTTGTTCGATAAACTGATTTTCGATGAATTGTTTATTCGGTGAATTGCTTTTTCGATGAATTGCCTTCGATGAATTTTCTTTCGGTAAACTGTTTTTCGATGAACTCTCCGGATACTCCTTCATTTTCCCCACGAGGCAACCCAACGTACACCAGCAGCGAACAGCTTCTACTAACCGTGCACTACTCTTCAACTACTCCAGTGAGCTTACACCGTGTATTTTGTGGCAAAAGCTCACTGGCGTACAGCCACATTTTGTCTGTGAAAACATCTTCAACGTTCACTGCTATGATGGATGACTAGCAGTTATCAAAAAAAAAAAAAAAAAAAAATCCATGCTTCTATTTTAGGTTTCCCTCCCCACGATTATCAATATTGCTAACGTCGTTCACCTTATATTGTGTATTTATAATATCTATGCACACATAGTAGTGAGTAATAAGTACACCAAATTGACACCTGACCACAATCTTTTTGATAAATAAAATCCAGCAAGAAAATTCCTCTTTTGTGTTAATATCATACTGGAGGAGACCATCACCCCTCAGTGGCTTTAACAGGCACTTAAGCCCCATAGTCTTCCAAGTATCCTTGCACTTCCCAACCGTACGAGGATAAGGCGGTTACTCCTGAGCCTCTCAGTATTGTCTGTAAATTGCGTGTATTCTATTGACCGGTTTGTCTGTTTTGAGGGACGAAAAGCAACCCGGTTTTCTGGGAGAAAAACCCTCTACCTTCGTATGAGACCGGCTAACTCACCTTTAGTCGAAGAAAACCAGATCAAGGTTCCTCACGTTACTGACGGGAATGGAACTCTGATCTTTCCAACCAAAGGGTTTCGTCTATACCGACTGAGCTACGGACGCTCATACTGGAGGAGTACAGAGAGCAAAAAGTTAACTTGATCTCCTTAGGAAGATACATAGCAATTGAAAACGTCCATTGGGTATTCTGCCACACGCTCTGCTTTGGTTATTTTATGCGATTCATCCCCCCCCCGTTCTTGTTATTTCGCAAAATCATCGTACACAATTTTGATGATACGAGGAATTTTGAATCTTCATCGACATCTATTGTTACTTTAGTTTCTCTTTAAATTATACCTGTTTTTTTGTTTTTTTTTATACAAAAAAAGTCAGACTGAAATGCACATTTTAAATCATCCTGTGATCACTTTCATAATTGCATTCTCCATAATTCAGCTGAAAGAATGACGCGACGATCTGGTCGAAATCCCTCTTATTAAGGTAAGAGGAAAGTTCAAACTGAATTTGAGTTGGAAGGGTTCATAACAAGGTGGCATGGTTTCCCTCCACAAAGCGGATATTCCAACCAGAGAGCAGATATAGCACACTGGAAAACGAAGCAAGACTATGCCTTATATATGAAGATAACAGTATTTACATTTTACACATAGAGATGTCTTGCTTGAAACATTAAACTTAATCTACGTACACTTTGTATCGGGTAACCCCATATTTCATTCCCGAATACTGCCTATCAGCGACCTGGCAAAGCGATATGTAAGGTAAGGGTAGTTGCTAAGCAACCAGATACCGAGAACGAAACTGGAAATTCAGTGTGGGTTACACTGATTGAGTTCTCTTAGTGTTACCAAAGGTGACTACCACATTACTCATCAATCAGCTCGTGCGATAGCGGCACATTTGGAGCATTGCTAAAAATGGAACTGACGTGATTAAAAGATAGAAGTCTGATGGTGCTTGATAGACAGCATATATTAACAAACGAGTTCGAGAGGGTAAACAGTTGTGCACCCTCTCCGTCATCCACTAGCACATTCTCTCAGTTGAGAGTTGGAGACATCTGCAGCTGTAAGAGGTTTGCCCCAAAAACTGAGGTGCTGAGCCTCAGCATCTGTAGACGGTCTGCTGAACAGTGCTCCGATTCTAATTGTGTTGGCCTGAGCTGGCGAGACTGGACAGCAGACTGCCGGAAAGCTGTGCTACGGAGTTGTAAATCACGATCCCCACTTTTGTATACAACTGTCAAGAGAACGTTATTGACTAGAGTGCATGTGCTTCCTCTGCGAAGTATGGTGGTGTTACGGTATGAGGATATTTATCCTGTTTTGGATGTTTTGTCGTTATGCCTTGTAAATCGATCATCGAAAGTCAAATATTAGCGTCTTGTCTTAATGCAGCATCCGATATTTATCAGCCCGTGAGATGGCACGGTTGGGGGACATAAAGTGCAGAGGTTAAACCGATTAGGGTGGTGTAATCCCCATCTGAACTACATTGAGCATCTGTGGGAGACGGTCGAGAAGGAATGAACGAGATCAACCCACGTAAAATGATTGTCATTTTGGTGGAGAACGGGGTCACATGCGTGTGTACGTTTCGTAACATTATTGAAAATGTAAGAATACGTGACGAAATTAATCCGGGTACCTCTACGCCTTTCTGTTAATCAAACGGAACGGAGTAGGCAGTGCTTCTTACCGTTATTCGAAGGTGGTTGCATCTGGTCTCGACTTCGCTATCTCCGGAAGAATTACACGATTTCTGGTTGTCGTGAACAAACCGTATGGCAGAAGACAACAATCTCTCCGTTCTCAGGCCAAGGGCTACTGAAATGTTAAGCTGTGCAGACAATTTCTGCAACCTTTTACGTGTCATTTAATTATGTTCATCTGATGAATGAAATTAAAAACAAATAATTCTCACACATTTAAGAAAAGCATCAAGTGCTCAAATAATCCAAACTGTTGATAGCTTTTGTACTATCACTTAATAATATGTCAACTTTCGCTTGAACTTTCTTTGAAATTAAAAAAAAATGAAGCGAAAATCGGCATCGAATGAATCAGTGAGTGGGGCAAAATTTCTCTGCACGAAACTGGTGCATCGTAAAATTCATTAATTCAGCTTTTCTTCAAAACCTGTGAAACGCAATGTGATCACGGGGGATTTCCAAACCTCGCTCATATGGAAATTCGGTTCACACAATTTATTCTTATATGCATCCACCTAAGAAAGTCCGTCGACGTATCGCATATTAGTAGAGAGACTGAGTGAGAATTAGATAATCGGGAAGCACACACCGAATACTGGAGTTTTTTCAAACCACTTCAAGCACAATAATGAGGGAGGTGATCTTATAGTGTGCGATGGAATTTATTTTCTAGCTAAAGATATTTGCAAATATCCACGTCACAGCCGGATTCGAATCTACATTGGGGAGAGAGAAAGAGAATTCACTTGGCCAGTCAAGCTCTGGTTGGTTTAGTGGTTTATATTTTTGATTGTATTAATTTTTGTATTACTGTATGTTTACGTATCCATGAAAGCGTTGCTCAGAACCAATAAATGGATTTCGATGAATCTGCGTTTGAGATGAAATTCAGTTTTCTGCCACGTTGGGAAATTTAGGCTGACAGAATCTTCACGAAAAGCCCCGTTGCTTCCATTACTGATAAGATTTTGAGTGCAGAATGCGAAAAGCACTTATTAGCTTCATTTATTCTAAAAAAAAGAAACGAGGCATTTTTGATCTTTATCAAACTTTGCCAAGCGATCTTAATCATAATTTAAATAGGACTATTTTAATAGTGAAAGACAACGGTTTGAAATGATGATGTTAACTTCACTCAAACAGGATCGAATTGGATGAAGTTCAACAGTCGCGATGTTGATTGAGTTGAATCACCTCCTCTCAGTTGGTTTAAATTGGATCATTGGAGGGATAAAGTTACACGAAAGGTTATAAACTTATATGATACTGAAGAAAACAGTAATAGATAAAGGCATCCTTCTGTATTTTGTTTCCGATGCTTATGCTACTTATTAGATGGATCGTTATAGTTTATAATTCCAGCGTGCATGTCTTGATTAAACTGATGATTGCACACATCACTACATCCAAAATAGTAAGAATAGGTGGTTCTCCACCTGATTTCCTTAATGCCTCCTACCCCCCCACCCCCACCCACTCCAAGGGAATTGATGTCGGCCTGCTTTAGCTTCGCTTGCATGCCGACCGCGAGTTGTTACATTTTGTATTCGTGGGTTTTTCCCAATCTAATACACGCAGCAAACCATTTATTTCTCGGATTTTAGACAGACAAATGAGATTGACGACGCACACATTCAACGCACGCACGGTTCAAATAAAAATCCATTTTTACAGGTTGTTAAAATAACAAACATTAAAGCCCTCTATTAAAACTTTCCGAGATTAGACAATTAAGTACGGTAGTTAGTGGTGCTCATTAATAACATCCCTTGTAAGTAAAATGAATAATTCGTTGAGAAAAATTAATGCTCATATTATTAATCCTGGGGAGGCGGCGTGCGTTAATGAAATTGGTTCCGGAGCTAGTACAAGTTATTTCCAAATTTTTGAAACAAATTCCACTTATTTTTCCTCCTCTGCCGCTTTACTTTTATTGATGTCAGCGTAGTCCGTTAATTTGAGGTGAAACATCGTTTACTATTTATTCTACTGATGCCAAATAAAGTTTTCCACCAAGTCAACTTTAGATCCTGGATGCCAATTATTGACGAGTTGTCTAAGAAAACCCTCTCGTTTTCAGCTGACCTAAGTATCTTTGGCTTTGTAGCATCCTGCATCAGTGCGAAGAATCGCTGCTTACTTGAAGAGGCGGAGACATTAGTGATTCTTCGAACCACCATTTAAGAAAACTCATAAATGCCTTACAAAACGAATGCATAAAAGCATCAGATTGAGGGAACAATTATTTAAAAAAACAAAATTAGAAGACGATCACCTAATTGTTTTGATTGACGAGGTTAGAAAACAATTTCATTCGCTGAAGGTGGACAAGAACGTGAACCAAATTGGATAAAAGATCAAATTATTCTCAGGAAGCGTCCCAAGAGCTTTTATTTGTTTATTTGCTTTCTGTGTTTTATTTCCTCGAGCAGTCCGAAAGGAAGATTTAAACCAGAACAACGCCGAAGCAAGACGGTTATCTTGATTTATAATCACTTTTTTTTTTCTCTTTTTTTGTCAGATATTTTACAGTTTTTTACATGCGAGGTCTGTTTGCTTGCAGAAGATCAGAATACTACATCACACACGAAGAACTCAGACGAATATTCGTACGAAAATGTCATCTTTAAACTCCTCTTGAGAGCACTAACTCACCAACTGCACCAATGTGTAGACGTGAACCGAGTTAAAAGCGCTCTCGTGCAATGAGAGCGCGGTCAAAACATGCGTTAGGATGGAAGTTACTTGCGGCGTATTTCCATTCCCTAACACATGCCCCGGACGCGCTATTTAGAGGGCGAGGGCAATATACGTCAGCTGCAAGATTTACAAGAATGTTATTATAATGTCATCAGCGGACCTGTAGGAAATGCAAACAACAACACAAAAAAAAAAAAAAAAAAAAGCCCGTGTAATTCTTTTAGAAAGTATTTCTTTCTAAACAAGAGCTGAGATAAATTTTTTACACAGCTAAATACATCATTAGATATACGATTTATTTCACAAAACTACCATTTTTTTATATAAATAAAATTTAGTAGCCAGAAATAAAACAAAAAAAAAAACTGCAAAAGAACTAATTTTCCGTTAGTAAAGCACTTACCCACTTGATTAAAACTTCGTGAATGCAGGCGTCATAAAAACTAATCTGATCAATCGTCTTATCATTGGAAAACATACCCTATTCTATAGGGCGAACTGTACTCTGCTTGCGTTTCTATCAATTTAGAGCTTCAAAGAATTCCAAATACCACGTCAGTTCAGTCTGTTACCAGATTTTATTAAAATGAGTTTTAACTGACAATTTACGTAAAATAATTTTTTTTCTTCTGTCTTCTTGTTTTTAAGACTTTAGTGGAATACGAATTTCGTGTTTAAAATAATTTTGCAAATTTCGATTCAAAAATCTGTAATCCAAATCACACCTCATTTTAATTATAAGTGAAAAATTAATTTCCTCTCTAAAAATGGGGAAGTGCAGAATAAACTATGAAGTAGCTACTCTTAAAAGAGCAATATATATATATATATTGCTGGAAATCCGAGCATCGCTTTAATGTAGGAAACCCATTCTTGTTAGATATAAAGGCAGCTACCACCCACGCATATTACTGTCATCGCAAATAATACCCAGGAAGTTAATTTCCATTTATTATAAATCGGGCTTAAAACTAATGAAAAGCATATTTTGGATGTGTAAAGTAATTATTTTAAAAACTATTAAATCAACGAAAATTTCAAGGACGCATGACAAGTAGTCATGGGTACATTTCATAGATAATTTAAGTAAACTCAAATGATAATGATATCCGATCAGAAATGCTCAAATTATTGAGATATGAAAGTTTTACAGAAGACGTGATTCGAACGTCAAGGGCAAATTCCGAATGGTTGGAATAGAGCGTCACAGTACTCGCCTAAAAAAGGGAAGTGCAATTAAATGCGAAAATCACAGCGGAATTCCATCTCAGTGTTATCTAATTCCTTATGCAAGCATAGTTTTTGTTTTTTTAATCACTCACAGCTGTAAAGCCTATAGCAAATAAATACCGTGTGTGTGTGTGTGAGGGATCAAGAACGTAATCTGTTGACATTCTTCTTTGGATGGAGATGGAGGGTGTAGTCCTTGGGGAATACTTTACGAAGACAGCTGCTCCACCGAGCAGAAGGGTAGGTGGAATGAAAGATGAACGACAGTAGTAGGTTCAGTGAATTAGCAATTCAGCAGTTAAAGGATGTTGACAGCTGTTGCCGTGTTATTACAATCTTTGCAGAAAGGTGAGGCGATGTGAATGTCACTTCTGCTGAACAACACCCATTGAAATATTACTGCATCTGAAGAAAACGAACAATGTGGAAACTCACTGCCCGTGAAGCAATAGATGAAGAAATCCGTGAGAGAGATGATGTTAATCAACTGAACTGCCCTCTTCTGAACATTATCAAATATTTTTAGAGGTTTTTAGTGCACCCTCTCCAAATGTGCGAGCAGTGTTCCAAGTTTGGGCGAATTTGGCTTTGGCACAGTAGCTGGACATTTCATTGTCTTGGGGAAGAATGCCAAGGATTTTGGAATTTGAAGATAATTATTGAAGTGATGTGTTTATGCGAAAAGGAAAAGATAGGAATAAGTGTTCAGTCAAAAAAAAAATATGATCTTGAAAATTATGCACTCAGTAATTAAGTTCGTTAATGAGGGCACAAATGGCAGATCTTGAAGATTTTAATGGTTGAGCATAAAAGGCTTCGTCTTATGCGTAGAAAGAATAAATCAGCAAAGCTGTGGATAACTTGATGTTAATGACGAAAGAACATTTATGTATTTAAGAAACAGAGCAGGTGAAATAAGCGCCTTGAGTAACACCATATGATGAGAATTTGCTGAACCTCGATACCAAATCCCGTCAAATGCTTTGGAAATGTTTATTGAAAATAACACAACTTTCTCCAAACTTATCTTGAGTATTTAGAAGTGAGTGACGTAGGCGGTTAAATCTGCTGTAGATCATTCCGAGTGGAATCTATTCTGGCGATCACTGATTAGTTGACAGGTCTCTGAGTGGTTGGTTGTTGACGACCATTGCAGTTATTTTACGTAGCACCTAGTGAGAGCGTTAGGTCGATAGTTATTGCAACCTCCCCCCCTTTCAGTTGTATGTGGACTTGCTTCTGTGCGTTAGGATAGATTCTGGTTGAGTATAACAGAATATAACAATGACAAAAGGACAAGTGTTAGTTCCGGAATACGTCTCCTGAGATCTCATCAGGAAATGAAGCCTTTATTAAGCCAGGTTGTTTAAGATTCATCTGATATTTTTCTCGTCAAATGAGATGGGAGGCATGCGATTCATTATGACCAGAAGTCACGACTGACAATGCAAGAAGCTAGTTTCTTGCTTTTACCTTTTTCAAGTCCATGTTAATGATTGTTCTTCAGGTCCCAGGAAGTTTAAACACAACGAGGAAGGAGGGATGGTTCTCATTATATAACGTTGATAATATTTGGAACACGATCACAAGTATTTGAATCTGGAGAACAGAAATAGTAAGCTGGAAAGAAAGTGGCAAGAAGAAATCACGATCTTCGTACAAAGCGTGTTATAGTGCTAAAGGACCGAATCTTTGTCTGAGAGACAGAGATTCAACTAGAGAGGGAACTTGCATGAAATTGTGACACGAGTTAACAAGAGGAGAGATTACCTTAACAGTATTCCTGGAAGGAAAACTGATTAAGAAAAAATCCAGTCATGTGTGAGTGAAGAGGATTGTGGGTACTCCTGGGAGGTAGAGGGACATTTACTTTAAATCACTGTTGTCAGCAAATACTTCAGCTTTTCTTGCAACTTGGTTAGTGGAGCTGAAAAATGGGAGGCAATTGGAAATATGGACATTATGTCACAGTAGAAGACAATTGGAAGAGGCAGCTGTGTTTTTAGTTCAAATAGTGGATGAAAAGACCAGTTTTGTTTCATATAAATGTCGAGAAAACCATCAGAGTTTTAAAATGGATTTTCATTTAAGCACCTCTGCAGCTCATTCGCTAAGGCACGCAGGTGAAAAGTGAAAATGGCAAAAGAAAATATTTTTCATTAGATTGCAGAGACTAGGGTTACATTCCATTGAGAATCTTTTGTAAGGCTTTTAGGTGATGAAAGGTAAGTATCTCCCTTAAATTTACCCTTTTTATCCAGAAAAAGACACAAACTGAGGGAACACTTAATTTTTGATCTTGAAAAAGGTGTTTGATTCGCTACCAATTGGCGGGGAACTGTTCAGATACGGAATCCGTATGGCGTAAATGGAGACTTATACGGCGTTTATGCTTTCATCTTCCATATAATGTGTTATACTCTACCCCAGTCAGGGTCAGGTCACTCGATCCATTATCTAAACTATATTGATTGGAGTGTTTCGTCTATCGAAAAAGTCCCAAAATTGGCAAAAAATTAAAAACGACTGACTTTAAACTCCCAAACAAAATTGTGGTGGTGGGGGGGGGGACGAAATAAAAATTTACAATTTTTATGAGAGAGAGATTCGTGATCGGATTCGGAATTACCATGACATCAGGCCTCTCTTTGCATAAACACATCACAACCATTGCATCCTCAGCTTCCAAAAAACTAGGCTTTCTCTTTCGCTCAAGACGTTACTTCACCTCTAAACAGCTGTTAACATTATACAAATCACAAATCTCTCCCCCAACTATCGAATACTGTTCTCACATTTGGAGTGGGCTCCTAAAAGCTCCCTCAAAATGCTTGACGCAATACAGAGGAGAGCAATTAGACTGATTAATGATCCATCTCTTACCAACTCACTGTCCCCACTTTCACATAGACGCTTGGTCTCTGCAATTTGTATATTATATATTTCCATGGCAAATGTTCATCTGCAATAGCATCTATAATTCCCCCAGGTAATGCTAAGTTCGTTGGAACACGTGCAGCTGCTGCTCAACATCCTTTCACAGTACACCTCGAAACACACAGAACAAGTTTCTTTTCCTCCTCCTTCATCCCTGCTGCCGCTGTACTGTGGAACAGTCTTCATCCTGTTGTGTTTCTCAAGGAATACAATACAAAGACTTTTAAATCAAATGTCAACAAGTTTCTCCTTTCCCATCCCCCTACCCACTTACGCTACTAATGTACTATAGGTTGATCAGCCAACCTCTCCTATATGGGCCCAACATAAAAAAAATAATAATAATAAAAAAAAGGTAGCTATAAAGTAAAATTAGTTGCATACTATTATATTCATGCTATTAGCCTACACAGCGTTATGAAATGGGAAAAAAAATAGCAATTTTCTGTTGCGCCTTTCGTACTTTCACTTATGAGAACAATTTTTTAGGACGACTTGAGTAGTGGGAAGTAAGCAAATTACATATTAAGAGTTTACAGTTTTTTATTTTTACGAGGGTGGTGTGAAAAGTTCTCGGCCTAACAATGAAAAAACGAATCTATAATTTCAAAATTATTTTTATTTTTCAACATAATCTCCCTTAAGACTAATACATTTATTCCAGTGATGCTCCAGCGCCATTATCCCGTCCCTGTAGTGGTTCTCAGTAAGATCTACAAAATACCCCTCAACAGCTGCAATCACCTCTTGATTCGAATAAAAAGACCAGCGAGGAAGAATTTTAGTTTGGGGAAGAGACAGAAGTCAGAGGGAACCAAATCTGGGGGATAGGGTGGATGTTCCGACAATTCAGAGTGCAGGTCCCTTAATTTTTCTTTTGCCAGTTTTGGCAAAAGAAAAATCACCTTCGGGCAGGTGCATTGTCCTGATGAAAGATGATTTTTTTTTCTGCAAACCGGGTCTTTTCTCATGAATGTTTTCGTCTAGTCTGGTTAAAAGATCGGAATAATATATCCCGATTATTGTTTTACCCTTTTCAAGATAATTAATAAACAAAATCCTTTTAGCATCCCAAAACACCGATGCCATGACCTTTCCTGCTGATGGAACCGACTATGTCTTCTTTGGCGCTGAACAACCGGCTTCTGTTCGTTGTTTTGACTGCTGTTTGGATTCTCGTGTGTAGTGGTGAATCTACTTCTCATCCGTATTAAAACTCGACGAATAAAATCAGTTTTATTCTTGTTAAAACGCTCCAAGCACTGTTCAGAGATTTTCATGCGAGTGCATTTTTGATCTGCTGTGAGCAAGCGCGGCACCCAGCTTGTGCAAAGGTTTTCATTTGCAATTCTTCATGCAAAATACATCATACACGTTCTTTTGAAATGCCTATAATCTCAGACATTTCATGCACTTTGACTCGCCGGTCATCCAATATAATATTGTCCACTTGATCAAGGATTTCTGGTGTTGTTACACTTTTTTGGACTTCCTTCAGGTGGATCATCAAGGCTGGTACGGTCACGCTTAAACTCCGCAGCCTATTCTTAATTATCGAAAACGAACGAGAAGAGTGCCCATAAAATTTTATGAGCTTATAATGAATTTCTTTTAGCGTTAAACCTTCTTTTACAAAGAATTTTATAAACGCACGTTACTCAATTTTATCCATTTCAAGGGATACAGACGACACTTTTGCTTCAGACAGTTGCATAAAACAAACTACTTGATAGAATGACTTGCAATTTCGCATGGATGCTTACGACAGATGTACCAACTTAGAAAAAAAAAACTTGCCGATAGTGTTGCTCTCTCTGGCGAGAACTTTTCAGACCATCCTCGTACACCATCAATTTTATCATTAAATTCTGTGCATCCGCCTAATTTGTTGTGTAGATCCAAAGAATTTATAAAAATGGCTGCCATGATTAATTCGGATTCTTTCAATTTTATGCTGTTTGAGGTATTCCTTTTGTTTCCACAGCGCGTCGTGAAAACGAATGGCTTCTGTTTACCGTCTCCGTTATAATTCGTTACTGATTACTAGTTAACAGGATACCTGGAAAAATAAAAATATCGAAAAATAATCGAAAAATCATAAAAAAAATTATATCGCCGAAATGAAGCCTGTTGGCTCTTTATATTTAAGTAACTTAATGGGTGCACTCTTTTGACAACTCGTATAGCAGAGTATATAAGTACTTTTCGCTATACCCTCTGGTATTAATTTGGTCTAGCTACTCACTGATGAAGCCTCAAAAAAGGCTGAAACCGGTCTGGGTAGTGACCTCCCACCATAATGTAATAACAGCATACATTTCCTAGGAAATGTTTTTTACATTATGAAAAATACCAAGAATAGCGATCAGAACTTTATCACCTTTGCTGCGAGTTGCCCGAGATTGTACTACGTACTAGGGTCACTTGCATTAGCTCACGCTAGTGATCGCCGATACTTTTATAGTTTTTTTTATACTATATTCGGCATGAAACTCTCTGATTCCAATCTTTGAGTTTCTTATTCAACAATGTGGGAATTCAATAATTCCCACATTGTTTTAAAACAATGTGGGAATTAATATCCTCTTAATGTAAATAAGAAAAAGTCTTCCATATAAAGGATAGGATAACCGAAATCCCACGTTCAAGAAAATATAAAATTCTGTGGCTGCGATTTAAGTTTTTTTTTTACGAATTCGTATGGAATGACCTTGCTTGCGTGGTTCGCTGTCTCAGATGCATGGATGACAGTCCTACGGTTTGAAGTTTCCAATGGAAGCGCGCAATCCTGGTTACTTATGATTCTAAGCACCTAATGCTCTGCCTTCGTCTTGATCCGCCTGCTGCCGCAGCTAGTAACGATCTGCTCTACGGGGAATGAGGACCATTTCATTCCTGCCCGATTCCTCCTGAGAGTTTGGGCATTTGCTTCGGAAAATCTTCTGCATGAATTATTAGAAGAAAACGAATACAAAAAAAAATGCTTTTTCGCCATATTAAATTATACCCAAAGTAATTTTAAAAATTTTGCGGCATTCGGAGAGATGAATGAAATCGAGAAAAAAAATCCTGATTTTTATGAATTCCCATCAAACGCAAGCGCGCAAACTGAAGCATCGCACGTCGAGCAGATTTTTTCAATTACGTAATTTTTCTGGGGATTGGTATTAAAAAAATAACTGAGGGGAGAAAGAAGGGGTGAATTTTCTACTCTCACGCAAGTCTTTCAATGGAAGCTATTTCTGGCCGAATTATTTCTTCTGTCTTTTATTCTTTCGTTTTCGGTAAGACGTGATTCATTAGAAAGGGAATCTTCTTAAAAATCAGAAAAATGTATTTTTTGATTTATTGAAGTGCGTCGCTTTCCATTCTCGAGCATTCATGCAGAGGGGGAGAGGGAGAACTTTACGAAGACGTGCAAAACAAGTCCAAATATAAGAACTCTCAAATTTCCATTTTTGCACTCGTCGAGTTGCTCCGGTGGGCGAAGTCTTCCTCTCGCTGTTCAAATTTCCGCGCGTGACTTTCATCCATATTGATTTCGATATGGTCGTTAAAATAGTACGTCTGCATATTTATCGCAAGATGATTTTCCATTTCACTGTTTTTCAAGGCCCTCTGACGATTACTGTTTCCTCTCCGTTGTCGTCACTAATAGAGCCATATTTCTGAGACAAAATCGTTCTTGATTTGATTGACTTCTTGGGTTACCTTTTACCCCCCCCCCCCCAGGACTACGTTATAAGAAAGTGCTTTCAACTGAGTACGTGCATCTTCTGTTAAAAAGCAGGGCTTGATTATTGTGAAACATTTTCCAGTTTCGTAGTCACCTTTTTCAGTTGCTCAAACTCGTATTCCATCAGCTTAGATCGAACACGAGTTTGGATCTTAGGTATATTTCTTAGATCGAAATGTACCCTGGCGGAATGCTTTACATTATGATCATCACTAGTTCATATTTATGAAACGTTGCCAATGTACAAATACACTCCGATCATGGAGTATTGAAAAGACATGCTTTTGTATATGTTTCTCTCTCTCTCTCTCACACACACACGCACACTTTATTTTTAAAGGACTTGGCTTTAGATTGTCTCCAAATTTCGCTCTTTCTTCCTGAAGCACTTTAGCAAATATCGAAGAAAGTCTGGCGGTTATTATTATATTTCTCTCCGTCCTCATTCGCTTTTAATTCCGAGTCAGCTTTCTTCACAGGAGTGGATTTCTGCAAAAGGTTTAAGACAAAGACAACGTGAAGAACTTGCTGGAATAGCTTAGGCGTGCCAAAGATGACGCGTTTAACAAAGCTGTGCGGCAGAAGTGTTTTGTTTGTAGCTCATCGTAATTAGGAACCCGTTTCGTTTCTTTTCGAAGTTCTTGATTTCAGTTGGCTGTCGCCGCAGTCTGATCTTTTTTCGTTTTTCAATCATTTAGCTGCGCGTGTTTCAGAATAGCTATTTTTGCAGCTTGCGAATAAACTAAACTTCAAATGTTCGCGTCTCCGATTTTTTGAGGGGAAAAGAACTTTTTTCTTAAAAGATCTCGGCTTGAGAGTAGCATTTCCCGAAGTACGCCACCCCCTCCTCTTTTGGACAGTTGCATTGATGTTGAATTAATTTTTATGCCAGTCCCACTCACGAAAGATTGTGAAGTCATCGTCCACACGAATGTGCGGCTGAACGAGCGGATTCGTACTTAAGGTTTTCGTCTGAAAACAGCCTGAAGGGATGTCAGTCGATTAAATCTCGAGAGAATATTCGAGCTCGGTTTCTGCAGCCGAGTTGTTACGCCCAGGTTCTCTTTGTTATTGCGATTCGATTTGTTAATAGACATTTCAACTTGGATTAAGTGGCTTAGATTACATATCAGCATCTAAAAAAATCACAAGGACTTTCAACTTAGGCCAAGGATTTTGAGGTACCCGGTGGTGTCAGTAATTTTCCTGCTGAAAACACGAGTGTTTTTCCCTCTTTGTGAAACAAGCAGAGTGAGTGGTAAGCAAACATACTCGCAGAAATCATAACTGCTCCCTTTATTGCAAAATTAGGTTTATAAAGTTGGGCCGTTTACAACAGGCGATTGGACTCAAAACCGGGGATAGATCAATAACACATGAGTATGATGAAGAAACAGACGCAGTTTATGACGAGATGATCATTATCTCATCAGTGCGTTATTCACCTCTTAAGAGCAGCGCAGATTCCTGTACTTCCATTGCGTGCGAACACAAACCTCACAGAATAACAAAGAAATACTGCAAACGGAAAAATATTTTTCTTCTGCTAAAAGTTCATTGGAGTTTGTTAATAGCTTGCGTCTGATTAACATTTATTAACTTATCTGGTTAGTTTCACGAAGATCCCAGGTCCGATTCCTATTTATTTACGGGAATAAAATCAGATGCAAGGAAGCAGCTCACATGTAGAGCTGACATTGTAACACAAACTGAAGCCGCAAGAGTAAGATGTCTCAGAGAGCTATAAAAACAGAGCAAGTAAAACGATTCTTCATTATTTCAGGTATCGCTTCTAAATATTTCATTCATGAACACCATTTTCTTGCATAAAACCGATTTAATACTCATTGGCCATCTCGCTCTTGTTGTCCAATGAAGAAATAACACGACTTATTCTGTTAAAATTATATGATAATTTTACGTGTATTGATGGCCAGTACACGTAAAATTCTTTATTTTCTTGCATGGAGCTCTTAACCACAATCATAACCAACTTTAGCAAGGCACACCTTTACCAGTCCCTTTAGAAATAGCTTTATCATAGATGACTCATGCCGCTTTCTATATATATATTTTTTTGTTCATCATTCGGTTGTTCTGGTTAGTTTCCAGAGCGAATAGAAGATGGCAGCACTCTGGCGTACTCTTCTGTGTCACATTTAATTCATGCTGTCTAGAAAGATGCTCAACGTGCAGGGATGATTAGAGGCTGGGGCTAGCGATTATTAAAAAATCAACCTGAAAAAGTGCATTATATTACAATTAAGGGGGATACAACAGTTTAGAGGAGAATTTTTATATATATATATATATATATATATAGAGAGAGAGAGAGAGAGAGAGAGAGAGAGAAGGTGATAAATACGCAAATAATGAAATGAAATAAACTTAACGGAATGGATTCAGCTCTAATGAAGGTAAGAAGCTAAGTCTCACCTCCAAGACAAACCACTTCGGTAAGGAAAGAATGTCAGTTCAAGCCAACACCAAAAATGCACTTGTCTTCCCAAAGTTAGGCCCATGTTTAGACCGGCAGTGCGGATGATGCCGAGGGAAGAGAAATCCTGAATTGGATGAGCATTCTTACAGCACGTGAATAGTAATTTTTTATCGTTTAACAAATAAGGGGAATGCGGTCTTGATTTCTTTATTTTTATTCTCTCGAAAGCAAGCTTAATGCCGATGTTATTTATTTGCGGGTTTCATAAGGTTGCAGTATTTCACTTTGACAATTTATGGACCACACTTGTTAATATTACGCAACGAGGAATCTCTCGGCGCAAGAACGACCCTAAAATTTAAGCAACAGTAACTAAAAAACGCGGAAAAATGTAAATTTTCTTACTCTCATATTAATGGAAGACTTCTCAGCGGAAATGCACTTGGTTAATAGCAGGTGTTTATTTCGTTTATTAACATTTTCCAGCTGAGTTGTAAATAAGGTAATTTGCGTCTGCCCCTCAATACGTTAACTGTGAACGTCTGTCTGTGTGATTTCATCCAGTCGTACCGAGGAGTATCAGACACGTTTTTTGAGAAAGTGACAAATCACCACTCGCAGTGGATCTCCGTGACATCATCGCAGTTCTTGCATCCGACTTTCCTTCTCTGAAAGAAAATCTCGCAACCAAAACGCTCGCCATAGCATTGCGCGAATCCTCTAACTACAGAGAGAGAGAGAGAGTGTGTCCTGAATCTACAAATACCATACAAGAATCGATCTGTGTCTGTCTGTAGCATGTACATCGCTCGTGCACATCACAAGTGCTGAACTACCCCACCAAGTTCGATGAGGCCGTCGCGTGCTGACCTGTAACACATCAGTGTGCTCTTGTAGTGGTTGTTTAATATATTTATTCCGTCTTCTTTTCATTTTTTTATAACAGACAGTAACAAAGCAGAATTAATATTAGATTACTTCATATTAAATGAAAAGACATCAAAATTTTCACTAGATGTTAGAGTTCACAGAGGATATGATATAAGCAGTGACCACTTCCTTGTTAAAATAAAATTAAGATTACCACCTAAATCGCTACAAGTAACAAGAACAGAAAGAAAAATTGAAACATTTGTTTATAAAACTAAACTATTGAATGACACAAATGTACAATGGCTATATGAACAAAGAATTAACCAATATCTAGACAAAATAAAACAAAATGAAGAAATAGAAATAGAATGGCTTAATATAAAACCTATACTAAATGCAGCAGCAAATGAAAGCTTAGGAAAGACCAAAAAATTCAATAAAAGGAAAAAACTGAAGATCTGGGATGATACAATGAAAGAAATAATCAAAAAGAAAAAAAGAAGCCTATCACAAATGGTAAAGCAGTATAAGATCAGAAGACGAAATAGAATATAAAAGAATATGAGCCATAGCTAAAAGAGAAGTCAGAAAAAGACAAAGAGAATTATGGAACAAATTTGTTTCTAATTTAGAACATGATTTATATAAAATAAGACCCAATGTATATAAGATTTTGAAACACTTAAATGCAGATACCAAAGAAAACATAAAATTAAACACTGAATTGAAATTAGAAGAATTTCTAAATTACTACACAGAATTGTGGACAGAAAAATATTTTAAAAAAGACAATTGGCAAACAATTAACAAAAATGAAAAGGAAATAACTAAAGAAGAATTAGAAATCAGCCTGAAAGAAACAAGAAAGGGAAAATCACCTGGAGAAGATAAGCTAGGTTCAGAACTATATAAATACGCAGGAACAAGATTCAAAGAAAGGCTCATTATTTTTAAATAAAATTTACTCTACTGGTATCTCCCCCCCCCCCCAATAGAATGGAAAAAAGCAATTTTGATTACTATCTTTAAAAAAGGTAATAGAGATGACCCTAAAAACTAGAGAGATATCAGTATACTAAATTCCTGTTACAAAATATATAGCAGAATCTTAAATAGCAAACTAATGAAATATTCCGAAAACTTTATTCTAGAAGTACAGAATGGATTTAGAAAAGGACGATCATGTATAGACCCGGCCTTTTGCGTAAAATTAATAATAGAGAAAAGAAAAGAATATAATTTAGAAACATATATTGCATTTATTGACTTTGAAAAAGCATTTGACGAAGTTAAAAGAAACATATTATTTAATATATTAAAAGAAAGACAAATACCAAATAATATCCTAAAAGCTATCACAAGTATATAAGAAAATAATCAAATACAAATAAGATTAAATCACGAGCTCTCATATACGAGAGAGATAAACCAAGGGGTACGACAGGGATGTTCCCTCTCAGCCACTCTTTTTAATATCTACTTAAATGAAATAATAAAGTGGAATAAACATTTACATCAAGGAATTAAACTTTCTCCTACAGTAAACTTAAACACTCTCCTCTTTGCCGACGACCAAATAATAATTACAAATTCTGAAGATAACTTACAGAAAGCTATTTTAGATCTAAATGAGATATCTTTGGATATCTCATTTAGATCTGCAGTCTCACTTGCTTGCGTGAAACATCGAAATCTTTAAATAGCATATGCGTTTCCAATGCTCATTTATTTTTAATCAATGCCATTCATCCGTCTTTTTTATTGTGTACAGTGAATAGGATGATGTCGATAGATCGACATTATCCTCCGAAATGCAATTCCAAAACTGGATGGTTCGTATGATAATATCGACAGAAATATCAAAATCTATGACCTTTAAAGGACAAGATCCAACCAGAACTAAAATAGTAATAGATAACAAGATCTTAGAACAGGTGAATTCATTAACTACCTAGCATGTATGATCACATATGAAAATGAAAAAGATATAAACGTAAAAATTGCAAAATATTTAACTCTATATTTAAACCAAACCTAGTTCCGCTGCTCCTTCCGCTATTTTCTGAATTGAGCACTAGGCAAATTCTTTCATTTTTCACTTCTATTATTCCGTTCGTTTATTTTTTATTTATTTTAATTTTTTATTTTTTTTATTCGTTTATACTTTCATTTTTTATTTCTATTATTCCATTCGCTTATCGCGTTTCGTAGGAGAGTAGAAACTGTGACGCGAACAGTTCACTACTCCACTCACTGCCGAAATAAACTGCAGTCTCACTTGCTTGCGTGAAACATCGAAATCTTTAAATAGCATGCGTTTCCAATGCTCATTTATTTTTAATCAATGCCATTCATCCGTCTTTTTTATTGTGTACAGTGAATAGGATGATGTCGATAGATCGACATTATCCTCCGAAATGCAATTCCAAAACTGGATGGTTCTTCGCATGAAGCCACATTCAAAACACGACTCGTACAACTTAAACCGAGATATTTTCGAATTCTCCTCAGTCAGTCTTAGTAGAAAATCAGGCCCCCCCAAGTATAATATATTACAAACGTCATTATAAAGAATTTTTCTTGTGTTTAAAATGTCAAATTCCAAAATTTGACATTTTAAATTTCTTTTCCTTCGGGCCTCGACTGGGCCTCACCAGTCCGATCTGCCCTCGATTCAAACATTCTTAACGTGGCCCATGGCATTAAAGAAATAATTTCTCTTTAAACTTTCGTAAACGGAACTTGCACGTGCTTAATGTATTCTGTGGAATAGCCCCCATTCTAGTACCGTGCGGTGTGATGCGAGTTTCAAAACTTTCATGAGATATAAAATACGTTGCTAACGTTTTCCTTAGAAGTTCATGTAATGGATTATTTTGTTTGGAAAATATTCAGTTGAACTGGTTGCAATTTCTCATCAGCTTAGTATGCCAGTACATGCATTGCAAATGCTGTTACATTGTAGCTGTATCTACACCTGCGCTGTAAAGTGACGGAGGTGTCTCCATTCGAGCTTAGGTTTAACGTTTCTTAGCACATCTCTCTCTATAATATATATATATATATATATATATATATATTTATGTTTATTATATATATTTATGTTTATTATATATTTATTTTATATATATATATATATATATATATATATACACACACACACACACACTAGGGGGGCACCGTCCCCTGACACCTACGGCGCCCAATCTCCCCGAGTTCCGGACTGGTAGGCCGGTTCTCCTTGAATTCTGATGACTCGAATTTTGAAACCTCGAAAGGGGTAGATCCACCCCCCCCCCTGGCGCTTGCAGCGCCCCCACCCTCCCCGAGTTCCGGACTGGTAGGCCGGTTCTCCTTGAATTCTGATGACTCGAATTTTGAAACCTCGAAAGGGGTAGATCCACCCCCCCCCCTGGCGCTTGCAGCGCCCCCACCCTCCCCGAGTTCCGGACTGGTAGGCCAGTTCTCCTTGAATTCTGATGACTCGAATTTTAAAAACTCGAAGGGGTTTCCGTCCTCCTGGCGCCTACGGCACCCACCCCCTCGAGTTCCGAACTGGTTGGCCAGTTCTCCTTGAATTTTGAAGACTCGATAGGAGGTTCTGGAGTCTACGGCGCCTAACCCCCCCCCCCCCCGAGTTAGAACTGGTAAGCCGGTTCTCCTTGAATTCTGATGACTCGAATTTTGAAAACTCGAAAAGGGGGGGGGGGTTTCCGTCCGCCTGGCGCCTACGGCACCCAACTCCGCGAGTTCCAGACTGGTAGACTGGTTCTCCTTGAATTCTGATGACTCGAATTTTAAAGACCCGACACTCAAAATGTTTCAAATAACTTGACAAAAAACGTGACACGAAAACGTTACAAAAAAAGGCTTATCATTTTATATTATATATATATATATATATATATATATATATATATATATATATGTGTGTGTGTGTGTGTGTGTGTGTTCTTCCATTTATACTTGTGCTGAAACTGTTAATTACAATTAAGGGTATACTCCATTTCTTTTAGACACAGAGGTGGTAGAGTTTTTACCTCAGGGAAACTCAAGTTTTTCAACCCGCATAATAACCGTCCCAAAGGAAACACGCAGTTTATTAACGATGCGCTGAGGTCATAGCTTAGTTGCTTTCGCCGTAAATCCCAAACCAACCAGTTCACTTCTTTATGCAACATTTTCTCAAAAGTATATCAAAGTGCATTCTTCAAAATTCGAAAGAAGGTAATTGGAACTATTTTTTCTTTAATCATATGCAGAGTGTTATTCAAAAAAATATTTCTTGTTTACAAGAAATGTTTTTGTTTTTTATTTTGTCAGTACTGATGTTTATTTTTCTGTTAATGAAAGCAGGAGATGTTTACAGATTTCCGGACATCCCAAACATAATCTGTGCAGAAATTCAGTTTGAGAGGTAGGTGTTTCTTTCTGCTTAAGCCGTTTGTTTTAATCCCTTTAAATACATATTTTTACTGAATTAATACGCTATCCTCGCTTTCAGTAGTACATCGTGCGACAGATAAATGTGTGTGTTACTTTTGTTACACTCGATGTAAGCGCAGTTCTAATTGTATTCAGAAAAAATGCAGGGTGGGCGAATAATCAAGAAGCCCTTTAAAAGGGAACATGAGACATTGTAACAGCTTTGTTTTTGTTGAATTGACTTAACAGGAAAAGTAGAACGAATTGGATAAAGGATCCAATTCGTTGAACAGTCTGCAATAATGTGGGAGTTTAAAATGCAATAAACCCAAAGTTTTAGAATTGGAGCCAGGAGAAAGAATTCCTGATGGTTGTACACATCTAAATCAAATTCACATCCTCCAGCAGTTGAAATTAAACTGCATTTTTCTTCGAGAAAGATGATCAAGAAAAATGCCTATACAAGGGGAATTATGAAGCCATTTATTTTACCAGAAATTACCAAAAAACGTAAAGCTAGTTCAGAGTGATTTTTTTATGATTGGCTACACAAACTGAAAAACAATCAGTCAACAGTGCACTCTATCCGGGGAAAATCTGTCTAGTAATTCAAAATCTTCTAAACAAATGTCACTGGAACAAGTAGACTTCCCATCAAATAAAACTATCATCAAATGAAGAAAACGGGGAAAAGAGAGAGAATCACATTCACACCATCTGCTGATCATTGAAAATAAAAGCCAAAGGAATATCCTGAAGTTCGCTTACATTCAAAAACTGTACGCTCCCTGTTATGTAATGAAGTTCGCGTTGGTTCCAAGAGATTTTTTTTTATTATTACCAGAGAGACTCTGAGGAAGTTTGGAACTCATCGAGAGAGAGGCACCTATCAAGCACTCCAGCTGTCACACATCTTCACTCACTACCTCCAAAGGCAATCCAAACCAATTACACATACGTACACCATTCTATGAAAGAAAATTTAGCTCTCACCCCCCTTTGGTGGGATGTTATATATCCACCCTGCACAAAATGAAAAATTCCATCACCTGAAATCCTGTATGACCTTTTCAGAAGTGTCGATCATAACATCCTTCTTTTTGCTGTTTGCAGTATCTACAGTGCACAAATTCTCAGTCTGTTCCCATAATCTACACCTCACTATCCCGATATCATCTTTAATTCTTTCCTTTGCGCGCACACACTCTTAGCGGTATCTTTGCACTGCACTCCCGTGTAAAGATACCTGGTGATAAATAGCTCTTGTTGACATTTAAGGGTGTAATGTCCACGTTTCTCACTTCTCATAAGGACAAGCTTTCGCCCTCTCACTTCCACGTGATTATTAAGTTGCTTTAATCTCATGATTTCGAAAGTTAATTCATCTTCGCTATCCTCGTGTTTTTCATCAGTTGGGAGGGGGGATTTTTGTTGCTTCTCTATTTCTCTTGCGTTTCTGGCGCCATTTTACTGTTATATACTGTTTAGTATTGTGATATCTCAAAAGGAGTATGGCACGAAGTAGAATACACTGGGTGCGATAAATCAGGAGTAAATCACGAAAAGAACAAACAACAAAACAGATGAGCCACCTATTTTACACGAGCGTTAAACAAACTCTCACGATATAGTCTGGAACCCACATCCTTAAGAGATTTACGTCTATTTTTTAGTACTTTTGTCAAATCTCTGAGAAGAAAAACGCTGAAATTAATCGAATAAGCGTCAGGAATTTTTGCTTATCATATATGTAGTGTATACTACTAAGCACGCACGTCTCGTAGACGATTGAGTGATAGTCGCATCATTGTCATGTTCGCATCGCTCCCACCTCACAAATAAAATGTTATTAGGCTTTTGAATTTCATTCAGACACTACTAATGTATACGAGTATTGTAGCTAAAGAACACAGTACTCTTGAAGCTTCTGAACTTAAAAAGATGTCATGTCTCGAGCGTTACTAAACTCACTGTCATCGAGAAATCGTGGCAGCAGTTCTGGGCTACCGGAAATCATTTCAGATAATGAATACCGAATGTCAGGCAACAGATAATGAATGAGAACGTGATGAGTTGCTGTCGCTCGCTGAGCTTATTAATCCAATCCCATTGGGTGCAAATCGGAGTCAAACTGAAATAGAAGAGTCGAAAAAAAGATGAAAACCAAAGTTTCAAAATGCTGTCCGATAAGCAAACTGTGCTCAGTAAAAAATTAAGGATGTCGATTAGAAAGGTGAACATAAAATAGGTTACTAAGGGGAACTCAACAGAAACACAAGGATGGATGTTATTCTCTGTTTTAATATTTACTTACGGTGTTAGCCCAAAATGAAGTGCTATTCTTTTACTTCTACTGCTGCACGAGCAGGCATATAAGGAACTCGCGAAACGAAGCACACAACAAGACTAATCGAACAAGATGTAGTCCTTTATGTATTTTCAGGTTTTACTTTTGATGAATGGATTTCATTTTTCACTCAAAACGCCATATACTTTGAATCCAGTAATCCGAACGTTCCCTTGCATTAATCACTTCGGATTACAGAGGCTGCATTCTGTTTCACATTTTAATTATTTCAGGTTAATTATTTACTAAGTGAGAAAATGAAACGACGTAAGCATTATGAGCAATTAAAAAAGAAAACTGAGTGGCTGCATAATAAAGAAAAGTGCGAATCGCCTACCACGAAAGCAACTAATACGTCAGCGAGCACAGTGCCGTGCCGAAGTACTCGGGGATAAACCGAATATTCGAGCTGCGTCACCCTTTCACCCACCATTTCGAAAGACTTTCCGAGGCGTTAAAATCGGTCGAGTTCCCCCACGTTTTCAGACAGATTTCTTTTCCTTTCTCAAATGAATATGAACTGTTCGTGTTTCATTGCTGAAAACCTCATTACGAGCACCGAAACTTCTTTCCTTTCAATTCAAATATTCATGAAGCTGCAATGGATTACAGTTGTCAGAGCGAAACGGAGCACTTCTAAGTTTTTTTTAAGTATAAAGAACAAGCAGGTTTCCAGTGCTTTCTGCTCCCGAGTATCAAGCAACGCACGTAAGAATAACTCCATTTATTCGTGTTTCTAAAAATACTAATAAAATTTCTACGAAAATGCCGTTTTCAGAATACTCCATTGATTCCCTACATTTGGCCGGCGGTGTGCAATACGCAGCCATTCCTGGTTAAATCAACCCGCCTTTCTGAGGTATGGCTTTTCTCGACAAAGGATACCTTTCTAGTTATAGGACAAGCCAACTAAAACCTACTTGGTTATAGGAGAGCTTCGTCACGTGCGAAATACCACCACCTTCCGGACTGAAATGGCAAACACCTCATTTGGTCTCCAGAGCAGAGATTCCGATTCCTGTTTGCCCACTCCTCTAAAATGCAATGCGAGTGATGTCCTTCAAGTGCATACCATGAGATCCGGAGTCGTATCGAATGCTGTCATTACTGGCAAAAAAGCCAATAATGACAGCATTCCGTAGGCCATAATCCCCCAGATACGTTTACAGGAGGGCTTGAACCTGTTGGTAACGCGTTTAGGTGACTTTCCGATCATCTGGAGCATAATTACCCTCCCAGATCGTGCTCGAGAGAAGTCATGTACTGGTATGCGAGGGGCGCCGTTGAAGCCGCGTTATGGCATGGGGGCTGCATTCTCTCTCTCTCCCTGTACGGCGACGTCTAAGCCTCTGCCTTCTCCGAGTGTGTTCCGTTGCTCTTTTTCTCCTCAACAGTGTAATGCCACTGCGGTTAAAATAAAATAAAAACGACCCTCCTCAAAAAAATCTGAAAAAAAAAAACTAAAAAGAAAAAGCAAAACCCTAGGAAAAATTCCTCATAAGCCCACTTCAGTAACATTCACGGCATAAACAACTACATCCACGCAAACGGATCTCCTGTTTTTGATAGACTTCCCCTCCCCCGAATTATTGCCACACCAGTTGCAGTCCATATCAGCTATCCGAAGTAATATCTCCACGATTCCTTCCACCACTGAATTTTTGCTTCTTATACAGTACGGCACTCGTTGCCAGAGGATGCCTATTCGGGAATAGCATCTCTTCATTTTGGATTATTTTGCAATTTTTTGTTGTTTTATTACCTGCTATGTTTACAACTTTCTCAATTACGACAATCATTCGACCACTTTTCTTTTTCTTTTCCACTTCACTATTTGAAAGCTTGATTTCCTGCAGTCCAACAGTGAAAGTCATTTTCCTTGGTGACTTTAACGTCCCCAAATCGGACTTGCTCCATTTTGCTAATTCCACTGACCAAGCGGGAGAGAAGCGTAAGTGTTTGCTGTGATCTAACGCTAACTGTTCAGTTACTAACCAGAATATCCTCTCCACTTACCCAACACTTTGGATGTTTTATTAACTAGATCCTGTTTATTAGCCGCTTATTTATTAACCGTTGTGATTCGAGTAGAGTGGAGAGCGCGCAAAGGAGAGTGTTACAATGATATCACGATCGTGAGATACTGATGAAGTGTGGTGTGAAGATAGACTGAGAATTTCTAGACTGTAGACACTAGCAAACGGGAGAAAGAGGGGTGATATGATTGAGACTTACAAACTTCTGAAAGGGTCATACAGGATATCAGTTGATGGAATTTTTTATTTCATGGAGGATGGGGAAAGGACGAGAGGGCATCCTTGGAAGCTGAGAATGAAGGCCCCCGAGAAGAGGGTGAGGGCTAGATTTTTCTCTCCGAGGGGAGAATGGATTGCCATTGGATGTTGTGAATGAATTCAAGAATAAGTATGATAGCTGGTGTGTGTAGTATGTGGCCTCCAACGATGGGTCTCTGATCCCTTGGAGGTCTCTCTTAATAATAATCTCATACTAGTTTTATTTCTAGTGGAATGTCCTCTCCTCAGCCATACACAACCTTTGGCACTACGTAAACAACGCGAAGTGAGAAGATGTCTGGGACTTTTACTAATCCTTTCCTCGGCCAAACTATTGTTTCCATTACCAAGATCCAGATAATTTGGTTACAAAAACTTCTCCATTTTGGATTGAGGACTTTCCTTCCTTCCTCAAAATTCACTAAACCGCGCCACACTGGTAGAATGCTCATTAAGGACTAAGCCTGTTTTTGAAAGAGCTAAAGTAGGAAACTCGCCTCTTGCATCAATAACAGTTGTGCCTTTCGGTCCCTTGAGGAAGCTGTTGGGCGCCATCTCTATCGATCTGTGCTCCAGCCTTTCGCCTACTCTGGCATTATTCCAACGTCACCTAAAGATAAAGCTGATCCATCGTCATTCTTCTGATCCAACTCCTTCATGGATGATCAAGGCAAATCAGTCCAATCTTTATTTAGAAAGCGGCATCACATGTCTTTCGCATGAAAGACACCAGAAGAATCTTGATTTTCATCTGTACCAAAAACGACCACAAGTCCTGAGGTATTCCAACAACTGTGCTCCTGGGATGTGCTTCTGAACAAACAACTGTCATAAGTATTGCCATGCATCGTGCAGCATGGAAGCAAGCCTAATACAACGGATTCTAAACAAAATGCACGTTTGTCATGACAGTGTCGATTTTTATTATCATCTCGAAGCTGTCTAAATTAGCTTAAAGGAGATTCATCAATAGTCAACTTTTTACCTGACGATCTGTCAGTAATCAATGATCGCCAATATAGAAATCAGTTAAAATCCACATAAAATCCCTGTCTATGTCATCACCTCTTGACATTTATCATGAAATAGTTTGGAAAAGCCTGTTGTTTTTTGCCTGACGCTTCCATGGTATTTGAAAAGGTTCGGCATTTGAGAACAACTCAGTAAATTGCCATCTTATTCCATCTTATTATCTCTCTTCCACCGTCTGTAATTGGACAGCCAGTTTTCTCATATAACCGTACACTGAGTGTAATGATCGAAGATTCTCTGTCTCTCTTCAAATTTTCCTACTAACACAAGCGTTCTGAAACTCTGTCACTTTACCCTTCTTCTTGTATAAAATGGCTTTTTCTTAATAAGGATTTATTTCTAACCGAGGTCTCTGATGTGAGAGAAAGGTTAGAAAGATTAAGGGGACGAACAAATGGCATCAACGGCAGCAGCTTCATAGGATATTTAGAAAGATGTTGGCTTTCTAGAATGTGAAAAGGGCTAATCGAGGGTAACTTTAACCGAGTAGGAGAAGAAAGGTTAGCAGAACAGATGTGTTGATGTGCCGTACAGAACCAAACGTAGATCTGACAACAGGTTGGTTTTGAAGAAAACTGTCGATTGTAATAATGCAAGTTCAATTATGTGGTATTATCACAGAATCTTGCAAGTAGTAGGGGAGCCACTTCTGACAAGATCAAGATCAAGATAAGATAAGGAATCGTGACGTGATTGGTTGATGACGTCATTGTGTGCATGGCTTCATGGGTGTGGAATGTTTGGAATTTCCGTGTGGGCAAGTGTGTCACTGGCTTCAGCTCTTGTGTTTTGGTTCGCGTATGGGATTATGGGTGATGGTAGAGATAAGGATTCGTGTTGTGATTGGTGGTGCCATTCTGACAAGATGAAGATCAAGATAAGAAAAGGAATGGTGAGGTGGGTGGGTGTTGTTTTCAGATGTAGATAAGTGACGTCATTTGTTATTTGTAAATAAATGTCGTCATTTGTAAATAAGTGACGTTGTTGTTTTGAATGGAAAGGATGATATTAGTGGATAAGAAATCGTGTCGTGATTGGTGGGACACTTTAAACCAGATCAAGATAAGATAAGGAAATGTGACGTGAATATTTGTTGTTAGTTGTAAATAAGTGACGTTATTGTTTTGAATGGGAAGGATGATTTTAGTGGTTAAGTAATCGTCTCGTGATTGGTGGGACACTTCTGACAAGATCAAGATCAAGATAACATTAGGATTCGTGACGTGAATGTTTGTTGTTATTGAGTTTGGAATGATAATTTAATTTAACTATATTCTATGTCACACAAACATACAGTTTTTTTTTTCTTCTCTAGATGGTTGTACTAATTTTCCAATACATTTTGGGTATTTCTTTCCTGTTAAAGTGTGGGAATTCTTAGAGAAAGTCGTGATGGCTCTCGTGTTTCGATCTTTTCTGAATAATTAATTATATACTTAAAGTACCTGTCCTTAAACACACACATTAGACATAAAAAATCGCTAATGTGTCCATGTTGATACTCTAATATATAACCTATGATTATTCTTATGGAAAAAAAAAAAACTATTCAGTATTAGAATTACGCTTACCAAACAACATGCGATCAGTTATGTTTAAGTTAAAAAAGTACTTACAGCTTTCCAGATGACTCTTCGAAATTCGATTATTCCAAAATAGTTCAATTTTATATCCACAACACAACACAAACACAAAAACCACAAAGAATGAAATTTCTGTAAATACTGTAACCTGAACTAGTTACTTCGTCCATTAGATTACGGAGCGTAGATGGTGAGGTTTCGTCATTGCAATATCCCCCAGCGAGCGCTTTTCTTCAAAGGGGATGACATGAGTCACATCCGTAAATTGGGAATTTATTTTCCAACACTGAATATTTCTCATTAAGTCTTTTACAGTAGGTTTTCTGAATATTCCAATTGTTGATTAACATGTATTCACAGAACACAAACACAAATCTGAAAAGAACATTTCACTTTTTCATTATAGCTTACTGTGGATAACATATATTCACACCACAAAACACATATAGTATTTCTGTAAATAACCAGAAATTAACCAGTTGATAGTATTTCTGTAAATAACCAGAAAAGCTAGTGGACTACTTAATTTACTTTAGTATCCGTTTGGTTCTCTGTATTAATCTTTCCCATGGGTGTCCATCCTCGGTAGGAAGCTCTATGCGCTCTTTTGTTTAGGGTAAGTGTTATTTCCGGTTTCGAATTCCGATTGCTGTTAGAGTATGGAATTCAGACAAGTGAAATTTTTATTTATTTATTTTTTTTTTTCAAATTGATTGGTTATTTTCTGTATTTTACTTTTACAGGTCATATTCTAACAGAATAACTGAGCAGAATTAATAAATATATAAAGTATATGAGACTTAGTTGAATATTTAATTTAGATTACTATCCGATTGGTTCGTTCTCTGTTTAATTCCTTCCCACAGTTGCTCATGCTATGTTTCCTAAGTTTGGTGGGAAAGTCTATGCGCCTTTTTGTTTACGGTAAGTGTAATTTCCTGTTTCGAATTCCGAGTGCTGTTAAGGTATGGAATTCTGACAAGTGAAATTATTTATTTATTTTTTTTCAAATTGAATGGCTATTTTCTGTATTTTACTTTTAAAAATCAGTTTAATTACATATTCTAACAGAATAACTGAGCAAAATTAACGAATAAATTAAACGTGAATTTATTTTCCAACACTGTAGATTTCTCACTAAGTCGTACCTTAAAGATATCTCTCTCTTATCCGGTCGCCAACTTGTTGTACCTACGTGAAAAATAGTGTGTGTGTGTGTGTAGTAACGTGTTGGTTTAAAATATCTAATGGCTCTGTAAAATAACCAAATTTTTTTTTTTTTTTACTTCCAAGAGTTGACAGTTTCTTGATATATTTGAGGGCTTGCATGAACAAATAAGACTTTTAACTCACTGAGTCAAAAAAATAAAATAAAATAAAATAACAAAAATCTAGTTAGTTTGTGGCATTAAATTTTACAAGGAGAAAAAAAAAATGTTGTGGTCTTACTTAAATTTGTATTTTGACTGTTGTCCTCTCAGCCCGACTCTTTTCTTTTTTTTTTTTCACAGTTGGGATATTTATATATTTTAACACAATTATTATATTAGATATTCTTTCCAACACAAATAAATAATTACGTATTCTTATTTCAAATGAATATTAGCTCAGAAAGAAAGAAAGAAAATTGTAAAGAAAAAAAAAAATGTTTACCTTCAAATAACTATTTTGGAATCACAGCAAACAAGAAATTCAACACCTTTTCAAAGTTTTTAAATTCCAACCCATATTGTTTTCATCATTTGGTATCATTTAAATGAAGAACGGTTCTGGCTATAAAGTTTGTTAATGTTATTGATTTTTCTCTTCCAATGGCTGTAATTTTTTTTTTTTTTTTTTGATACATTCATGCTGATTCCTTGTTATCTGCACGCTACGATACCTTTTTATTTTCTACAACAAACGTTTTTTGAGTTTAAGTAACGTGATTGGCTAAAATATCAGCTGTTTGTCTCTGTAAAATAATCAAATTCTAACAGTCGTATTGTTAGAATTTGGTATGACTGTTTTTCTAGTCTGGTGAAGGTATCTACTTCAGATGTAGTAACAAATTGTCACTTATCACTTCATTTTTACTTTATTCACAAAACTACAAATCCGTTATTTGGTATGGTCTCTGTTTTTAATTCCCCCATTACTAGAATGTAGGTGGTAAAGTTTTGAAATAAGTTTCGACTCGCAAGAAAAATAAAATGTTTACATTCAAATAACTATTTATGATCACAGCAAGCAAGAAATTCATCAGCTTTTCAAAGTTTGGAAATTCATACCCATTTTGTTTTCATCATTTGGTATCATTTAAATGAAGAACGGGTATGGGTATTAAGTTTGTTAATGATTTTGATTTTTCTCTTCCAAAGGCGATTATTATTATTTGATATATACATGTTGATTCATTTGTTATCTGCATGCTACGATATCATTTTTATTTTCTACAATAAACTTTTTTAGAGTTTAAGTAACGTGATAGCCTAAAATATCAGTTGTCTCTCTGTAAATAACCAAATTCTAACAGTCGTATTGTTTTTCTAGTCTGGTGAAGGTATCTACAGATGTAGTAACAAAATCTGTACATTTTCTACAGATGTAGAAAATGTACTTTATTCACCAAACTACAAATGTGTTGTCAAGTTTTGAAAAAAAAAAGTTTCGACTGGCAGTGATATGTTTTTAAACTTTTATCATGTACAAATATCTTAAAAGAAAAGAAAAATGTACCTTCTTTTCTTTTTTACATCAAGCCTTTTTAAGAGTTTGGTAACGTGATGAGTTAAAATATCTGCACTCTGTAAAATAACCAAATTTTTTATCTTACTTTGTGTTGGGAAAGGTAAAATTTGTATTTGTGTTATCTGGAGAGTATAAATCTTTTTTCTATACTAAACTTTAAGAGTTTAAGTTATGTTTTGGGTAAAATTATCTGCTTTCTCTCTGTAAAATCACCAAATTCTAACAGGTAGGATTTTCGAGTTTGCGAACGAAATGTTTACAAATAACTCAAAAAAAAAAAAAAAATGTCAATAGGTAGCATTAGACAAATTTCTAAATACTTAATTACAGGATATCAGGTTTCCCATGGTCCTTGCATTAATTTCACATTAGTGATTTTTTTACAATAATTAAACAGAATTGCATTAAGGTATAAACTTATGGATTTAATTATCAAATTCTAAACTGAATAACTGAGTAAAAATTTCACTGTGGAAAAACACAACAGCAACACACATCTTTGTTCATTTAAGTTTTACAAATGCTTATTTTATTTTGCTGAAATATTACTTACAACGAAAAAAAAAATCGAAACTTGTAATTACCTAAAAATATTTCACAATATTTAGTTTACACTATTTTCCTGAAGAAAGAAAATTTCAAAGACTTTTGTGGTTCACTCATTATTTTACTTTACTGGACCTAAACACCACAACACAACACAATACGATAGCTGCACTGGACGAACGAATTGCAGTAACTGAAAAGACACTCGACTCGATTGTTTTACTTTATAGTACTGTTTACTTTATAGTACTGACCCTTTACCCTGACCGTTCCTTCCAAATGAAACTTTCGCGCAGGTGACTCACAGACATGTTTTCGCATGCTGGTGGATTGATGTTGATGTGCGTTTATCTTACTTTGTGACATTATGGTACAAACTTTATCTCTGTGGCTCGAATTCATCCAAAGGAAGATGAGCGAGCTACCCATTTGTAGATATCTTTTAGTGATGTCACCTCAAACTGATAACCAATGAGATGAACGATCTCGCCATTGCGGATGTCCGAAATTGTTTGGATGAAAAAAAAAAAAATAGCATTATGAGTTGGGTGTGAAAGGGTAGTCAAGAGGTTGACAGTGGTCTTCCCTGCAAGGCTCCCCCACCCTCCCTATCCTCCAGAAGATGTCTGCTCATCTAAGGGAGATGAGCTATTTTGCCGTTGTCGGATTTCTTTTAGTCATGTCACTTCTAACTGATGCTAAATGCTCCCCCATCCCATACTCTAACCCATCATCCCTCTCTCCTCCAGCAGATGTCTGCTCAGGCTAGCGAGATTAGCGAGCTTATCATTCGCGGATATCTTTTAGTGATGTTACCTCCAACTGATACTGATAACTTTGGAGGAAAAAAAATAGCATCAGGTTGTGAAAGTGAAAAGGTAGTCAAGAAAAGGTAGTGACTGAGGTCTTCCCTGCAATACTCCCCTAACCCCCCCCTCTCCTCCAGAAAATGTCTGCTTAGCCTCGTGGAGATGAGCGAGCTCATCATTTGCAGATATCTTTTAGTGATGTCACCTCCAATTGATACTGATAACTTTTTTGGGAAAAAAAAAATTTTAAAAACTGGTTTTTTCTTATGATAACTTTTTAGGAAAAAACTTTTTTCCAAAAAAGTTTCCATAAAAATTGCGTTTTTTCCTAAAAAGTTATCATAAAAAACCAGTTTTTAAAATTTTTTTTTCCCAAAAAAGTTATCAGTATCAATTGGAGGTGACATCACTAAAAGATATCTGCAAATGATGAGCTCGCTCATCTCCACGAGGCTAAGCAGACATTTTCTGGAGGAGAGGGGGGGTTAGGGGAGTATTGCAGGGAAGACCTCAGTCACTACCTTTTCTTGACTACCTTTTCACTTTCACAACCTGATGCTATTTTTTTTTCCTCCAAAGTTATCAGTATCAGTTGGAGGTAACATCACTAAAAGATATCCGCGAATGATAAGCTCGCTAATCTCGCTAGCCTGAGCAGACATCTGCTGGAGGAGAGAGGGATGATGGGTTAGAGTATGGGATGGGGGAGCATTTAGCATCAGTTAGAAGTGACATGACTAAAAGAAATCCGACAACGGCAAAATAGCTCATCTCCCTTAGATGAGCAGACATCTTCTGGAGGATAGGGAGGGTGGGGGAGCCTTGCAGGGAAGACCACTGTCAACCTCTTGACTACCCTTTCACACCCAACTCATAATGCTATTTTTTTTTTTTTTTCATCCAAACAATTTCGGACATCCGCAATGGCGAGATCGTTCATCTCATTGGTTATCAGTTTGAGGTGACATCACTAAAAGATATCTACAAATGGGTAGCTCGCTCATCTTCCTTTGGATGAATTCGAGCCACAGAGATAAAGTTTGTACCATAATGTCACAAAGTAAGATAAACGCACATCAACATCAATCCACCAGCATGCGAAAACATGTCTGTGAGTCACCTGCGCGAAAGTTTCATTTGGAAGGAACGGTCAGGGTAAAGGGTCAGTACTATAAAGTAAACAGTACTATAAAGCAAAACAATCGAGTCGAGTGTCTTTTCAGTTACTGCAATTCGTTCGTCCAGTGCAGCTATCGTATTGTTTTGTGTTGTGGTGTTTAGGTCCAGTAAAGTAAAATAATGAGTGAACCACAAAAGTCTTTGAAATTTTCTTTCTTCAGGAAAATAGTGTAAACTAAATATTGTGAAATATTTTTAGGTAATTACAAGTTTCGATTTTTTTTTTCGTTGTAAGTAATATTTCAGCAAAATAAAATAAGCATTTGTAAAACTTAAATGAACAAAGATGTGTGTTGCTGTTGTGTTTTTCCACAGTGAAATTTTTACTCAGTTATTCAGTTTAGAATTTGATAATTAAATCCATAAGTTTATACCTTAATGCAATTCTGTTTAATTATTGTAAAAAAATCACTAATGTGAAATTAATGCAAGGACCATGGGAAACCTGATATCCTGTAATTAAGTATTTAGAAATTTGTCTAATGCTACCTATTGACATTTTTTTTTTGAGTTATTTGTAAACATTTCGTTCGTATACTCGAAAATCCTACCTGTTAGAATTTGGTGATTTTACAGAGAGAAAGCAGATAATTTTACCCAAAACATAACTTAAACTCTTAAAGTTTAGTATAGAAAAAAGGTTTGTACTCTCCAGATAACACAAATACAAATTTTACCTTTCCCAACACAAAGTAAGATAAAAAATTTGGTTATTTTACAGAGTGCAGATATTTTAACTCATGACGTTACCAACCTCTTAAAAAAGCTTGATGTAAAAAAGAAAAGAAGGTACATTTTTCTTTTCTTTTAAGATATTTGTACATGATAAAAGTTTAAAAACATATCACTGCCAGTCGAAACTTTTTTTTTTCAAAACTTGACAACACATATTTGTAGTTTGGTGAATAAAGTACAAATGAACTGAAAAGTGACAATTTTGTTACTACATCTGTAGATACCTTCACCAGACTAGAAAAACAATACGACTGTTAGAATTTGGTTATTTACAGAGAGACAACTGATATTTTAGGCTATAACGTTACTTAAACTCTAAAAAAGTTTATTGTAGAAAATAAAAATGATATCGTAGCATGCAGATAACAAATGAATCAACATGTATATATCAAATAATAATAATCGCCTTTGGAAGAGAAAAATCAAAATCATTAACAAACTTAATACCCATACCCGTTCTTCATTTAAATGATACCAAATGATGAAAACAAAATGGGTATGAATTTCCAAACTTTGAAAAGCTGATGAATTTCTTGCTTGCTGTGATCATAAATAGTTATTTGAATGTAAACATTTTATTTTTCTTGCGAGTCGAAAGTTATTTCAAAACTTTACCACCTACATTCTAGTAATGGGGGAATTGAAAACAGAGACCATACCAAATAACGGATTTGTAGTTTTGTGAATAAAGTAAAAATGAAGTGATAAGTGACAATTTGTTACTACATCTGAAGTAGATACCTTCACCAGACTAGAAAAACAGTCATACCAAATTCTAACAATACGACTGTTAGAATTTGATTATTTTACAGAGACAAACAGCTGATATTTTAGCCAATCACGTTACTTAAACTCAAAAAACGTTTGTTGTAGAAAATAAAAAGGTATCGTAGCGTGCAGATAACAAGGAATCAGCATGAATGTATCAAAAAAAAAAAAAAAAATTACAGCCATTGGAAGAGAAAAATCAATAACATTAACAAACTTTATAGCCAGAACCGTTCTTCATTTAAATGATACCAAATGATGAAAACAATATGGGTTGGAATTTAAAAACTTTGAAAAGGTGTTGAATTTCTTGTTTGCTGTGATTCCAAAATAGTTATTTGAAGGTAAACATTTTTTTTTTTCTTTACAATTTTCTTTCTTTCTTTCTGAGCTAATATTCATTTGAAATAAGAATACGTAATTATTTATTTGTGTTGGAAAGAATATCTAATATAATAATTGTGTTAAAATATATAAATATCCCAACTGTGAAAAAAAAAAAAGAAAAGAGTCGGGCTGAGAGGACAACAGTCAAAATACAAATTTAAGTAAGACCACAACATTTTTTTTTTTCTCCTTGTAAAATTTAATGCCACAAACTAACTAGATTTTTGTTATTTTATTTTATTTATTTTTTTTTGACTCAGTGAGTTAAAAGTCTTATTTGTTCATGCAAGCCCTCAAATATATCAAGAAACTGTCAACTCTTGGAAATAAAAAAAAAAAAAAAATTTGGTTATTTTACAGAGCCATTAGATATTTTAAACCAACACGTTACTACACACACACACACTATTTTTCACCTAGGTACAACAAGTTGGCGACCGGATAAGAGAGAGATATCTTTAAGGTACGACTTAGTGAGAAATCTACAGTGTTGGAAAATAAATTCACGTTTAATTTATTCGTTAATTTTGCTCAGTTATTCTGTTAGAATATGTAATTAAACTGATTTTTAAACGTAAAATACAGAAAATCGCCATTCAATTTGAAAAAAAATAAATAAATAATTTCACTTGTCAGAATTCCATACCTTAACAGCACTCGGAATTCGAAACAGGAAATTACACTTACCCTAAACAAAAAGGCGCATAGACTTTCCCACCAAACTTAGGAAACATAGCATGAGCAACTGTGGGAAGGAATTAAACAGAGAACGAACCAATCGGATAGTAATCTAAATTAAATATTCAACTAAGTCTCATATACTTTATATATTTATTAATTCTGCTCAGTTATTCTGTTAGAATATGACCTGTAAAAGTAAAATACAGAAAATAACCAATCAATTTGAAAAAAAAAAAAAAATAAATAAAAATTTCACTTGTCTGAATTCCATACTCTAACAGCAATCGGAATTCGAAACCGGAAATAACACTTACCCTAAACAAACGAGCGCATAGAGCTTCCTACCGAGGATGGACACCCGTGGGAAAGATTAATACAGAGAACTAAACGGATACTAAAGTAAATTAAGTAGTCCACTAGCTTTTCTGGTTATTTACAGAAATACTATCAACTCCTATGTTTTGTGTGTTTTGTGGTGTGAATATATGTTAGCCACAGTAAGCTATAATGAAAAAGTGAAATGTTCTTTTCAGATTTGTGTTTGTGTTCTGTGAATACATGTTAATCAACAATTGGAATATTCAGAAAACCTACTGTAAAAGACTTAATGAGAAATATTCAGTGTTGGAAAATAAATTCCCAATTTACGGATGTGACTCATGTCATCCCCTTTGAAGAAAAGCGCTCGCTGGGGGATATTGCAATGACGAAACCTCACCATCTACGCTCCGTAATCTAAAGGACGAAGTAACTAGTTCAGGTTACAGTATTTACAGAAATTTCATTCTTTGTGGTGTTTGTGTTGTGGATATAAAATTGAACTATTTTGGAATAATCGAATTTTTCGAAGCGTCATCTGGAAAGCTGTAAGTACTTTTTTAACTTAAACATAACTGATCGCATGTTGTTTGGTAAGCGTAATTCTAATACTGAATAGTTTTTTTTTTTCCATAACAATAATCATAGGTTATATATTAGAGTATCAACATGGACACATTAGCGATTTTGTATGTCTAATGTGTGTGTGTTTAAGGACAGGTACTTTAAGTATATAATTAATTATTCAGAAAAGATCAAAACACGAGAGCCATCACGACTTTCTCTAAGAATTCCCACACTTTAACAGGAAAGAAATACCCAAAATGTATTGGAAAATTAGTACAACCATCTAGAGAAGAAAACAAAACTGTATGTTTGTGTGACATAGAATATAGTTAAATTAAATTATCATTCCAAACTCAATAACAACAAACATTCACGTCACGAATCCTAATGTTATCTTGATCTTGATCTTGTCAGAAGTGTCCCACCAATCACGAGACGATTACTTAACCACTAAAATCATCCTTCCCATTCAAAACAATAACGTCATTTATTTACAACTAACAACAAATATTCACGTCACATTTCCTTATCTTATCTTGATCTGGTTTAAAGTGTCCCACCAATCACGACACGATTTCTTATCCACTAATATCATCCTTTCCATCCAAAACAACAACGTCACTTATTTACAAATGACGACATTTATTTACAAATAACAAATGACGTCACTTATCTACATCTGAAAACAACACACACCCACCTCACCATTCCTTTTCTTATCTTGATCTTCATCTTGCCAGAATGGCACCACCAATCACAACACGAATCCTTATCTCTACCATCACCCATAATCCCATACGCGAACCAAAACACAAGAGCTGAAGCCAGTGACACACTTGCCCACACGGAAATTCCAAACATTCCACACCCATGAAGCCATGCACACAATGACGTCATCAACCAATCACGTCACGATTCCTTATCTTATCTTGATCTTGATCTTGTCAGAAGTGGCTCCCCTACTACTCTTGCACAACTCTTTAGGTGCAAGAGGTGCATTTCGAGACGGATAAGAAATCCATTCAAAATGTGTAAGTTCAAAATTCACAACACGGTGCATTTCTATATTTTTTTACTTTTTGAAACAAAATAAAGACAAACCTTATTTTGTTTCTAGATAAGGATAAACATGCCTTGTGTAGTAAAATATCGCCGAAGGCATTCTTCATTGAAGTGGAGATCGGCATTTTGGCCAAAAGTTCAAATAAACGAACCGCAAACGAAAATGTCGATCATCGGAATCCTGCTTCGTTTTATTTCTAACATTTTGCACATTAATATTTCTGATTTTAGTAAGAAACTTAGAATTTGGAGGGATCTTATTTTCATGTATTAATAAAAATAACACTTTCATTTGCTATTTTTCTTTTATTAATGCATGAGAATTCGAGTTTCAGCTTCCTTCTTATTTCGCAGCTGAAATAACTCTTATCGAGTGGAGGAATGAAGATGAACATCGCAGCGAACTACGCCGGCAATGTCGACTCCGTGTATCAGACCGGTGGAGTCGGACTGTGAGGTTTAGCGTTTGAATAAGACAGGAAGAGAAGGGTACCACTGAAGTATTTTGAAGCTTCGTGGCCATGAATCGTGGTTTCGGTAAATTTTGCTTCCGACGTCAGGCAATCGCTCTGCAGGTCTGCAATCAATGTGTGTGGCTTCAAAGCGATACGTTACAAGCGCCTGATAAAGTAGAAATCGAAATTAATCCTTTAAATAATACGTTCAGGTCATGTAGTAGCAACTTATCCCTTGGTAATAAATTTCATCCTCTCCCGATCCGTCCACACCCAATCCGCAGACACATTCTTTGAGACAGCATTAGTGCGGTCTTTATAAATGCGCCTATTCATCAATGATCTTTAATAACTGACAAGGTCTAGGGTGTCCGGGGGAACGTGGGATTTACAACTCATTGTCTCAGTTCTGTTACACGCCGTAGATTGATGTCCTTTCTGCATCAGTTGCAGCATGAAAAATGGGACGCACACAGTGTCTCCTTTTCGTCTGTCATCTTCAACTTCCAGTACCACAACGTGGCAGCACGTAGGCGCTGCCATTAGCTATACGTGGTCTACGTTACAAGCAGTGGAGGTGACACGTGTGAAAAATGGAAAGCTTTCAATTACAGAATAGGAAAACGGCGAAATCACTGCTTCCAACGTCCAAACCACGTAGAGCGTAAAAATTCATGCGACTGCTCTTCACGGTTACGGGATTATAGCCTGCACGAGACGAGGGTAACAATGGCAGCATTACTTTTGTTTTTTCCCCTTATCTCTTTTGTATAACTTCTCAATCCTGACATGAACTACTGAAGGGGCAACATGCATGCGCCGAAGATTATTGAGATACTTACCGGCGTAAATTATTGCGGAAAGGTTAAGAAGTTCATTTCATACTCGCCGATACGGTTGATGTATTGAACACTGTAACTGCCACCGAAATAGCTCAAAGATGACCTCGCCGTGTACTTTTTTCCTTCCAAAGTACCTTTTCGTAAGAAAACATTACGCATTTTTAAACTTTTATATAAAAATCTTAAATCTCAGATCACTGATGCTGTCTTCTGAAGAAGACAGCATCATATGATATAAAATATCTCACGCTTCCTGAGTAATGCCAGTGTTAACTATTTTGTTTTAACCGAAAACCTGCAGTACTTTAACACTGTGGATGGACTAATAGATAATCTAGTTTTCCCTCTCCTAACGACCAAACATGGAACTCTTTACAAGCCACTCCAAAGCAGAGGGACGGTCTCACAACCTATGATAATGTTCATCTGAAGACATTCGCATATATCTACGTCCGTAATTGGTGTTTCCATCCCGTTGGTTGGAAAACGGGTGCGCTATTCATTCGGAAAACCAAACTTCATAATGGCAACAATTAAAAAGAAATAAATGACCACTGTTATGTACCGGACGTGGTTTGGAGTTATTGACTTTTAGCGAGGTGTGATAAATAGTTTTAATTTTTAGATCAAAGGTTCATATTATGCTATCCTTTCGAAGGAATGACTTTGCCAGCTGAATTTGATGGGATAATTTCGTTTTTTTTTTACGAATTTTTCAGTTTTATAATGCATTTTTTTTTTACGATTATTTTCATATTGTACTTACTTAGACATGCGTTGCAATAGTTTATACTTTTTAATATTCAGCAGTACCATTTCCAAACACAAAGTGGCTCTTGAGGAAAAAAAAAATGGAATATCCATGATTTAAACAGAGAATTTTCAATTTTGTTAGTAAATATTGCAATCAGTATTATTTAATAATAATCGACTGCTTATTCATTACAAATTAAATCGAGAATGATGCCATAGTACTACATCACGTGCTGAACTAAATCCCTCTGTTCTCCTAAGAATATTGCGAGCCCATTTTGTTTATAAGTAAATTTAAAGAAGAAAAAACCTCCCGTAATAAATCACAGACTGCGTGCATTCAGGGATATTAGAAAATTCCTTCATATTTTGCTCCGGTACTAAGTTGGTGTTTGAACTAATCGATGGCATTCGATAAAAAGGAAACACACACGTGCGTGTGCTGCACACAGGAAATTGAAACCCGGCAGCCTCTCCCTGTGGCCGTGGAGGAGGTTCGGAAGAAATCCCATAACAATCAGCCTCACCATTCAGACTTTCATAAGTCTCTTGTCATCCCCAGTATTTCGCGTGTAAGAAGCTTCTATCATTTTTCGTTTCGTATGAATTCTTCAGTTCGGATTCTGAAAGACGTACTAGACTGTAATATTCTAATAAGTTAGACTGTCTTGAGTGCGCAGGCAGATATTTATAGAACGCCCCGAAGAAAGAGAGAAAATGAAATTCTTTCAAGAATGAAAAGTCGTTAAGGAACAAAGTTGTCGTGAACTACTCTGCTGGCGAATGTCGTACGGCATCGGTCTGTTTCAGGACTGCGTTTTTACGAAGGAATGTGAACAAGGGGCGTCGTCCTGTTCGTTCTCGACTCTCAATGCGATTCCTAATATTAGAGCGAACGAGGATTGCGACTCGAGAGATTTCTTTCAATCAACACCTCTTAGTCCCACTGATTACTTAAATCAGTTTTAAAGTCGTATTTCGGCACCTCTCAGTTAGATTTCGTGACATTTCCACAGAGAGCTAACTTATTCAATCTGTTTTTCTCACCGTTGAAAAAAAATCTTTCGAACTTATCAAAACTGACGAAAACAAAAAAAAATAACATTCAACTTCCCTTCTCTTTCACTTAAATATCCGGTTTAATAACCAGTTTCAACTAAAGAGTTCGTCTCTTTTAATTTAATTTTTATTGAGATACTTTAGTTAATACCATAATTTGCGATCACTGCCTCAATGGAAAATTGTCTGTTTTTGAAGGGTTAAAATCGCAGTTTCCACAATGAAATAATTCAAATAAATTTGAACCTTATAAATGTTCTCTCGACCTACACGACTTTCAACCAATGTCTTTGAAACCCAAAGGTATTTGTGGTTCTTCCGTTAGTGTTGGACGGGCGGAGAGAAAGCCCAGCTCTTTCATTTCCAGTTTCGTCGCACTTTTTTTTTTTTTTTGCCACTTTCAGGTCCTTATGCTACGATCTCCCTATGTACAACTCCGATGTTAATATTGATTATGGCAGAAATACTTTCGTGATAGCCGTAGCATGGTTATATAGCTAAGTCGTTTGAACACGTTGGTCTTTACACTGATGGCGTCATCGCTTGGAGCAAATGCTTGCGGTAAAAACAGAGAAAAGCATTGGTGAACAATCACCACGCCAACAGATGAATTTTGTTAAGAAGATGGCACTCTGGTCTGTCTAACGTGGTAGCTGTTCAAAACGGATGATCTGACGGGAAACCTCATAAGATTGCCTTCACATTCAAAAAGCAGAAAAAAAATATTAGTGGCTTAAATTACAAATCAATATTTTCATGCTTTTTTCAAGCATACCTACGGGCAAATGATCTCTCTCTCACACACATAGTTTCCTTTAACGGACAAATAATTAAATGTGGACCAGAAAAGTCAAGCAATTATTTTTCTATGTGAATCCATCACGAAAGATTGTAAACCTATGGTACGTTAGTACTGTCAGTAGGCTACGTATAGAATAGCTACGTCTTTAACGTACCCCCCCCCCCCCCGACACTAAACTCACATCTAACGCTGTTTGATTTCCAGTTCCTTCTTCAACTATGCAATTTGATGTTGTTAGACTGCAACCAGATAGCTTGAAACTCCTTGTTATGAAGAAAATGTTTGCTGTTATTGCAATCTCCTCTTTCTGTCCTAACCGGATTCAAGGCATCCAATACCAGTAGCAGCATACCCCATCTCTTCTATCTTTCCTAAAATACTGTACGCTTTACACTCGATACCAGTATGTCTGCCTCTGATATCCAGGTCTAGCCAATGCCTATAATGTGAGGGCCCGACATATTCACCAAGATCTTTAGCCCTTTTGTTTCTTATACTCCTAGGATTTGTGAACAGACATAAATTATGCATGCTTTTAGTATACGTTTGTCTATAATCTACGTGACAGAGTTCGAAAACTTGCAGGTCTCTGTTCTCATCTAGTGCCTTACATGCTTGATAGGTCCGAATTGGATAAATATAAAATCGTTCTCTCCTCATAAACATTTCGATAATTATTCCCATCATCAACGCGGTTACAAAACAGTGTCACTCTTGTACACAGATTCTCACCATTCCTCCCATCATAATCCTGGTTTTCCGAATTCCATAATATTTAAAACCTCCTGACACCAAACGCATTCAAGTGTTGGCCATCGGGAGTCTTGAGGAATTATTAATCGGTACGATTTCTAACTAATTCATTCCTCCCGCAGACTCACTTCACGCACATCAGAAAAAAGCAGAGGATGTACAGCATCATCAGAAAGAATGCAGATGATCGCGAACACATATTTTAGTTGTTGTTATTCATTAAATTCGGATTGATCGTCGTAATTAATTCGAATTTAACATAACAGCATCGTATCCCTCCCAGGTAGATCTCATACTAAATCTGTAGGATGCGTTCATGTTTCTTTATAAGAAAACAATTAAATATTGATTATTTTCCAATTTATTGAATCTAGTTGACATGATTTTTAATTGAAGTAAATAAGTCATTGTCTCAATATCGTTTATATCCCTCTTTGTTTTTCAACATACGTTCCTGAACTCTGTAAATATCTCGCGATTCTTTTCATCATTTACAGAGCTGGTATGCGATTATTGAAAGTTTCCCATTTTTCATTATATCTGAAAAATGTAATTGAAAATGCACCGATTGTATGCTTCCCCCCCGTTTTCATCTAGCTTATCAGGTTTAATAGATTTTTGATTGCATATATTCAGATGGAAGCAAGCGAACAGATTACTTTTACGATAAACACCGATAATGAACGCTATCAGAGGAAAAAGAGTGCTTGTTAGGCAACATGGGCATTTTGTTACTGAGACGTGATTTCTTTGCTTACGACTTTACTTCAATAAAGAGCTGTCGGTCAGGAAACACCGAAGACCGCGAACGAACCCGAAAGCAGATTGTAAAATGATAACCGTTCTAGTCGTGCGCATTGTTTGGTCTTTTTCGCTTGGAATTGATTATCCGCGTCTCCCGTTTAGAAAATGCTGTTTGAGGAATAATTGGTTATTTTGATTGTTTTAATGAAATAGTCGAATCCGAAACCAAAGAAGTGATGGAGGTCGTGCAAACGACATGCTCTTACTTCGCCAGCCGAACGAAAATTAACAGAAAGTGAAAGCAGCAAATGGAGAATTTTTGCATTTCGCTATTTATTATTATTATTATTGGCTCATCGAGGGAAGCCACATACTGCATCACCAGCTATCATACTTATTCTTGTTATTTATTAAAATAGTTCACAAACTTTTATAAAACATAACTGCTTTGCATAACCAAAGGAGACCTATTACTAGGGAGTTCTCATCTACTCTTCGTTGAGACCCCAACCTCAAAGAATATAATCCGTCGTCATCATAACGCTAATTACGGGTATCGATCATATTGGTCTGTTCCGGTCTCGTTAGACATCCAGTATCCTTTTTTCAGGTCTACCCTCTTTCCAATTGGTTTTTATTTTAGTATTTGTTTAGGATATCGGGCGGTGGCCATTCGGTTTAAATGTTCAATCCATTTTTGTTTATAATTGTTTAGTTTTTCTTCTATTGATTTTGTTTTTAGTTCTTTTAAATTGTCTTCGTTCCTTTTTACTTTCCGAATTCATCTTTTCCACTTTTCAAAGTAGAAAAGATGTACACTCAGATATACAAGCACTAATGCTATTCCTATTCTCTTAACTGTGGGGATAATGCTGCTTGACGCTGCTTCTTAGTTCGCGGAATGTTCTGCGTAGACATCACACTCCATTACTATACGAATAAAATGACCCAGGATAAAAAATAAACAAATATCGCAATGTGTATTTCGCACTATCCCTCCCATCACCAACACGGGAGGTGTTTAAGAGAGTGCCGTTTTTTGCAGTCTCAGGATCCGAAACAAACATACCTCTGATTTTGTTCACGATCAAGATTACACCAACTCTCCGGATATCTGTGCAGAATTCTTTAAGGAAAAGAACCTGCCTGCAAGTTTTTTAAAGAAAAAAAAAACTTGATGAATTTCGTTGGAGTAAAAGATCGTTCTCACGAAAACCATTAAGCTGGCAACGACGTTCAAAGCTGCTTGCGGTGTTGATTACAGTTATATAAATTAGAAAAACATTTGTTTCGAAAATAGTATTTTCTCCCATATTGTAGCGCCATAAGTCTAGAAACAAAATTTCGTGCTTATAATGAGTTTTCTATTTATAAAACCATTTGAGACATTTCCCGTTTTCTATTTACGAATAAATGAATCATCTGCTTTTAGCTGAGCATTGCACCACAGTGAATCCAATGCCTTCACCAATGAATATTTCTCAAACGTTTTAGTAAACGAAAAATATATTAAATACGTAAATTAATAAAATAAATAATATTTAGTAAGTTTACTTATATCGCAGAATTCTTTCAACCACAAACGGAAAATCTAGATGCCTTTTGATGTACCATTGGTTGACGTACCGTCAACCATGTCTAGAGTGACACCAGGCCTGAAGAATTAAAGCATGTTTGCACTCGCCATAATAAGGGCCGTAGCTTTTCCTGTCCTTTTTCCTATCTTAATTTTGAGTGAATCTGAATGACGTTCTTTGAGGACACCGAAGCAAAACTAGTCCACCAGGTAGCGTATCAAAGGAGACCTATTAATTTTGCATTTAATCTTTTGCATTAGGAGATTTCTGGATCAGGGAGGAAATCATCTTGCTCTTAAATACTTTATCACATGCGGTTGGAGGGGGAATCGGGCAGAAGTATATAGACGAATAGTAGTTACTGACAATGCAATAGCTGGAAGGATCCATGGAACGGACATTCTTCTATTCATACTCCGACGAGTCTTCCTTCTCTTTATCTAGGGAAGATAATGTTAAAAGTGAAATTAATGCCAGTGCATGTACTACAGGTTAAGAAAATCATTCCTTAAGGGAACAATATTTCAAGCTCTATTTTAGGAAGAGAACGCAGCCCAGAATAAAGGATATTGGATTCATCTTCAGTCCTGAAGAGGAAACTTCGTCATTCTAACAGAAAGTCAAATATTTGTTTGTAGCGCTTCGTCTTCTGTTCCTTCAACGAATTTCTTTTACCGTGGACGAATGCGAAATCTTCTCAAGCGTGGCGAATCTTTGAATGTACTGCGGCATACAGAAATTATTTCTTGCTCGCCACACAACATAAACTCAGTACATTTGGGTCGGTGTTGTTTTCCTTACAGGCAGAATGCGAATCACTTCTGCGATGGTCCGACTCTTCGGTCATGTAGTCACTTTGTTTTGATTGTGACGGGCGCAGCACATTCTTCTACTTGTTGAAAGTGCTGTCATGTCTACCAACATTAATTTAGACCTTTGGGGCACTGTAAATGTGACAGTTTTAACATATTCTCTCCAGGTATTTCTCTCTTGGGATCTCCCTTGCAAGGTGTAGAACGGAGAATTGGTCCATTTTTTAATATTATCTATCCAGGTGATTCTAGGTTGCCCGGGTGTTTTTACCAGAAGTCAAGCCCTTCATTTTAGGCAAGCTAGCTACATGGCCCAGCCACCGGAGTTGTTTCCGACGCATTTCAGCAATGATAATTTTGAGTACTAGCAATGGAGTGGGTTTTCCTTCTAACCTCATCATTTTATACGTGGGCATGTATGGTATCTTCAAACGTTTTCTGTAACACTTCATATTGAAATCCAATAGTCTTTTCTCATCTTCCTTCAGCAATGTCGAACTCTCACATCCTTGTATTAACAAGGATATCGATGAGATAGAGTTTTGTAATTAGCTGTATTTTATTGTCCTTCCAAAGTGGCTGTAACATCCGACAAGCAGCAGTTGCTTTAGCAATGTTTACTTTATTATCAAGTTTTAGACCGGCCATACGTGTTATACGCTTCCTAAGTAGGTGAATCTTTCTACTTCAACCAATTTTTCATCATTAACTGAAATTTCCATAGGCTTATTGCCTGAAGCCATCGTTTTTGATTTGTGAATGCTGATTTTAATTCATAATAACTAAGTGCCTTAGAAACTCTGTTAAACATTATTTCTAATAAGTATCTGTTTACTTAAGTATAAGTATTGCCATCTGTATCCTGTGTGCTTTAGCTTAGGATCTAGACAACCATACTGAAAGTTGAAGCTTGTTACGAACGGCAAGATAGCACGATTATGTAGTAAGCCGGCCAGGAAGGGGGTTTGTTTTATTTTCATAACTGTGACGTCAGTTTTGTATTTAGTGTTTTAGAGATTACTTAAATACTTTGAACGAACACAAAACTGCACGAAGAATAATTTATACTAATTTAGACAAGGCATATTACTTTAAAATTGAGGAATTTGTTTGTAATTTGGTTAGCTCGCATAGTCGATAAAAGTAATGGAGCTGTCTGGGAACTGAGTTTAGTTACTTTAATTAAAATTCTTAAGAGAGAACTATAGGAAAAGGTTACTTTAATGAGTGCACTTGATTGGGAAAACATGTGAAAATCAAAGGGGAAAAAATAAGGAGATTATTATTTGGGGGCAGATAAATATTTATTGGGCGCAGTGTGCACGTTGGGATAAGTAGAGGCATTCATTCCCAGAAAGATTCGTATGAAGTTCAAGCAAAATTGCAACTTGACTGAGCATAATTATCCCAAATAAAATAAGCCTTAATTAAAAATTCCATTGGGATGTCGTCTCATTTCTGTATCTTGTTCCCTCGGCCGCGCACTTGAGGCGTAGCTATGGAAAAATTCACGTTTGTGCTCTGCTCTTAATTCGCAGGCAAGACAACGAGCGAGTTTCTGCACGAACTCCAGTTTTGGATTTTAGTCTTCCCGGGCTACTTCGTTTAATGTTGGAAATATTTGTGGTATTGCAGAAAACACATTAGAAATGTGGATTTTAAAACAATAAGAAAGAGGACTGTTTAAATCTTCTGATGGGATTGTGTTATGACATTTGTAGAATTATTAATTTTATATTAGCCGTTAAGCTACAATAAGATGTGTTTAAGGTTCACAGTCTTTCACACGCAGTGTCGTGGATAGCACTTGTTAAACTGAAAACCCCGTTCTCGAGGAGAAATATGGTTTGCTACGCTTTTCTCTTTACTATGCCTTAATAATCTGTTTACGCAAATTCTACAAGATCGGCATACCGAAATAATACTGAACACATTTGCAACACAATGGGCAGTTAGGTTTGTCATCTGGTTTACCGGATCCGCTCACGAATCCCCGTCAGCATGAATGTTCGTGAGTTTCATTGAATGGGAGGTGAATTTCATCGCCCACTGTGAGACACTCATTTGGAGTCTTGAAAAAGTTCAATTTTTGATAAAGTAAATAGAATTTTTAAAAATGTAAAAAAAAATAATCTTTAGCTCACTCACTGTGTCATAAGGGTACAAATCTTTTGTAGGGGCTTAAGTAGAAGTTAGTTCTGCAGAAAAACACCTCGTGAAATATAATTGCTACAATGAAACTGCTATTGCTAGTCGAGTTTCATTCTACAAACACGTTTATAAAATGCATGCACAAAATGGCAATAAAATTTTCAATGCAACGTTATTTGAGACGAGCAGGTCGGTCACACACATTTGTGCCAATAAAACTATATTTCACGCATTCAATAATTTTACTCCAGATTATGGCTCAGAAATTGATTGCCACCTATTTCCTTGAGAAGAAAAGCGTACAAATTTATTAATTATATTTGGTTGGATATTTATAAATAAAATTTTGTTCATATCATTTTTCGGTGAATAAGACAAAAAAATAAAAAGGGTCGATCAATATTTTCATCTGTTCAGGGTGAAGTCCTGAAAATGTAGAAACTGAACAAGCTTGCTTGAGAGGAATTCAATTCCTTTCGTGCTGAGAGCTTTCAGTTCCACGTGATTGGACATTCTGCCTGAAAGTGCAAATTAAAACTAAAGTTGCTACTATTTGTCGTTGCGACAAGTTGCGTTTGTTTTCATAGGGTGCTATTGGAAACAGATGTTTTACATATCTATATTATTATATATTACTGTATTACATATCTATATTGCTATATTTACATATCTGTTTTACAAATCTACATATCTATAAGGAGAAAATGATGTACGGAGGCTTTGTGATCGGAGGAGTATGTATCGAAACTAACAAAATCATGTTTTCCTGGTTCAAAAGATATTTTAGTCATACCATCCGGAAGTAAAAAGGCGAAACGAAAAAAATAACTTTCTTTCTTGGTTGGCACTAATGATCTGAGAGGTGAGGAGGATTGTATGAGGGGAGATGTGAAAGAGTTGTTGGACAAAGCGAAAATGAAGAGCGAGAAGATGAGGTAAGTCTACTACCACAATGATAGAGGCGAAGTGAGGAGATTGATGGCTAATGAGCAAGTGGGAAGGTTGTGCAGAAAGAACGATGTGGAGTTTGTGGACCTATGGCCTGAGTTTTGACGGAAAGAAGAATTTGTATAATGCTGACAGACTGCATCTACGGGTAAATGGTTTGGGCTAGGTATCTGGAGAGAGAGAGAGAGCCTTGTTCATCCAGAATGCTGAAGCGCGAATTCAGGAAACCGTAAGCAGTTAGAGTGGAAGCAAGTGCGTTTGTGCGAAAGCGCCCATGAAGCGAGTGAGTAAATGACCAGTACAGAATCTAGTTTTTCGACAACAATATTGAATAGCGTGGTCAATGCAGGAAGTAAAAGTCTGTGGGACCAAAGGGCTGCTGCAATTTCTATGTATCAGGAACAAGAGGGAGCAGTTTTTGGCATTGATTAGTGCAACCTCGCCAAACGTTATACGTATTAGTGAGACTTTGCTAACGTCAGATGACGTGGTTACAGGGATAGAATGGGATGTGAAGAGTTTAGTATTTGCTGATGATAACAGATAAATGGTAGCCAAACAATAGAAGAGATAGGTGGGAGGGAGGCTATTCAATTGAAGCTGTGTGATGCGAGATCAGTAGTACGACAAAATATACAAAGACAATAAAATATAAGACAAAATAGGTTAGTTGCTGCTATAGGCCAGGGGTTACAGGGATGATCTAGAAGACGTATAATCAAATTAGTAGGAGTGCAGGTCGAGTGATTATTATGGTGGGACTTCAAGTATGGAGATATAGATGGGAAGGAAGAGAGATCACATGCCAATAAGAAACTATAATTTATACACCTCTACTGAGAAATACTTTTTCGAATGGAGAAAGTGATCATGGGAGATTTTGAAAAATCAGGATTATTCTTTCAAGAAGGGGTATTTGTGGAACTACAGGACAAGATGATTATGGCAACTTATGAGGAAGCTCGATATTGTGCCATGGCATAAAACCCTCTAATGGAAGGATGTTGGCAGTGCATGGGAGATAGTTAAGGGACGTCCAGAGACAGCAATATTAAATTGTATACTTAAGTTACGGAGGGTTAATCAGGTAGGAGTTCGACGGATGACTAATATCATTAAGCATGAACTGCAGAAAAGGAAAATGCTGTGAATGGTATGTAAGGAGTAAGGTGATACAAGGCTGAGGCAAGAAAGGTGACGTTAAGGAAGGCAAAATCAGATTACGAGATGAAACTAACCAAGCAGGTCAAAGGAAACCCAAAGAGTTCTTTCGCAATGCGGCAAGCATTGCGAAAGAACTCTTTGGGTTTCCTTCGCAAGTAGGAGAATGGAAGAATAACTTTAATGAGTGCTCATGGTCACGAGGTGACAGAAGGAGATAAAATAGTTGAGTTACTCGTGACAGAGACTTATGTTGGAACAGAGGTGGATGAATTAGAGGTTCTTGGGAGATTGCAGAATCTGAATGCAAATAAAGCTGTGGGATTAAATGAGATATCAGCTCGCGTTTTGCGGGATTGTGCAAAGGAACTGGCAGTGGCTCTGTCTGGGATGTTTAATTTGTCTCAGCTCTGGAAGAGTTCCAAGGGAGTGGAAAGAGGGAAAAATAATTCCCTTGCCTAAGAGAGGTTCTAAGAGTGCAGTAACAAATTATACACCAATCCGTATCTCATGGGTGGTGGTAAAAGTACTGGAAAATTGGTCAAAAAGGGAATTCAAGAATGGATGGATAAGAACATGATACTCTGTGAAGGATCGGTCATACCTTAGTAATTTACTAACTTTATAATAGAGTGACAGCTGAGTTGGATAAAGAAAATGGCTACAAGATGATGCTGCTGGATTTTGCAAAGGCGTTTGAGAGAATACCACATTTAACTCTGTCACAGAAATTAGAACAAATGGATATGACACTGGTTTGGGGGATAAAAGGGTGGCTTCTGGAGAGGTTTCAAAAAGTGGGATAAGGAGGAGTAGAATCCATGCGAAAGCTAGTGAATAGTGGTGCGATGCAAGGTTCAATGCTAAGACCACTACTGATTAAGTTGTGCGTAAACATATAGGACATAGCCTGAAAGGAAATATTTAGTTGTTTGATGATGATGCGCAATTTGTAGAGTAGAGTAATAGTGAATCAAAATGATGCGGAGAACATATAGGACGATTTAAATAGGTTGTCAGTATGGGCAAAAGATAATGGTTCAGTTTGATGTGAAAAAATGTGAAGTTATGCATTTTAGGATAAATAGATTACAAGGTGTGTACTGCATTGATGGAAATGTTCTCCGGGGAATAGATGACGCTAGAGATTTAGGGGTGGTGGTAGACAGAGCTAAAGTTTAGAGGACATATTGCTAAGGTAGCAATATGGCCTCTAAACTTCATAAAATTACTTGGCTGTTGAACTCACTAGCAAGTAGAGGTAAGGAGATTGTTATTTCTCTTTGTAATGCCTTGATACGTCAACATCTGGATTACTGTGCTCAGGTCTGGTCTCCTGAGTTTCGTGGGGGATGGGGAAGCGGCGGAGAGGATTCAGAGGCGAGCAACCAAGATGGTGAGTCGTCAATGGAACATTTTCCATGAAGATAGATCGAAGGGCTGCGGAAGTTGTTTGATAGGAGAAAAAGAAGGGACATGATGGAAACATGTAAGTTGCTACCTATTTAAAATTAAGTCAGTACGTATTTAATATTATTTTTAAAACTTTTCATTGGATCATTTAAATTTGATTTTTTTTCATAACTTGCACTTAAGATATCAAAAAGGGTTTTATTGGATTGATGAAGGGAAAGCGTTTCAGCACTTTGCTAGAGGGGGTCATCCTTGGAATTTGGATAAGAGTGTGGTTATCAAGGGTGTGATGACTAAATATTTGCATTGTAAGTGGTGAATGAATGGAATGGGTTGGCTGAGTCAGTCCTGGGTACTTTGTCTGATAATAGTTGCAAGGAGGTATGATAAATATTGTTAGCAGTTCACAACAACAATGATATTTCTGTAGGTATACGTAAATTTCTCTAAGGGTAATACATTTCTATAAACTGATTTCTATACATTTCTGACATAAACTGCGATAACTTGCACTTAAGTTAGTTATGAAGCATGTGTATGGCAATAGCCTGTTCTAATTTAAGTTAAGCAAAGCTGTGGCTAAATATGTTTATATTCAGAATAGCAGTTCTATTTCTTTTTCTGCCCAAACATAAGTACGTATTTCATATTATTTTTAAAACTTTTCATCGGATCATTTAAATTTGATTTTTTCCCCCATAACAGTGCACAAATATGTATTTTCTTTCGCCCCCATCTATAAATATTTTCTTTCATATTGTTTTTATGAATATAAACTCGGAAATTATCTACGTCAATTGTGTTGTTAAAAATAATATTTTCATCAATTTTCCACAAAAAAAAATCAGAATACGAAAATAAAACTCGAAAGAACGACTTCGCACTCCAAAGGCAATTATGAAAATTGTCGTCTGCTACAATTTTTATGAACAAAGTTTTATGAGTTGTAGTGCGTGTTTGAATAATATTAGAATTTTTCCTTATTAAGGAGGAGAGGCTACTCCTACCTTTTGGTGAAGAGAGGGTTAGTATGTTTTGCCATCAAATCACTCACTATCCAAGCGCGACCCTCCCGGATTTCTCTTATCATATTCGTCTGAATACGTGCTTTTTTTTGCAGTAGATTTTTGGAATTGTTCATAAAAGAAGAATAGTAGACCGCAAGAAACATACAAGATGGTTGTGCTGAACCAAACAAAACTGCTCAGCAAAATATCAGACTGTCATCATCGAAGCTTTGCTCTTTGAACTTCAATTGAAAAAGAACGGCGTGATGCGCTGTTCCGGTTTAATCTGATTGCTTATTCTTATCAAAAGTAACCGAAAAGTGTTTATTAAAGCCGTGCGATGCTGTTTTTCTTCGCGAGAAAGAAACTGCCTGTTTGATATTTTAGATGCTCGGAAATTCTTCGGGGAAAAAACAAAACGTTTTGGCTTACAGAACAAAGCATTTTACCCCTTAACGGCTTTAATTTCCCCAATATTATTCGTCGTCTTTCGCGATCACTCAGTTTAGATAACAGACGTCCATTTAAAAGTTAATTTGCATTAAAGGGTGTTTGATGTTTTGTCGCCCAATGGCGAATATCAGCACTCTGCACCAGCGATGACTTGTCTTAAATGCGATCCGTTTCACTCGATCTCAAGGAAAATCCTCCGTAGCACAGCTTGGGAATGACGAATCCTTTTCCGCTTTGGCTGGCTGGAAAGAGCCGCATCCGAACTGCATCTTTTACGAAGACACTTTGGAAGGGCTTTTCTGCCGAAGGTGAGTTTCGCAGGTCTCGTACAAAATTGGCAGCCAGGGGTTCTTTCGGAAACCGGGGAGTTTTATAGAGCAAACCGGCCAGAAGACCGTAGGCAAACGAAGCATAATCCACTAGCCTCTTTAGCCTTCGTTTCTATCATAATCTAACCAACGCAGCAAATGTCAAACAATCGTTTTAACATTTGCTGCGGGTGTGCTCCGATGTTTGTGTGTTTTTCATTTCAGGTCAAGTTTGATTTTCTATCTCCGTGAGAAAACATTCTTTTATTTTTATTTCTTAATTTATTTTTAAAGTTAAATAACGTTCATGCTGTTTCAGTAGCACTGATTAGATGACTGACAAAACAGAGACGGAAAAAAAGTTTAAACTACAAATTCGAATTTATTGTACATTCTGGTTTAAAGTGACGCGTTTCAAATAAAAGTTGCGATAAATTCTCACTCCGCCTCCTCAACACGGATTTCATAGCATCGATTCGCATTAGAATCCTGCAGGAAATGCGTCGTTGATTCGTTTAAAATCCGCACGTAAAAAGGACCGCAGTTTCAAATGAAGATAAACCCGTGACAAGACATCTCATCAGACAAATTTTGCGGCGCCTGCTGCGATGTAGTTAAGCGGAGTTGCAAAGTTGACGAGCGGACTTCTCGAGGGGCGAGTAATAGAGCGCGCAGTTATTATCTTGTGACGGCGAATGACGATCTGCGCGTATAAGCCTGCGCTCGAGAAATGTTGTAAAGCCGAAGGTGAAATCAGAAAGAACGGCGCTATCGATCTGGAAAGGAAAGAGATTCGGAAAATTACTTAAAATTCGCAGCGGATAATCAGGTTCTTCCGAAGCGCTCGAGAAAAGAAAGAAGAAGAGAGCAGGGCAACAGAACGAAGAGGGGATTATTTCCGATTTATTATTTCGACAAACAAAGATGGGTGTTCGCGAGCTTGTACCGCGTGATGTACCCTAGGGACGTTTAACTCGTTTACGTTAAAGGCGCGACCATCATCAGCCGAGGTCGTGCAGGACTACTCCCGGGGTCATCCGCACAGAAGCACTTGCATCTGAGTCGGCTGCTTCCATGGAAAAGAGTTCTCTCCATCCCAGCGCTGTCGCGAACTGCGTTGAAAAAACTGTACGTAGACCTGCGACCGACACGCTGGGGAATGAAGAGCAACCGCAGTTATTTCCGTGCATTGGGATCTCCTTGCCCGACGTTACACTGTAGGGTTGGGTGCAGGCAGCATTGCGGTTGGTTGCGTAAACATGGGTTTCCAGTGTAACCCGTCTTCCATCGCTACCGAGATCAGCTTCTGCGTGTCGGTAGAGATGCTGAACGTTTGCCAATATCTGCGAAAAGGTAGAAGGCTGCGCTCAAAGATACGACGCTGCAAGTAGTTAAGCGACGACGAGGATGAATACAGTTAATACTGTCCGAGGAGTAAGAACCTAAAACGAGACGGAATACGAGTGAAACCAATTAAGTAAAATGCTGTGCACGAGTCTCGGTATTTTAATGGGCAGTTCACGAAAGTTTTTACTTGGTACACACGCGCGTTCTGAGTAACGCAGAGAGCGAATTCATGTAATCAATGTCGCTTCCTTTCCACGACTGTCGCTTGATTCTTGTGCGGCCACACCCACAAACGGTCGCGTTTTACACCAAGCCGAAACACCGCAGCATTAAACAGCAAGATGCCATCAAATCCCTCGTGCAAATTTCTGGATGAATGGAAAAGTAGAAAGGTTGGGGATTTGGTCGATGCGGAACAGTTGAGATTTATTCGAGTTCTGTGGGATCCACTTCGCGCTGCTTGTCTGTGATGAGCGGGAGTGCCACTTCGGTTTTATGGAGGGGTGTGTGGGACGGGGGGGGAGGTAGTGTGTGCAGGGTTATTTCGGAATACTTGCCCGCTATTGTGCTAATTATATTCATATTACGGTAATTACAAATTACGATACTTAATAACTACTCGAAGAGTTATTTATTGAGTCCTCCTCGTCTTATTTTGTGGGTTTTGCGTTTATTTTCTAATCAGACACGAAATAAATGAGCCTCAGTCATAAAAGCGAAATGATGCAACAACAGCTGTTCGTGTGTCGCGCATCCTTTCTTCTGTCTCTGCAAGATCCGTTGTGATATTTTCATTGTGCGGTGTTAAACACGTGTTGTATTTAACACTCTTTTCATAATTTTCTCTTGCAAATATTAATGGAAAGTAACTTTCAAACACCTGATACAGGGAACGGGTCTGGCGCTCTTTTTCTGCTTAAAGGCGTTCCCCGTGTCTAAAACATTTAACATAACACAAGTCACTTCAGACTGTTCAAGTCGTTAAATCATTCTGCATTCAACTTCGTTTTATTGATCGAGTTCAGATTGCCGTGCTCATTTCTTATCCAAACAGCCAGTGGACACTTCTGGACAGTGTGAGTGACATTGGACTTGGATTCATGAAGCACTTAAATAAATGCGTAGAACTGTTTAGTTCACACTTCGAAATGAGACATGTTGTGCTTGGTAGAAGGAAATGCGAATATGCGCATTCCGTCTCCAGAGAGGGGGAGGCGCCCCCTGTAGCATGCCAATTCACAGTTCCCTAAAACGAGGCCTAACAGGACCAGCTTTACCGTTCTCAGCGTTCCGCAGAGCATTCACGTTTCGCTACGGCATTAAAAGGCAAATTGCGTTCACTCCCGTTAATAACGTATTAAAAGTGGACCCAATTCCGCCTAATGTGGAGCTTACGGTAGGGAATGCGAACACATTGCGGACGGTTTGCCTAAAGCGAAATAAAAGGAATAATTGCACCGTTCCTTAACAAAATCTAAAGAAGATCTGGAATTGAGTACAAAGAAGGTAAACAAAAAAAAAAACGAAAAAAAAAAAAAAAAAGCGCGATTCAGAAGAATCGCCCAAAAGGAAGAAAATTTCGTTTCAGTGTCGGTTAGGGGTGTTTATGTGGCGTAATTACGACTCCGTGTAATGAAAACGCGATTATGCAAATTCACGAATGTCTGAAGCCTAAAATTGAAAACACGATCGATGCATCGGATGGCTTCGGGCGACGAGAAGCGAAGCAGAATCCGAAGGGGGTGGAGGATCTTTCGTTTTATTCCTTTGCTCGAGCAGCTTTCGCGCTATCGTCCATTCTGTTATTAGCATATCGTTATTAATTACGCGTCCTGCGTGTCATTCAGCCCCGTCCACAAAAGAGGGTTGCATATTTGTTCATTTAAATTTACACATTTTATTGAACGAAATATTATTTACAAATTGTATTTACTGAATCTAACAATACAGAAAATAAATAAATTGAAAAATACATCAAAGGTTCTTCCATGGTTGTGGAATTGCCATCGTATGGTTTTGACAATGTGATTCTCATCTGAAAGTTAATTTTTCGTTTGGCGTTCGTTGGGAATTTATTACTGTAGTAAAATTAAGGGTTGTGTATTTATTTCTTTGAAACCAATACGTATACTTCAGAGAATTATTAAAAGCACAGAATCTTTCGTTATGTTTCCAAAAGCATTTAAAAGTACACGTTATGTTTTCACGTTTGGGGCATCCAATTTCATTTAAATCAAGAACAGGCCTCCCTATTAACTTCGTTAATGTTTTTGATTTTTCTCTTCCTTTGGCAAGTAATATATGATATTTGCATGTTGATTCTATCATCCAATCTCTTAGTTTGTCCAAAGCTAGTGAACCAATTTCCCACTTCAGCTGATGGTTATATTTTATTAACCAAGAATTCTGTTTTTTAACTCTTTCAGGTAATTCTTTCCAACTACAAGGTGATTTAGTCACTGCATATCTTACACTAAATCCATCAGAAATACAAATTTCTTTAGGAAATAAATTTGAACTCTTATTCAACAAAAATTGTACATCAATTATCCCAATGATAAGTGAAAATTCGTATTTTTCACCCACTGTCGATTTTTCATAATCGTTCTTCATTCTTCTTCTTCGATTACTTCATATGGCACCACAAATAAATAGTTATTTATTATTATCTCACTAATTATTAGCTCTGATCGTATACTTTATGGTAACTTTCGTTTACAAAATTCTAAACAATTAGAACTTTTCACAAAGAAACTTTCAATGAATTTGTGGCTCACTCATTATTTTTACATTACCAAACACAAATCACAAAACAGCAGCTGCAGTGGATGAACGATTACCTTAAGTCCAAACTCACTCGACTCTCTGGTATTTTCTTATAGTACTGTTTACACTTACCATCCCCTACCCTGACTGTTCCTTCAAAAATGAACCTTTGCGCAGATGACTCAACGACATGTTTTCACATGCTGTTGTATATACTGTTGGTGTGTTTTTATCTTACTTTGTGTAGGGAAAGGTAAAATTTGTATATGTGTTATCTGTGGAGTACAAACATTTTCTCTATGCCAAACTTTAAAGAAGTGTTAAAGTCACGTTTTGTTGGTTTAATTAGGTGCTTCTCTCTTTCTCTCTCTGTAAAATAACCAAATTCTAACAGTTCGGATTTTCGATTATGTGAACGATTTGTTTTCAGATAACTCAAATAATGTCAATAGATAGCATTAGACAATTTCTAAAATAATCAATACATGGATTTTCGTTTTCAACACTTTTTTTTTCCCCCTGTCCTGGCATTAATTTCACAGTTGTGATTTTTTTTAAATAATTAAACAGAATTGCATTAAGATATAAAGTTGTGGATTTAAATATCAAGATCTAATCAGAATAACTGAGTAAAAATTCACTGTGGAAAAACACAACAACAAAAACACACATCTTTGTTCATTTAAGTTTACAAATGCACATTTTATTTTGCTGAAATACTATTTACAAGTATATTCACTGAGAAAAATTCGAAACATGTAATTACCTAAAAATATTTCACAATATTTAGTTTAGACTCTTAACATTTTCCAAAGAGTTCAATGAATAAAATTTTTGTTACTCACTGTTTCTTGGTTACATTACATCAAAATAGCTGGTCACGCAAAAGAATTTTTAAATCAGATACCATGGTAACCACACTTCCATACGTTTGATATTGTGTCAGTCTGGAAATGACACCATGCCTCGCTAAACATTCTGTGTATTCTTTTGTCAGCAAATATACACAAACAGTTTTTGTAAAATGTTCGTAAATGTCCCAAAATAAAGAATCTTTATCGAATTGGATAAAATCTTGAAAGTCTAATTTTACCATTGATGAATTTAAATGTTGAGCGATAATTTTTCCCATTAAACGGACAGATGGAAACTGCAAAGACACTTGACTCGTTTATTTTTCCTTATAGTACTGTTTACCTGACCCTTAATGCTGACCGTTCCTTCTAAAATGAAACTTTTGCGCAGATGATTCACGGACATGTTTCTACATTGTGTTGGATAAACCATGACGACAACGACGGATGTGTGTCACCCTGGGAAAATTCCAAGATATCTTATCTCAAAAACATCACCCACAATTCCATAGCCAAACAAAACATGACAACAATGTCGTTATGTGTTTGGATATTTCTGGGGAACATATGTCTCTCATACTGTGATATCACAGAGGGTGACAGATGTCTTCCCTGCAATGCACCCCCAACCTAACCCCATCACCCTAGTCTCTCACCATCCCCTCTCCTCCAGAAGATGTCTGCTCAGCCTAGTGGAGATGAGTGAGCTCATCGTTTGCGGATATCTTTTAGTGATGTCACCTCCAATTGATACTGATAACTTTTTTGGGGAAAAAAAAAAATTTAAAAAATTGTTTTTTTATGATAACTTTTTAGGAAAAAAACGCGTTTTTTATGAAAACTTTTTTGGGAAAAAAAATAAAAAAAACGCGTTTTTTATTTTTTTTCCCAAAAAATTTTCGAAACCGGAAATAACACTTACCCTAAACAAAACAGCGCATAGAGCTTCCTACCGAGGATGGACACCCATGGGAAAGATTAATACAGAGAACCAAACGGATACTAAAGTAAATTAAGTAGTCCACTAGCTTTTCTGGTTATTTACAGAAATATCTATCAACCTATGTTTTGTGTGTTTTGTGGTGTGAATATATGTTAGCCACAGTAAGCTATAATGAATAAGTGAAATGTTCTTTTCAGATTTGTGTTTGTGTTCTGTGAATACATGTTAATCAACAATTGGAATATTCAGAAAATCTACTGTAAAAGACTTAATGAGAAATATTCAGTGTTGGAAAATAAATTCCCAATTTACGGATGTGACTCATGTCATCCCCTTTGAAGAAAAGCGCTCGCTGGGGGATATTACAATGACGAAACCTCACCATCTACGCTCCGTAATCTAAAGGACGAAGTAACTAGTTCAGGTTACAGTATTTACAGAAATTTCATTCTTTGTGGTTTTTGTGTTTGTGTTGTGGATATAAAATTGAACTATTTTGGAATAATCGAATTTCGAAGAGCCATCTGGAAAGCTGTAAGTACTTTTTTAACTTAAACATAACTGATCGCATGTTGTTTGGTAAGCGTAATTCTAATACTGAATAGTTTTTTTGTTTTTTTTTCCATAAGAATAATCATAGGTTATATATTAGAGTATCAACATGGACACATTAGCGATTTTTTATGTCTAATGTGTGTGTGTGTGTTTAAGGACAGGTACTTTAAGTATATAATTAATTATTCAGAAAAGATCGAAACACGAGAGCCATCACCGCTTTCTCTAAGCATTCCCACACTTTAACAGGAAAGAAATACCCAAAATGTATTGGAAAATTAGTACAACCATCTAGAGAAGAAAAAAAAAACTGTATGTTTGTGTGACATAGAATATAGTTAAATTAAATTATCATTCCAAACTCAATAACAACAAACATTCACGTCACGAATCCTAATGTTATCTTGATCTTGATCTGGTTTAAAGTGTCCCACCAATCACGAAACGATTTCTTATCCACTAATATCATCCTTTCCATTCAAAACAACAACGTCACTTATTTACAAATGACGACATTTATTTACAAATAACAAATGACGTCACTTATCTACATCTGAAAACAACACACACCCACAACACGAATCCTTATCTCTACCATCACCCATAATTCCATACGCGAACCAAAACACAAGAACTGAAGCCAGTGACCACATATGCTCCCAGGGAAATTCCTGACTCAGGAAGCCACGCACACCGGAAGCATTTGGTTTAAAGTGTCCCACCAATCACAACACGAATCCTTATCTCTATCATCACCCATAATTCCATAGGCGAACCAAAAAAATCACCCATAATCCCATACGCGAACCAAAACACAAGAACTGAAGCCATTCACACACTTGCCCACATGGAAATTCCAAACATTCCAAACTCATGACGTCACTCACAATGACGTCAGGAAGCCACGCCCACCGGAAGCATTTGGTCAGAACCTCCAAGCTGAAGCCATTGACACATATACCCTCAGGGAGAAGTCGCGCCCGCCGGATGCATTTGGTCAGAGTCCACAAAAGAGGGTTGCATATTTGAACCACCGCCGCCACATTTTAGCGACTTCGCTTTCCTTTTGCGAGAGTGTTTGTAGACATTTAGCTACTTCGCGCCATCCCTTCCTTTGCCTTCTATTCGCTCGTCTTTCTTCGGAATGACTGTTTTGTTCGACAATAATTCACAGAAACCCGTTAACCGTTTCTTCTTATGTCAATAAATCTTTAAGATGTTTACCGTTTGAACAGCATTATTAATTCACACCTTTTTTCTTCCTGCGTGGAGATGCATCCTTTATAGAGGATGCTAATCTGCTTAAATCGCTTCTGACTTGTTTTATGGTGATGAGTCCGATGGCGTAGAGGGTGCGACATTCGACACTGCGCAGGACTGCCTTATCGGAACTTTGCATCTTTCAGATGATTATGGCCGGAGAAGCTCTCTCTTGCGTACAAATTTATAAGTTACTCTTGGGCAATGAACTATTGCAACTTGCGTGAAGAAGAGCGCCAGTTCACTTTTCATATTTCACGTAATTGGAGTTGTTTCACCTTGCATACGGAACTACAAGTGAGCTTCCTTGCTTTTAAAATGAGAGTATTTGCTCACCAAGCTGCACACAACTTTATTAAAAGTAGTAGACGGTTTTCTTATCGTCTAACTTCCTTTAATACGCTTGTATGCAGTTTGGTGAGCAACTATTAGAGGTGTAAGAAACTATTCGCCAACACGAATGTCTTTATAAGATGTTCGCAATCCTCGGCATAGGAAGAATGGTAAAAAGGATTCCACCACCGTTTATTACCCGCATCCTTCTTACAGTCTGTCACAGGAACGAAACCCACGTCTTATAGAAGAAACCTTCTGCTAAAATCGCGATCTTCCAAGTGTGTGCTTTAAAAGAATTTCTTTTCAAGTGCTGTTCTTCTGGTCAGATGGAAAACTTAGAATCAACGTTTGCGATATCTCTGATTCTGATGGCCGATTTAGCGCAAATCTGTAAATTCTCGCGACTTGAGATTTTCTAACAATTCAAGACCAATAAAAGATTTTCTGTTTGCTCAAAACACACACCAGGTATGCCCCGAAATAATTCAGCATTTTCGCATCAGTGGGAGAACAATGTTTATGATGATGCTCCTCTCTCTTTCTCACACACATTATGAAGGCGTGTGTTTACATTTAAAAAAAAAAAAAAAACATAATTTCATCGCTTCCTCTTTTGAAAACTCCCCATAATAGCGAACCGGTAATGCCGCCTATCAAAGCTTTAATGAAAATAACTTTCATAAAACACACAGCTTAACGTGATTGTCGGATGCTACCATTTCTTCATATTTCCATGAGGTTGTTCTCTGCTATCCTCCCCCCCTGAACTGAACAAGGTGATTGAAATAATGCAAAATTTGATATTTTGTTGTCGCATCTTGCGTTACCTTAGCGAAATCGCTCATTTTGGATCACTTGCTTTGCGTTCTTTTGTATTTGGCGCATGTATAGTTCATACTTTCTTTAGATTCGTCTTAATTAATTCGTGTTAAAGAATTAAAAATGGTATTTGAATGCGGGAAACCGGAAGTTAAAATTTCCTTTTGGCAATTCATTTATCGCCGCTTGAATGAATGGCGTCACATTAATAAGAAGGGAGAGAAGCAGAACCCATGTTACGATGTTGGACATTTCCTACTCGTTATTTTTTTTTTACATCTTTTTGCAATCAAGTATTTAATTGGCTACTGAGTAATCGATTTAAGAATGTTGTCGACATACGTGTCGTAAACATTTGCATTAATTTCGCTTATAACCGGACTAATATAATAATGTTGAATATAAGGCGAGTGTTTAATGCGATCTAGAAACCTGAAGAATAAGGGAGGTTTCGGATTTCTTTGAGTGTTTACAAATTTCTTTTTATCTAAATTACGGCTGTTTGGAGAAATTCACTGGTTTTATTGAGCAGTAATCTCACGCATTCGCTCCGAAGCAGAATGAAATGCGAATCATCATTTTAAACCGACACTGGAATGCAACGTGCACATTTTTTTCTTCTCATTGAGAAGCGAACGCTTCGAAGGATGAAACCTTGTGAAGAGCACTCGCACAGTCCCGTAGCCATGGGTTGATTTATGCAACGTTCGAGTTTTTTTGCTTTATTAAAACGCGCTAAATGTGAACCGGAAAATACCTTCGACATTGCAGGCCTGCGCTAGACTTTGTATCCGTCAGATAGATAGACAGGCCGAGAACAGCAATATCTCTTCTGGGAATGTCACAGCTGATGAAAGTGATCCGCTTCGCAGGCGGATAATCTTTCTGTTCGGATTAAATTGGTGTCTAAACCAGCGTGGCGCTTTATGATTTGCTTAATCAGAGAGGGTTGGAAGATAAACCTTATTGATTATGTTTGCGTTTGTGCGTGCAGATTTAGGGGCCGTTCGAGATACGAGGACGCTGCTACACATCACGAGCGTTGATAAGAACAGAATATAGTTACGTTCCTTATCGCGACAGGTGCTTTAGCCGCGATCGCCTACTTCGTTAGCCGCAATCAGTTTCATTAATTTTCATTTTTTTATTACGCATTTCTGTTTGTCTTCCAAAAGTAATTTTTGGTACGTTAAAATGCAATTAGATTCAAAATGCATCGATTTCCGACCAATAAAGTGCGTTAGTAGCGTGTGTGTGTGTGTGTCCATTTTATATTGGTGCATTCAACATTCTTCATTCTATTTTCTTTAGAAAAAAAAACAAAAAAAACATTTCATCTGTTAAGGTATTAGTCTGAAAGGGAGTTTTGGAGTGAAAAAAAATAGTCGCTTATCTAAGAGACATTTAAAAATCACCTGAATGAAATAAGCGCAGTTTTATACACTTCGTATTTTGCAGGAGCCATTGGGAAGTAATAATGCAATAATTTCGTAAGTTAACTGAAATGAAAATCGCCCTCTGAATGACGTCACCAATGGCTTCGTGTTATGGCGCAGTTCCGAACGATAAAACAGGGAGATTAATTGCATTCTGAACACTGATTTTTTTAAGAGCGTGATATCTGGAAGTAAAAATGAATTAAGGCCCCCAATGAAGGGAGTGTCCATTCGTGGGACCTCTAAGGAAAATTTTCTCGAGGGATTCTGTTGATAGTTTTTGCAAAAGATAGATATTCAATCAGAGTTATGACACCCGTTTATATTTGTGACTTTGAAGCTCTCATTTCACATTTGCAAAATGAAATGACATTGAAACTCACAGAAATGCCCTTCTCGAATAGCGCTCAACAGTCTGAGCTTTGTAACAACGACGAAAAGCTGTGAAACAAAGCGAAACATACGAATGCATGTTCGTGCGTACAAACACCGTTCTCAGAGAAGGGTTCCACTTTTTAAATTGACTCTCGACCCATCTACTTTTGCGTCTCATTTCGTGATATTTTCCTTTAAATAATTACGTGGCCTTTGACTGTGAAGTTTTTAATTTTTCAGCTAATTTCGTTGATCAGCTACTTCAGGAAACCGATACAGATTAAGTCGTCACCAATATGAAAAGGAAACGTGGACACGCACTGCTAAACATGTAACTGACAAGTCACATATTTTTAGAAACACTCCAAGTTCTATTATATATTCGGTTAAGTGCCTCCGCAGATTAATTGGACGGGACATTGTTCTTCCAATTAATCTGGAAGTCGAACTGGAACAGGAAATCGAACTCGGGCCTTTTCCAGCCCATCAGCTGGAAAAGGCCCGAGTTCGATTCTCGTTGTGATGAGATTAATCTTTGTATGGGCTTATTCAAGAAGGTGAGTTAGCGATCTCATACGGGGGTAGCAGGGGGTGTTTCTACCGGAAACTCGGATTTTTCATCCCTCATATAGGCAAATTGGCCATGACAACACGTACAATTTACAGACCGTTTGTGATGGCATTGTGTGGTAATTGCAGAAGTGTAGATCAAATAGAGAAGACTGTGTAGTAGAGTGGTGCGCCCTTTCACGGTAAGTCCTTGGATCTCTGGATGTGTCATGTAATAATATTTCTCTTAAATTAATTCGCCCAAATGAAACCTTTTGGACTCTTCTCTTCAATAAAGATATGGAATTTTTACCTCAGTTGGTATAATATTATCCTTTTAACTCTTTACATCTTTTATACCTTTCAGCTATCTCATTTCTTCTGATGGACATGTCTGATCTAGAGAATTAATGCCGAACACAGTGTATTTTGAATCTTCCTGTTTTTTTTTTTTTTTTTGGTCTTAGATGTGGTGGTTTCAGCAATCTTTATTTGTACGCGATCTTTGTCGTCTACTAAAAATGTCTTCCAGTTTGTGAAATTTAGCCATGTCTTAATTTGTTTGCAGCATTCACTTTCATGGCGATTGCATGCATCTCTTGTTTCTCTATATTTTCTGAGGCAGAAGCCCTCTCTTGATTGTTGCGATGCCTCATTTTGGTGAAGTGTGATCGTGTGACGTAGAAGGCAGTGCTTCTATTTAGTGATATATGAATTAAGGCAGACGCGGAGAGGTCCTTGAGAAGCACAGCCAGTCTTAGCGGTTAGTGGATATTTGGATGATGTCATTGCCTTATATAAGGTGTATTTCAGTCAATGAAGCGAAAATTTTTCAGGTTGTCCCAAGTAAATATGAGTTTCATATGGAAATGCCGCAGTTTTCCCTTCCAAGAAACTCGGGTTTCGCATCTCACAAAACAAGCAAACTCGTCCGAACACACTGAATTTACACAAGACTGACACTCTGGCCTCATAGCCTTCGCCATTTCTATGGCAATTCAAAATAACTGCTTATGGAAAGCCTAACAGGGCGTCTAAACGTTCTGTGTTGGATGAGCAGGGACTCCAGATTTTTGAACCCTTAGACTGCTCAGCGTGTTAATAAGAAAACTGAACCTTAGGCTTGAGTGTTGGTTCCGTAACTAACTGACTGACCTACAGAATGCAACGAGCATTGTTTCGGCCACTTCCTGTTAGTATTGGTCGGCGCATGCAATACTTTTATCAAGCCTTTGATAAAAGTATTGGGTAGTGTCAAGCCTTTATCTACAAATTCATGCAGTCACAAAAACCCAAGGATGGGATGGTTGGTTTTTCCAGAGAGAGAGAGAGGCATTTTAATATCTTGACTGAATCTCAGATAGCAACCATCTCGACTGTTTTCTGTTTTTGTTCAATATGATATTCCATGCTTTAAAAGGACAAAGATCGATCCTCGCTCTTTTGAACGCTTTTCAGCATCAAGTTTCCTTACCTCATTCCGTGGCATCTTCACTACTGTGTCTTTACTACTCTCCTAATCGCTCTGCTTTCTTCGAATTTTTATCTCAGTGACGTCATTTGTCTAGGGTACTTGCATGTCAAACCCATCTGGCTCCTTTTCCAATACCACAGACCAAGTTGCAAGATATTCAGAAGAATTTGCTGCATGCAGATTTAAAAAAAGCATCCATCTGTCAACCAGAATACAACTTTTAACCCATCTTTTCTGCTTGGCACTTTGATGCTTGTTGTTTACTTAATCTCTCTCTCTCTCTCTGATTCACTTCAGTCTCTGCATCCCAAATTGCATGCGTTGTTGTTGTCTTTTCTGCATTGATATTGAGCACTCATCTCTTCTCTTTCCATCGGGTCTGATGGTAACAAGAAGAGTAGCACAGTTTTCCTTTACAGCCAAACTAGGACCCTCTGAATCTCCTTCTGTACCTCCTATTTCATCAAATCTTCATCTGATAACTGGCCTGATAACTATTTCGAGCCGATGATACTAATCAGAGGCCAGGTAAAAACCCCAAATATACTGAACTGGTCTTTTATTTGTAGTTTGTAAGTTATTTTCGCAAATGTGATATCGGCTGTTAGGTCTAATTACTAAAGACAGCTTAAGGGGACTGAGATTTTGTGAACAATTATTTTAAACAGTGCATGAAAACTTTTCTTACAAAAAATAGTTAGCTGTGGAACGCATCTATTACACTGAAAATATAGCCTAGTTACCGATAAATAGTTGCGAGTGAGTGATAGTTGTAGCTTCAGGGTTTGCTTTAGTTATCGAGAGCTTGGACCAGTTGTCTTGGTCAGCATACCCCTTACTCTGAGGATAAGTTTCGCCTGCGGTATTCCTTAACACTGAGATAAAATTCCGAAAAGCTGTTTTTCTGCGTGCTAAATAGCATTGGCTAAAGAAACGTGGAAGAAACACGATCTTGAGAGGAAAGATGGATCGTATATCACTTGCCCAGAATATCTGTAGGGATGAGTGAGCGCATGTCTAGCATCGGTGGGATGTCGCCAGGTCCGGAAATAATGCTGACAATCATTGTCTCCTGGGACAGATGACAGAGACAAATTACGGGGAAGGCCGTGCAATCCGAGAGCCACTGATTGCACCACTTGTAGGCGTCTCAAGAAACAAGTTATGACACGAAGCGTACGGGGAGAAGGAAAAAGTTCCTCCGCGACCCGTGGAAGAAAGGTCTCAGTTCGACGGCATAAACGAAAGGGGAAAAAAAAAACACGTGGGAGCAACAGAAATAAGCGTTGAGCTGCTTGAATTCGCAGAGGAATTCGAGTCGGTGTTCACGCATTTCACGTCACTTCGAAACTGGTTTGTGTTAATCGAATGACTTTCAAAGTTTTGTGACGCACAAAAGCACTTTGAAGAGAAGCCGCGAAATGTTTTCTCTCTCACTCGGGAGCAGCTTTCAGTTTTTAAATGAGAGAAGAAAAACCAAATTGGCTGCTCGCAGGCAGCTAATTATCAGGGGACTGGATCCTTAATTTCATTTTCTAATTGAGAAATTACAGTGTCGTGATATAAAGTGAAATTAGTGGGGAGCTCGGATAATTTTGTGATAAAATTGAGAGGTTACGTCAAATCAGCTTATTCGGCAAACGAAATGTTAAAAAATTACGACCGGTTTGGCGAATGACGTTTGTAGTGGTAGTACGACACTTGTAAGCTGAATCACCATTGTAGCACAGGTGGATTTGGAAGTTTATTAAAATATTCTTTGTTACTTTTTTAAATTAATATTACGGAATTATCGGGTTTCTCCTATTAGCTGTATTGAGAAGAACGTTTCAAGAGATTTTCACTTCAAGGTGAGTTCGCTGGTCTCGATGCAGATCTAGCAGGAATATTCCTTCAAAAAACCAAGACGATTGTTTCCGTCTTACAGTGTGCGGGATCCTCACCTCCAAGCTCACAGGAGACCTGAAGTGGCTTAAAATGTTCCACTCGTAAATCTGGTTTCCCGGATTAACTGATACTGATCTTTATTCCACTCACGGCGCTGAAAGTGCTCGGGTTACTTTTGTTTCGTGGGAATGCACAATAAAAATGCTGTGCCAGAGCATGCGATGTCCTGGCGCATATTTGGAAGCTTTCAAAGTTGATTTTTGTTGCGGGTCAAGGCGGCAACGATTTCAAAGCAGGTCCTTACCATGAGTAAGGCGGTTAAAATGTAACTGCAACTTGAAACATGTAAATAATTAAGAAAAATAATATAATCTTTTACGATTTTATTTATTCATTACACATCAACTATGGGAGTGTGATAATAGAAGTAGGATATATAATTTTTACACGGAACGAAATCAAATTCAAGATGCGATCGATAGCGGTTCCATTACGTGTAGTATTTATTGAAGTATGGCTTCCCAAATGTGCACAGACAATCCGCCTTCAGAATTGAATTGAATTGAATACTGAAACTGCCAGCGAGAACAATGATCCAATGGCTCCGAAGAGCCATTGGATCATTCGGGAGCAGCCACTGGGAATCTAAATTTTAAACCCCACTTAAACTTTTGTGAAAACTCTTGAAGAAATATTTCAGTCCGTCTAATTCCAAGTTAAACGCAAGTAATGCTCAAAGCTCACTCGAAATTCCACATCAGAAAGTGCGTTGGTGAAATTCTTCCAGACGTCGTCGTTTATTTTCCATTTTTTAACTTTATTTTTAATTTGAGGTATTGTGGCCACTACGAGAATTGTCTTGCACTCGGATTTCTTCACATCGTCTCGAGTCTTTCTTATTTCCGGAATTTGGAAATATAAATGAAAGAATTTCATTTATTCTTTGACAGATTGAATTTAGATTGATTATTCGCATTAAAAGAAGGTCGTAAACATTTCTGATAATAAGGAAGCTTCTAAAGATATCCGAAGAAAAAGGAAGAGTCCGATCTCCACCTTTCCGATACACCTTTGCATTATTGTTTTGAAATATCAAGAGATGCAAATATTTCTTCTTCTTTTTTTATTGTTGTTTTTTGTTTTATTCGACCTTTATGTGACCGCCAGTCTGCTACTTTCTCGTTTAGCGTCGTGATCAAAGCTGCTCCGATCATTTTAGGTTTACTTCAAGGAAATACTTCGCTGATTAATTTTTTAAAGACGCTTTCCATGTAGCAGTTTTGTTTGAAGTGAACTTCGCTTACGAAAGGTTTTAAAACTGTAACAATCCGACAACATTCTCTAGAAATCAAAGGCGGAAATTTTTTAATCTTCGCGAGATATTCTATAGTGAAACTCTGATTTCGAATTTGCGAAGGTAAAACGGTGAATATTCCATAGCCTTTTTCCTTCCCTCAGAAATCATATACTTTTCCACCAGTCGATGGAAATCATCACTTAAGACATTCACAAACATCCATCCGCAGTGGGATATGAACCCACGGCTTGTGGTCGCTATAACCGACGACCTAAATTATTCACTTGGCCACCCAGGCTGTCGGCACAACTGATTACCAGCGATGTTCCCGCTTAGTAGGTGCGTGGAATCGTGCGATGGGCATGGTTTCAATAGACCCTGCGTGAGTACTAAACATTTTTTGCAGGATACTAAATGAATCCTGCAAAAAATGGTATGTGGACAAACACATCTCTGGAATTTGCAATCAAAGAACCTTAAAGATAACTATTCAAGAGATGATCTCGCGAACGTCTTAGACAATGAATCGGAGGAATGCTTGTAAGCAACTGCTATGAACTTATACTAAAGTGTTATACTAAACCAGTTATTAGTAACGCTGTGCACTAAACAAACATCCCTCGAGAAACATTTCAAGAAACTGCCCATAAAACGGCATGCACTCGAGAACTAACGCAGCAAAAGACCAGATTAGTTCGCTGTTTTTAAAAATAAATTGGGGTTCGCTCTGTTGCGTTTTTATTGTACCATCACTCAATTTCGAGGGTTAACACTGCGAAGAAAATGAGCGTCTAAATGTAAAAATGCTTATTCGTTCGCTTATTTCGTCAAGAAAACGCATTAGGAAAATATTCGTGCATCTTCTAATTAAAGACCCCAAAATAAACATGATAATGGCCACTTTAATTGATCGGAGAGCCAAGTGCTAATGGGAGCGATCTTGCCGAGATGGTGTAAAGAAATATTAGAAACCAAAGTTCACACAGGAAATCAATGTTCGCATCACGGCTGACCTTCACACGACGGAGGAATGTTTGTACTGAATTGTTAATCACCGTCGAATTCAATATAAAGTATTAGTCTGGTGTCATCACGCTTTCATTTGGAAATATCGGCTCCTTAATAGCTCCGTATTCCCTCCCCGCTTCCTTTTTTAAAGAAAAAAAACCTTTTACCGGTTTAATATTTTTGCCGAAATGGATGCGCTTTGTTGATTTCATTTCTCTTCCGTGCGCTTCAGCTTAAGCTGTGGATTATGACTCATCTTCCGATGCGTTTTTTTATTATTTCCAAGAATAAACTCTGTTGAAATGTATCTCTCGCTTTTCTTTCTTCTGTTGAAAAAATTAACCACTCATCAGTGGGACAAAAGAAAGCAGAGCAAAAAACATAAAATCAATAAATTATGATGACCGTATTTGTCGCCCCGTTTTGCGCATTTAACGACTTCAGTGTGCGCCATATCGGCTAGCAGAACACAGGACGTCTAATAAGCTAAAACGCTGCTTTCATATCACGCGATTTTAAATTAAAGACAAACCTGGAATATTTCTAGAGAAATCTCACAGATTGGAGAGTGCAAAGAAGGCGAAAACCCAAATTTCTGATGAAAAATTCTGCCTTCTCGGTTTGAGACCAGTCAAATGAGCTTCGTTCGAAAACCTTTTCGAAATTCTTGATTTTCTTCTCTGTCGAACTGTTCATACCTTTCACCCGTCTTTTTCTTTTCGAAGGACAAGGGCTGGTCGGCTGAGCCACACACGCTTTAACGCGTCAATGGGAGGATTAAAGACACTCTGTGTCGAAGTGGTAACTTGTATACTCTGTCAAGGTCGACTGGGCTACGGTAACCTCTAGAGCAGGGTTTCTCAAACTTTTTCGACGACGGAACACTTCACAAATCCTGAAATTTTCACGGAACACCTTGGTTATTTTGTAATATATTAATTAATAATTAATTGGTAATTTAGCTGATTTTGTATTATTAATTAATATTTGATAATTAATTAAACATTAATTAAAGTTTATTGATGTTTTAATTTAATTAATTATCAATGAACCACCTCAAATTAATTTGTACTGATTTTCATTGACATATCCTATTCTGATCACCAAATATATTTATAATATTATTATAAGTACTTACGAGTGAATGTAGACTTTCTCTCCTGTGTGCTGGTAGTTTTCCCCTTCTTTTGTACATCCTGGAGATCTTTGTTGGCTTGAGGTGGATGACTCACTATCTGTTCCATCACAAACATCTTCAATAAGATATTTCTTAATACCAAAATTAAACAAAGTCCCTTGTCTCTTATTCATATTAGAATTTAAATCTGTATTCCTATAACTTTAAAAAAAATCACGGCACTCCGGTTTCAGAACAAGCACTTACACACTGCAATACGAACTTGCGAAGAACGTATAGATTTGAGAACCGGATACAGACTACCTTGATCTTCAATTTCAGTGGAAAAATTTTCTTTGTTCTTCCTTGCTGATTGGTCACTGATATTTGTAACGCAGATGTTATTTCGTTCGGCTTTGAGAACATGCCGCCCATTGTTGTAATCGGCTTGCAGGCAATTTTTATGATCGGTCATGAACGGCGGTATTCTCTTTCCCGATTGTTGAAAGATTTCAATGTGTGAAAATTAACGATGATTCATGAATACTTCCATGTTTAAAAATATGCCGCTTGGTCTCTGACATTTGCTACACAGATGTCATTTCCTTCAGTTTTGAGAACAGAGGATATGCCACCATTGTTATAATCCGCTTGCAGGCAATTTTTATGACCGATCATAAAAAACGGTATTCCCTTGCCTAAATTTTGAAAGGTTTCGATGTGTGAAAATTAACGATACACAGATGTTATTAGGTGTTCTGGGGCTGAGCTTTTAGACATATTCACGAATATTATTCTCCTCAGATTATTTTTACTATAAAATATTTATTCATGAAAAACGCTTAGAAAACTAAAATGACAAATTTCGGAACTTCTCGCGGAACACCTATTCACCTTCCGCGAAACACAGCTTGAGTAACCCTGCTCTTGAGAAACCGATCGCTTGAAATGTTTCGGCAATCATATGCGTATCTGTTGTACACGCCTGCTTTCGACATTTTTTTTTCTTGGGTGTGTGCGTGCGTGCTCGGGGAAGCCCACTGTGCTCGCTGAAGTGTCTTTTCAAGTCGCTTTATTAATAACAATTCCAGACCGACTGTAAATTATTTCAATTTCACGTTCAGACCAAAAACCGATTGCAAGTTGAAGATGTCAAAGTTCATTTTAACAGATGATGAATAGTTGAGCAAGCGTCGTGCAATTTCGCTCTTTTCGTACACCAAGCGAGAAGAAGCGTGTTTCACACACAGTTTGTAAGCGTTCTTTGATTCTCGTTTGAAATCGGGTTTGGCTTTCTTCACTTCACTCCCAAACAACCAAAACACTTTCGTGATGATCTCGCTAGAAGTAACACGAATAAATAAACGCGATACTGCAGAATAAACAACGGAAGAGTATCTTAAGTACGGCCGTTTAGCACATCACCTGTAAAATGGCGAAGAGAAAAATCACCCGAGAACGCGCATCAGGCCAAATACAAAATTTCATCGGATCAGTCGAATAGATAAGGAAAGACGGTGCGAGTGATATTCGCGATGCCCAAACGCGGCTGCGATGATCTATCAGCTTTGCTGCTCGAAAACCTGAAAAGGAGGATGCAGTTCATCGTCTCTAGTTCGTTCCGAAGGGGAGAGAGCGGAATCTTCGCTGCTTACCGAATTTCTTGTCTGTTTTCTTCTGAAAAAAAGCTCATGGGGTTCCAGATGAGTTTGGTAGACCCTCTGGTATGGTATTCATAGCGCAGTCCCGAGGATCACCCATTTCAGTTCAGCTGGAAGACCTCGTTCAATTCCGTAGAGGACTTCAGAAGGGACATTTCAGCTGAATGGCAAGTTGGCGAGTTTCATTTGGAGACAGATTAGTTCGGTTTTTCTTTCCCAATTGAACAGTTTAATCCCAAAACACGCGCATCTACCTGAAGGAGATAGGCAATTAGCAGACATAATGCCCTGGGCTCATAGCATTACTTGCCTCGCCCTGATCGCATCTAAACTAAACCCCTGAGCACTGAAGTTGGACGTATTTTAAATCTCTCCAATATTTTAGGCTTTTTTTGTGTGCGCGCTGATAGAACTTGTGAACGTGCGATATCACCGATATCGCTCGTTCACAAGTATCGCTGGAAATAATTAAATACGGCTACTCGCCCATCTCCAAATTTATTCGAAACTTCGTCCCTAATAATCTCCATCATTCCTGTAATGCGGCACTAACACACTCGCTTTAATCCGCGTGTCTAGAAATAGGAGAATCCATCAAATGCGTCCATTAGCGTGTATGATATGATGGTCACTGTAACTCTGACCGGTACATCTGTTGCAATTCCCCCGAACAGTTGCCTTATGTTGTAATCCCCGGCTTTCACGCAGTTCATTCGGTGATCCCTACTTGGTATCAAGTGCTAGGTCATTGACTTTTAACGTCTTTCTCAGTTTGAGATCTCAGCAATCGTGAACGCGTTTGTTTCAGTCGTCGAGTTATGATTTTGCATTGTAAGACATATCGCGCTGTTTTGTTATTTTTTAGAAACGGGCTCGGCTTACTTTTATGGTTTGCTTTAAAAGAATAGAAATTTTTAATAGGAAGACCACTTAGAAAGTATAGGATAATTAAGTACTAAGCAAAGACATTTTAATACGCATGCGTAATGCTGAAATAACCTCACGCTGACAGTTTTGTTTTCCGCTTTAACAGTGTAAGAACACGACCGGGTTCATTCGTAGTGAAATGATCAAACTCGAAATTAAACTGAACCTGAATCATTTTAATGAAAGCGAGCCATTTGGTTACCCATTCTTTGAGATAGAAGAAAAAAAAATCACATTTTCCCTAGCATCCTATTAAATTATGACAGTAATATTTATTCATCAAAATCCCCAGAATTTCCATACCTTTGGAGGATTTAAAAATTAGTCTCATGTTATCGTCAGACTGTCCTGTTTCTGATTTTTACTGCCATTTTAATGCTCGGTGTGTGTATTTTTTGGATTTGTTATTTGCATTTTCAGACATGCTCTCTTCTTTTGCAAGAAAGCAGCCACCCACTTCAGGAGTTCCGAGCGCTCCTCTCCCCGTTTTTCGTCTCCCTAGTAGGTCTTGGGTTCAATCCACACCTCTCATATATTTTGAATATTTCCTTCACACGTATAGTGGAAAACGCTTTCCTAAAATCACCTTGAATTGAAGTCTTTCTACTATGAGAAAAGAAGTCTCAAACTTTTGCAAAAATCGACAGCTGATTTTGAAGCTCAAAACAGCAACGTGAAGGACCAGACAAAACTTAGAATGTTTATTATCGACACTTGTGACAGGCGGCTGCAAAGAAAAATTGCTTCTATTCAGTTGTTTACGTCCATTCAAAGTAGACAGCTTTTGAAAATGAAGAAACACGCGAATTTTTGTTGCAGTTTTCAGGGTATTTGGTACGGCCAATCCATCCATCTCTTGGGTCGGAAAACCCTGGGTTCGATTCCCGTCCATGACGTGAGGAACCTTTATCTGGTCTCTTTCGGCTAAAGATGAGTTAGCCGGTCTCATACGGCGATAGAGGGTTTTTTCACCCGAAACTCGGGATTTTCATCCTTCAAATGGAAGGATGGAAGAAATCGAAGAGTAAAAAATAAATGAATGTTTTAAAAAAATTAGTATGACATAAAGAGGCGGACGTCTAATCGGAGAAACTGTGTATTTATTATTATTTTGAATTCACTCCTTCCATTTATTTTCAAGAGAGTGGGGTTTGCGTAATTAAAGTGATACAAAACATGGTTGAGGATTTTATGGCGCCTTTCTGATTTTAAAATTAGATACGGAAATAAGTTAAAACACTAAAATTCATTCCAATGCCTGTAAGACTTGTGGAGGACGCAAAACTCGTTGCAATACAAACAAGTTTGAACATGACTTATCAAACAGCACTTTGATACAGGTTGAGTCAGGATTTCACATGCTATTTGGCATCCTATCATCTCCACTTCTGAGGTTTGGTTCATGTTTAATAAAATTTGCATATCATCATATTGTTCTAAAAATAATTACATTTATGTAATAAAATTAAATTACTTAGCTAAGTAAAATTTGTTAAAATAGGGCAAAATGTCATAAGTACTCCACATTTCAGTGCGCATTTTCAAACTAGTCATATTAAATTATATTGCCTACATAACTTAGTTAACTGGTTAAAAGTGCCAAAAATGCGGTTTTTGTTTTATTTTACTTTCACATTAATGATGGAACACGCAGAAACCCTCAACACGTAATTTGATTATCTCACTCCACTCAGGAGGTCATCAAAATTGTCTCGATAAGTCCATGCACTGAATACACAAGTAAATAAGTAAGTATTGCGGTTTTCTTTATTTTCAAAAGGCCCTTTATTCAGACGGCAAAAAATAATCGAATGCGACCAAGTTTGCTTTATAGCCACCTAACAAATATCTCATAAAATTTTCAATTTTTGTTTGGTACTCGCAAACTGTTTTTGGATTTCGAAGTCCGCCTTCTTAATATTTTGCAAATGTTTGAGGCGATTTCTTTCATAGAATATATCGCTTTGAATTAAGAAGATTTTTGCCGCACGTATTCCGCTACACGTGTGAAAGCAAACCCAAAATCAGATTTGGGCATTCCACCAAGGGTTTGCAGGCATAGTGCACAAACAGCACATAAGCGGGTGGCCACCATCGTGAAAGGAAATTATGTTGTCCGAAAATGCAAATAATGAACAAAAAAAAAAAAAAAAAAAATATGCTACAAGATTATTTAAATAGCAGGGAAAATCAAAAATTGGGCAATCTGAAAATAGCTGTGATTAATTTCAAAACTCTTCGAAATTGTGAAAACTCCATCGATTTCCGCAGAATAAAATTAGTCGCCATAATTAACAGGATGACAACAAAAAAAAATCTGTTTCATCTAAAGGATATCATTGGCAATAACTCGCTTTCATCAAAATCAGTTACGCACCCCCCCCCCCCCCAATGATTTTACTTGAAATGACGCGCAACTGCAATAGGTAAGAGATGATTGCTTGCTTCTGACATCGAAACATTCGTTGGCTTGAGTTACACTCGATTGGTTTGATGGACATGAGAAAAATGACCGATTGCATTTAATGGAAAGAAAGTTGGAAATTTAGTTCTATGTATTTAACAGCTAATTTATACATACTGCTCAAGATTAAATGTGCCGAGTTACGGATTTGTAGTGCAAATCTGGAATGTTTTTAAGAAATGCATCTTCTCAAAAATTAAAATCTTTCGCATTGTCCTAATAAAGCTGATTCCCTGCATAGAAGAAAATCTGAAAATCCTGTTTTAATCAGGCATTCATTCAGCGTAAGGGAAAGGAAATGAAATTCCGATTTTTTTTTCTATTTGAGGGGACTAAACTTCAAGTCCTTCGTTTTTGAAATGTGTCTCGTCTGGATCCGGAGTGTTCAAACCTGCAAAAGATAAAAGTTTGAAGCTTCGTATGGGAAATATCCCTCCCACCCACCATAAAATTACTTTGCGAAATATTGATAAAGCGAAGTTTTTTTCTGAATATATTTAATTCTTCCCTCATCTGTACAAAAATATTAGTTTCATGTGGAAAGTGTTATCCAAAATGTATTTTTATATTCATTCTCTCATTATGAACAGGAATAATCACGAGTCATTTTAGCACCTGAAAATCGTGTTTATTTGGAATTTATCCAAACGATCCTTCGTGAGAATGATTGATTCTTGACAAGAAGTTTCTTCTTCTCCACGTATCAGTGCCATTACAGGCTGCTACGCATTTAAAAGTACTTATCACGTGTTCAACTAATAATCCATCCTCGATGCCAAGTTGCGTACGAAGCCGTGCACACACATGAAAGTGCCTCTCCATTGCACATGGCGGCCACTGAATTAGAAGCCTTCATGCAGATATTCCTACTGAAGGATGTGCAAACGTCACTTACGCAGCGTAAATGCAAAATGCATGATCGGGTGCATCACCACCCACGGGTTCTATTTTGAATGCTGCTGGTGAGTAATCGTCAGTAGGGTTGATCACAACGGGAAAACCAAAACAGCTATCGAAATGCGATAAAGGACTTATTGTGGGTGACACTCACGGATCCAGCCAGGACTAGCTGGAGCCGCGAGTTTGAAAACAGCAGAGCTGACTGGTTTCTTTAAAGGAGAGATATCCAGAGTGTTTAATCATTGTAGAAATAACCGAAATTGCTTATTTATAAGGAATAACTCTGGTCTTAAGAAAGTCAAAGATCGCAGTCGTCTGAGCAGGCTTGCACGGACGAACAGAACTTCCTGTGTACAGCAATTGACAGAAGCATTCAACGAAGGCTCTTCTCTCACTGAACTATGCGCAGGGAATTGAAGAGGATCGGTATTCGCATGCGTCAACAGAAACCACTGATTTCTACGAAGTTTCTAATTCGGTGACCAGTATGTGTAATGAACATTAGTTGAATTAACGGCATTCTTATCTTTACGGCCGTTAATCCAGTTGTGTAATGTTAGTTATCACATGGTGATATAAGTCGCGAGGCCCCTAATGGTAGGTATGGCGCCATTTTACGAAACTAGTTTAATACTATTAGTTGCAATGCGGATGTAAATTACGTGTGTTCTCTTAGCCGGTTTGACTGGTTGCGTGACAAACTCCGAATTTCCAGGAGGGAAAACCCTTTGCATGAGACCTGCTAACTCACCTTCTGTCGAAAATCCCTGATAAAGGTTTTTCGGGTCCTAAACGAGAATCGAACGGACAAAGGGCATCGCGGATATCGGCTTGAAATACGGAGGTCGCAGTCTATTATGGTTGTATTCGTTATTTTTCCTGCTTACTGAATGGAAGAAAGCTCTGCACAGGAAGAAATTCTCATTAAAAAAATGCTTTCTAAGTTAAAACAGTTTCTTCAGGGAGTCCCCTGACATGTAAGATAGCACGACCCGATATTTCAATGTATGCAAATGAAATGCTACAGAGAATTTGAATTACTGTGCGTTCTCCCTCCCGACGTTCTTACTGAAGTAGGTGGCGATTAGTAAATTAGGAAAAAAAATTTTCCTTTCATTGCTGAGAAAGGTAAATTTCCGTGATCGTAATTTGCACGCAGCAACAAGACGTCTCCCAAATCAACCGAAGCTTCGTCTCTTGCATCTTAGAGACTGCCTCCAATGATTTTTAACAAGAGACTATGATGATTTCCGACTCGACTGCTTTCCCGAACCTCTTCTATGCCACCTCGATGATTTTCGTAATTTGTCAGAAATAAGAACACTGCGGGATAAGTAAGGAGGTTATTGTATGGGAAAACAAACAAGCGTATATCTGAAAGGTCTTGAATATTGAACTAAGTGAATGCATTTTTTAAACAAGAAAAAATGGGGACTTAGTATCCTAGGGTTATCAAATAAGACTCGCTGATATTTCCAGTTTGGTACTTGCAAGATTGCGCTCACAATTTTTTTTCTCTAAATGCAATACTGATACTGTTGTTTGCCATGAATACAGTAAGCCACTGCTTGAAAATTACTTTTGCATTTGTGGGCGTTTTCATTCTGATGGATAACCCCCACCCCCGCAATTAAGCAATCGCAAAATTTAGCTAAAAATTAGTACAACCGAATGTGTTTGTCTTCTGACTTCAACAAATGCGTGCGCAGATAGAACCCGATTAAGTATTGTTGCGCATTTTCACAAAGAGTATCGTATTGATCGATGTAATCAGTTGAAATGTGTTTCAGTAGCCATTTTTACCCGATTTCAGATCCCTTAACGAATGAATGAAATGATTAAATTACCTACGGTGGGTCGTGATACTTTATTTTTGTTCGATCTTTATGTAATCAACGCTGATTTTCTAAAATTATCTTTGTGAAATATACGACTTAACTTAAAAGTGTTATTTGGAAAAATTCTGAATGTAGCATCTATTAATGCTTTAACGTTCAATTAATAATCGACTCCTCGATGCCAAGCGATGTTGTTGAGGATGCGGAGTTGTTCATTCACAAAACAAACTGGCTGAAGATTAGGATCGGTTAACAGATATAATACGCTGGGCTCTCACCCTTAATTGTACGGGCCGTAATTTAAATAATAATAATTAAGCTGACGTTAAACTTCTCGATAAACAACGTTGGGAAAGTGGAGTCCATTGCTGTTTCACTGTACATTGCTGAGTGCTGTTCAGTGAAACAGCACAGCACTCAGTTCACAAACTTATTTCAGCCCGAATCTTAATAGCGCTTTTTAACAGCTAGTATCTTAATCTGCTAAATAATAAAGGAGACACGTTTAGCCTAAATATGAGAAACCTTTAAAAAAGATTCGTGGAATCTTATTTAAAGGTTTTAAAACATATCCAACGAGCTGTACAATCTTTATATAAAGATACAAAAGTAAAGTTGCAATTGGGTAATAACTTACCAAAAGAGAAGGAAATTAACGAAGGTGTAAGACAGGGATGGAGCCTCTCTCCAATTCTATTCGATATATACTGAACAAATTATGAAAACTGACGAAGCAAGGTCTAGTTAACAAGAACTGCTTTAATAAAATACTGAATGGGTAGATGACACAACACAAAATAACGAAGTGATCGTCGTAAAATCAGTTTAAAAGAAGTAAGCACAAAGTAATCTAAAGATCTCAAAAAATGAAACTAAAATCGTGGCATTTAAACACAAACATCGAATTCGATCGAAAATAGCTATAAAATAGTAGAATAGGTGACGCATTTTAGTTGTTTAGGTTTCATCATAGCATATTTATAGCACAGTGACGCAGATGAAAAAAAAATAAAAAAATTCAGGGAACAATTAACGAATAGAATAAAAGAAAAGGCGACGAGAAACTGTTCAAATTTTATGAAGTAATTGCCACTAATGTTCAGTGGTTCAGAAATATGGACTGCTAAAAAAAGAAAGATCAGAGTTAAAATACGATCAGCAGAAATGAATTTAAGAAGGATTAAATGAAATAAAATAAATGATGAAGATATTAGAAGAGAGAGATATTTGCATGAAAACATCAAGGAATATAAACAGAAATGGAAAGATATTGGCTGCCAAAAAAAAAAAAAAATCAATAAATAAAAATACTGACCATAGGGAAGAGAGAGAGAGAGAGAGAGAGTGCAAGATGAAAGACAAATAAAAGGCCTCATCGTTGATGAGAAAGATCGTAATGGGGAATAAACATTTTAAGCACGCGATCTAAAATGAAATCTGTTCACATTGACTATCAGTGAAATAAAAACAATTTTGGAGAAAATTGCTTTCCTTATCATAAAAATAAGAATAGAATTTTTTTTTTTTTTTTGATGACGAGATCGTATACAAACTTGGAGTTAAATCCGAAAACAGTAACAAAGACCTGAATGCAACTTTGAATACACTGGCGCAGTCACTTCGAATTTCCCTGGGCAAACCCGTTGTTGTTCTAATACGGGTTGCAAAGTATAGGTTGTATCTAACAACTGTAATATTTCTGAATGCTGCCCCCAATTATGCGTGAAGTCTGCAGAGAGTAATAATTCGTATGGCACCTCATCCGCAAGCACGTTGAGATCAGGAGGACGGGTTCGTTTCGCTGTCTTCCTTTCTGACAGATGATTTGAAATTAAGATGACCAAACCTGGATTTTGTGTGACGTGCGATGGCTCCAATCCAGATGGCTACTTCAACATAGACCAGACATTTTTAGCGAATGAGATGCATCGGAAATACCGGTATATGCACCTCCTGTTTTGTTGTTATTTTGCTATTATAATTATGCTCTCCCTTCTCCATATAGTACATGAGTTAGAACACAGAGCGTGCGATAAGGAAAAAAAATCGACGGGGTTCTTTTTGAGGAAGAGGCATCACGAAGTGCGACTTCACTTGAACGTGATGTCGCACTTCGTTAAGTGATGTTATTTATGGTATGCTTTTCTTGTAAACAGCACACGAGGACAGTTGATTGTCACTGAAGGAAAGCGAATTTTCTTACGCATTACAGAATTGAAATATCCAATAGACGAATGATTTAGCCACGCGTCCGTTTCCTGGCTGCTGATAAGTCGGCAAATTGCTTTCGTCTTCCCGATGGAACTTCATTGTCTTCATTCTTGTTTGCCCCTTTGGACAATTACTGATAATCCGCTGTGCGTGTCGTGACGAGCAGCGAAAGACTAGGCAATAAAGTCACACCAATGTTTTATGAAGATCACGTTGCAGTTCGCCCTTCTTTTCTCCTTTTCAAAGAACTTGTTTCGTTCTTCCTAAAGTCTCTTTCATATTTCGCGTCTGTCTGCTCTCTTGCTTTCTGATCGGTTACTTGTTTCCACCGATTTTTTCTTCGCAGGGAATATTCACGTGCAGAAATCATGAACTGTTGTTTCTGATTAAGATTCGCTGATGAGATATCGATACAAATGACTGAGCAACATCTAAAGAATAACTTTAGGCAGTACATGTGATAACTGAAACAGTATAGTTGCAGGTCACGTTGGGTTCCTGATATTAGCGAACAGCGAAGTTAATCTGGCGATGAGATTTGCTTTCTTCAATTCAGTAAAACATTCTGTAAAATGTGAACTGAACTTCTCTGTCAGATTTATTTAGAAGCATAATCGTTTGAAAATTGTTATTAATGTACTTTGCTTTAGGAAATGAATTATGTTTCACATATTTTATATTTAGGTGTTGTGAAAGTGCCCCGTTTGCGGCCTGAATTTTTTGTAAATGAATTACTCTCTCCGTAATTTTATGTAAAAATATCGTTATCAGTTATCGAATTATCCTTTCTCAACCGGTGAAATAATTATGTTCTTTAAATCCAATTACATCGTCAATAATGAACCTTATTTCTCCATTACAAAATTTCTCCATTACATTATTTCTCCAACACAAAAACTGTGGAAATATTAAGGTGCAGAACGACCTCCAGGATTATCTTTCCGAAATTCTATTTGGTTGAGGAACAGCATTTCAGTGAAACAGTCGATTCCGGAAACATTTTTTGTTATTCTCGTCCACACTGGGCTGCCGAACGTTATTACCGTGAGTGTGCCAAAGATTAGGTAATCCAAAAATCCTACTGCGGACAGCCGACGCATTGCTTTTTAAGTTCACCAATCAGCAGGACGGTGAAAATCATCTGCCCCTGAAAGAGTGAAATTTAAAGGAATCCCTTTGTGGATTAGAAAATGGAGGAGCCATCCAGTGGACCAACGTGACCGTCACACCGATATTGCGCTTGAATTAGATAACTCTTTATTTACGTAATTGGAGAAAAAATCCCTCATCTGAATTTTGAAAATGAAAGAATCCACAGAAAATTCTGCATTTAAATTCGCTACAATGTAAAAAAACAAAACAAAAAACCATGAAAACAAAGTCGAGACTTTCAGGAAAAAAGTTTTGCGTGCTTCAGTGAAGGATGTCGCATTGGAAACAGAAATCCCATTTGAAGAAAAGTCGAGTTTTGTGTACAAATAAATAAATCGAGACTTCATTACAGCAATCGAGAGATATTCGTCCGCAGACTGATCACTGGATCGAGAGCTAACGTTTTCAATACAGTGAAATAAGGCAATCGCATAAGTCTCGTAGCGAGAATTCGAGAATTTCAACGAACAAAACGAACAATTTGGCTTACTCAAATATTGCTTTGGATCGATTTTAATTTTCAGTTTATTTCTCTTCCACACCACTGCTATATGAAAAGTGCTTGGTTTTGTACAGGAATGTGAAATGTGTTAGTTTTAAACCGAGATTCAGCTGATTCCACAGAGGGAAGGGGAGGTACAAGAAAGAAAGAAAAAAAGAGGGCAATGGATGTTACGCCAGTTTTTTGGGAAGACTAAACCAGGACAATTGATCAAGTTAGACAGGAGGTTTTATAAAATGTTATCACGTCACCGAGACCTTCTGATTGAAGCCGAATTACAAAGATTATGTTAAATAGGTCAGAGAAGTCTCATTTCGAAAATTTATTTACGAAGTTTAGCAGAGTTATTAAAGTTAACTGGATTTGATAGTTTATTTGAAATGCACGTTTGCAATGTGTGCTTCAACTCGACTTATTAGCATCGCAGTTGGGGGAATGACGAGCCATTGCACCTTCGACTGGAAAGGCTTGAGTTCGGTTCTCGTCATGGCAGGAGGAGGAATTGTTAGATGGGCTTTTTCAACTGAAGGTGAATGATGCCCCCCCCCCCATATTAAAGTCGGATTTTCTTCCCGCCCGGAAACTCAGTTTTTCGACACCCAAACCGATCAGAGAAAACAAAAAATGCAAGGTAGCTGAGCGCGTGGAAGTGGCTACACAACGTGGATTAGTGTAGTCGTGCAGTGACCTCCACATTGATTCATGGAATCGATGAAGGTGATGTGTAATGATATCAAAAATGCAGAAGTGAATTCTGAAACCGATGTACACATTAAAGAATGTTATGCATAAATTAACATTAATTTGGGATCTGCTCATAATGGAAAGGAAATGCATATTATGACCATATATAAAAATATATACAGTCATATTTATTTATACATAGTCATACACTGTAGTGATGAAATGGAATTATTAGAGTTATAATGTTAATATTTACAATTCTAATCTAAAGAGATCGTTTACGGCCCTTAGAAATTCCTTAGAAGCTTGGGACATTTTATTTACTTAATAATATAAAATGATGGAACAGCAGTACATTTTATTCTAAAGCAAAAAAATTACAAACAACTATTTGGGCACCTTAAAGATTACATTGAAGTAAATATAAGTCAATTAATAAAAAAGAAAAACAAATGCAACGACTATTCACTCGAGTACATTACAGTCCTAGCTATTTCCCGGGTATTTCTGTATAATTTTGGATGGTCCTTCAAACAAAACGTTTTATGTCCCCATGTAGTAAATCTGAATGGCTTTCAAATTTAAACACTAAATTAGCGCCGCCTGCCGGATCTTTTTATTTAGTTGAATATTTATTTACTGTTGTTTTAGCGTTTTTTATTATCCATTCATCTTGAGATAAGATTAATAATTTTAATTGACAGTGTGGGATGGATGCTGCTCGCATCAGACTGCAGCCCTTTCTACTGTCGGTACCCCATTTTAGCATATTCTAACTTTATTTTTAATTCAGGGGAGGATAAATGTGAAACATGGTTACATCATATCTCAAAGCATGAAATATCTTTGTATTCGAAATAAACAATGTAACTGCAATGTTTGCTTCAACAGGAATCTTAAATGTGCTGGTATAATTTCGTCGTCTTTTGTCGCGCTGTCTTTTTTTGACACTGTGCAATGACGGGATGGACTTGCTTTATAATCTGTTCCGCTATTACAACGTTTCTAGCAACACGCTTTGAAGAAAATATCGTAGTTAATGATACACAAAAGGTTTGTTTTCCTTTTCATATTCTGCAGAGATTTTTTCATGTAAACTCCGTTTGTGATTCTTTTCTTTCATGAATATATGAGTTTTCCTTTTACGTATCACTTCCTTCCATCCAAACGATTTCAGCTGTCATCAGCGTGAATAGATAGATGGTCATAGACCCACGCGCTTGGGATATCTGTCAAAGCTTTGCTGAGATAGCACGTCGTATTTGTCCGAGCATTTCTTTGAATTGAACAGCTGAGTGGACAAGACTTTTTTATGGCTTCTGAGAGATTGTTCGTCAATTTTTATTAAAAGAATTTTTTGTGGATGACCCGTGTGGCTGCATTTAGTTAAAGCAATTCATACATCTTTCTTTCAAGATCTTTTAGAGTATGCTAACTTCACAAAAGAAATTACTAGGACAAACTTGCTAAAAGTCGATAGCCATCAATAATAAATCGCCGTTGAAGTTCATTTCATGTCCAATAAAAAGCTAACAACAGGACAAAATGAAGGTAATTATTTTAAGTCTTGTTATGTTGTATTCAGATGACCCTGGTCGAGCCTTACTTGCGACAGTGTTTCTAATGAAGTGTCGTTAACCTATCGACGGCTTAGGTACCTGTGTCTGCGTAATAGCAAACGTTCCAAAGCTGTTAAGGACCCCTCTTCACTATGCTAAGGATCACTATTATTTGATGTTATAGTCCAAAGGCACCGCTTGAATAAAATATCATCTATAAGCAGACGTAAAGCAGATCTTTCAAGAAACTTAACAGACATCAGATCTACCGATTTAGTATAGCTCCAGCTATCCCAGAGAGATGAAACATTATTGAGCAGTCCAATGAGATTTGATAAACTTTGTCAACGCATGCGTTTGTGGCATTTTATTATTACACTGTATATATATGCGAAGGTAGAAGGTTAGTTTCTAATTCTGTATTCATATCCAAAACTCCCCACATCAATGCCTTATGTAACATCTTTAATATAAAATAATAATAAACGATAAGCCATACGTATCTGTATTTTTATATAATGATAGCCATTTGATACTTTAACATCCTTAAACTCATATTATCCCAAAAATTAATTCCTATAATCATTTTTCAGTACATTTCTCATCTTCCGCTCCCCGTGATATTAGATTCGACCTTGGAGTTGCAACAAACTTGTAAGCGAAATTATAAGAAAAACCAAAGAAAAATGACGAGCACGCGCATGTGTGTGTTCATAATGCAATTCGGTGAGGGACTCTGCGATTGTGACGTTGGACCCAATTAGCCCCAACTTTGTGAAAACACAGAACCACGTGTGCCAATTTTCCTTATTTAATCATCGTATTCTTGAGATTAAAAGAACAAAAATGTGAAAAGTAAAAGAAATTTCAGCCAATTCTCTTTCCGTCCTCAGAAAAATGCGTGAAATGGAATTTCTCGCAATAACGACAGAACCGAACACAAGCATTCTAATTTCGTTTGGCTCCATTTATTTACAAATTCGTCATTGGATTCGCATTTTTATTGGATGATCTGTGTCCAGTTAGAGGTAGATTGCTATGGTTTAGGAACAGTTTTCCATGCAGCAGTAAGTTTGAAGCTATTTAGTGTGAGGGGGAGTCTAGTGAGATCTCAAATACACGGCGGAGTGCTATTACGGACTTAGCGGAACGGTTGCTAGCGACGATGAAACGCATCCAAATAAATATGATCGATGCGAAACGAGTCGTGATGTAATAGTCATGGGTGATCTTAATTATCCGAACATCATTTGGGTAGCAGTGAAATCTCACGAGAAGAATAAAATCAGATCTATTGCGCTGTTGAGAGACAGTTCCACAAGCAGCACGTGACGGAAGGAACTCGAAGTCAAAGAGTGTTAGGTCTGTTATAGTGTCAGAGGAAATTTTAGTTCGACGTGACTGTTCTGCCTCCGGCTGGCAACAGTGATGATGATGATGTGGTACTGACTTTGGAAGTGGCTAAGTTAAGGAACACTCCATTCAGAAAATATTACTGTCTACTACATTACCGTCTACACTACAAAACTACAAAGTAGGAACAACTCAGGAGTATGCTGTCCCATGGTATTGTTTGTTCGATCGGAAGCATTTAAAATACTTAAATGATGCAATATTGAAACGTCTCCCTAGAGTTTGAAGAATAAATAGGAGAGGATACCGGAATGACTGCAATATATAGATAGATATCAAAAAGTGGTATATGAGGGATTTCTGCAAGATTTAAGGCGACCAGGGGAGTGTACCATAGGGATTAATCCTTGGTCCAGTGTTATTGATGACATTAATGACATTGAGAAGGATTTTACAAGTGGCATACAGCTGTTTTCAGATGACGCAAAGACAGGAATCAACAATGCGTCAGCCATATAATGCGTCCAGAATGATTTCAATATGAGGGATTTGTATGTTAAAATGGCGTCGGTTCAATGCTAGTAAATTGTGAAGTCATGCGCTTTGGTGTAATGAGATAGCGAATGTCTTATTATGTTAGAAGTCCAAGGGCTATATAGCCAAGATTGCAAATACAACTCGGAGGATAAATAATTGCAATGCTGAAACGAACACCCTCATAAGAAAAGGAAGATGTCTTCATCTTTAGAAGGCTTTGATACGGTCTCGCCTGGTTGCCTGTAGCTTGTTGCTGAGGTGCTTAGATACAAGCGAGAGAGTGCAAAGGAGAGTGCTCAATATATCGGAACTGTGAAATGTAGATTATGAGTATAGATTGGGAATTTGTGGACTGCAGACGCCAGCATACAAAAGAAAGATGGGTAATATGATAGACTCTTGAACTTCATAAAGATCATTTAGGATATCAGTAGATGTAACTTTTCATTTTTATGGAGAGTGGGCATCCATGGAAGTTGAGAATGAACTTAGTGAAGAAGGTTGGAAAGATCTACATTTTTTCCTAGTGGATTGCTCAGAACATTGAGTGCAGGTCAGTGAAAATGAATTCAAGAAATGGTACGACAGTTTGTTAAAATTATATTTATTGGATATTATTAATGATGATAATATAATGATAATATCCAATACTCTTTCATTTAGCAAATTTTTATTGAATTACCAGGTTCTTTACATATTTCCGTAAACAGATTCTCAAATAATTTCAAACAGAACATTGTGGTTTAGAAGTTTTATTTAGAAGCGGTTTTAAAAATTGGATCTCTGATTTCATCTCTTCTCGTTTTAACTGGCACTCAATTCTCGAATGAATGTTTCGTCGGAAACAGCGTTAGTACATATTTACGGCCAACAATGTTGATGACTCTAAAATGCTAAATTGCAATACCTCCCGGGCCTCATTTCCGAAGTGATCAGTTTTTATGCGGAAAAAGAGAATATTCAGCTACGATAGTGTCGTGCACAAAGAAATATTAACAACATGAATTAATTCTGACATTAATGCACTGATTGATAATAAATCTGACTAGTATTCCGAATTTAGCATGCGAAACAAGTGGGGAGAATTATATTTGGCAATGTTATGAACAAGAAGGGGAGGAAGTAAAAAAAAAAATGTCAGGGCATCGGAATATTCACACGCAGATCGCATCCTTTCATTGTAAAGTCAAGTGTTATGTACTCAAAATTCGTTCGCTCTGCCGAATGAAATCAGACAGTCTGACATGAAAAGAAAGTACATTGGGGGGGGAGGTGAAAGAAACGTTTCAAGTTTAGAAAATTGGATAACCCAAATAACAGGGGGAAAGAAAGTGTCTGAATGTGAATCTAAGGAAAAGATTGGATTTAAAGACAACCTTCATCTTGGATCGTCACTCGCGAGGAAACACTTGGAGGTGTGAACGCGACAGAATGGGCGGCAGCAGAATTTCGGAGTAACCGTCTGTTGCACAAAGCCAATAAGAGGGCTTCTTGACGGCATCCTTTTACGGAGGCGATTACATCGGATAGTTTTTATTTGAGGAAGAGAACTTATTTTCGACATCTCTTTACGGAAATAATTTCCATATCTTCGGCGATTGCATTCCTATCCGTATTATTGCAAATGCTCACCTTCCACTAGTTTTGTTCTTTGATGCTCACTGATTTAACCGGAATAGAAAAGGAAGAAAACGCAACATCTGCCGAGTAGCTTAACAATCGGGCTCTGATCTCCAATGAACGATTGCTTCCGTAATGAAGTTTTCTGCGTGAATCGCATAGACGGATGACAGAGAACATTCAAGTTTAAGGAAATTCTCTGGGAATGATTTCAAAAACAATTCTTCGTTTTTTGAGTTAGGTTTGATATAAATGTTAAAAAGGCGGGCGGAGTTGTTAAAGCATAATTCTGACACAGAAAAGCCACGAATTTCAGTCCATTATAGACACGAGCAAACACTGATCAGAATAATAAAGGGAACTTTGACTCCTCTAATGTCCACGTTCAGACCTGTTGGATATAACAGCATTTATTCGCAAGTGTGTTAGGCCTCCTTTAGCAGAGATAACCGCTTTCACCTCTCATGACAGTGACTCCACTAGACTACAGAAAGTGTCATGAGGTATTCCGGAGCAACCAGACAGTATGATGTTTCGGAGGTCAGCGACTGAGCGAGGCACTAGCGTTGACCGGCGAAAGCTGCGTTTCACATAATCCAACAAATTCAATGGGATTGAAATGAGGAGAATTGGGCAGCCAGGAAAGCACGAAGAAAGCTTGCACAGTGCGATCCTTGTGACACGCGAGGTTGTTTTGCTGAACGAATCCGGATCCATCAGGTCGCATGTCACCGTGCAGGGAGATTGCTGGCCCGAAACAAATCCGAGATCATTATCGAGTAAGATCTGTTCACTAGTCAATGATTGCCGTATCCTGGTATGATACCAGGATACCGCAATCATCCACCTCTTTCCAGCCAACCGTGCAGTCTTGGATGGACACAAAAAAAAAAAAAAAAAAAGATCGGATTGTCAAAATGCTTTCGCTCATGAGTGCGTGTATAAGAGTTCTAGCAGAAAAGTAATGACAGAAATTCGTATAAAATCGCGTATTCAATTAATCGGTTGATACGGCGACATGGTGGTCGCCGTCAAATGTAACCACCAGCACAAAACGCACCGGTTGCAACGTTCCTTTCACCAGGTATAACAGAATTCGAATTCTTTTGTCAATTCGTTTATGCCCTGGTCACGGCTCTTCGGATGCTTTCTACAATATCAAAATGAGTATCTTTCATCTAGTTCTTGAGCTTGAGGAAAAAGAAAAAAAAATTACAGGGAGACAAGTCGGGCAGGTACGGTGACTGTTCCAACACTGGAATGCATTTTTTAAGCTAAATACGCGCGAATTAACAGCGGAGAGTGAAAAGACGCATTCTCGTGATGCAAGATCAATCATTCGAAATCATTTGATTGGCAGTTGCTTCGCTGTACGCGCTCGGTGTTGTTTGTTCTTGTTGTGACAGGCTTCTCTGCACGTTGCTCATCTTCCACATCTTCGTAATCTGCCACATTTTCTCCCCCACCCCCCCTTACAGAAACATCTTATGCCATTTAAACACTTCAGCATGAGATAAAGAATCGTTACCATGTGCCCACTTAATTTTATCGAACGTTTCGTAGGCATTCGTTCAATTTAACACAAAATTTAATCGCACAATATTGTTTAGGATTTCGCTTCTCTATTTTCGTGACGAACACACACACTTATTAAAATATAATAAGTCGACAGGTGTTTTCCCCCTACCGACGAGCAAACTGTTACCGACGGTTGTGCAGTTTAAGCTTCACTAATACGAAACTGGTAACAGTTTCGTATAAGTGCAGCTTGAACAGTAAGAACACGTGGATGGGAAAATGAAAAGATGACGAACCGATAGCACAGTTGAGTGTACTCTGAGTGTAGAATCACAAAACCTTCGGTCGTCCTTCGTTAGTTTTCACTCACGAAACAAGTGCATTCTCAGAACTCTCTGAAGACTAAATGAATATTCAGGATTTCGCTTTGATAAGAGGTTTCCAAATCGAACCTCGCTGAACATGTTTTGATTTTCAACTATAATAATGCATTTACTCGTACTCTGCTACACTGATTTAAAGAACCAATTTTTTTTTCGGAGGGGGGTCATGTAAAGCTTTTTTAGAAACTCAAAAATATGTACGGTAACTGATGGTTCATTTTCTTGAATTTATTTGTTTTGACCGAATTAGTCTGTCGGTTAGTCGAGTGTTAGCTTATCCGCTCTCCAACCAACAAATCTCGGATTCGAACCCCACCGCGGGCATGGATGTTCGCGATTGTGTTTAGGTGGGAGATGAATTTCATCGCTCGGTGTGAGACCACCACCACCACCCCGCTTATCGGATGTGCGAAGTTGCTTGAAAAAGTTCCAGGTTTGGGTTTCGAGATCAGTTTCCAGATAAGCAAGAAAGAAATAACGCCAAAAATAAAACTAATAAACACACCGCGCGAATAGCTCTAGGTTTAAAAAAATCGTGTGTGAGCAACCACATGAAAAATCATTGCTTTATGAAAACGAAATGCTTATTCCGAATCTCTTAATTAGTTTTTCAAGAAAAGTTTTTCTTTTCTTTCCCCTTCCTTAAATTTTCTGGCCTTCTCCTTGTGTTGATTCCAGTTCTTCCCCTTTTATACAGCAACTGCTCATTCTAATGCAGCATTTTAAGTTAACGCCCCGCATTCTATTCCTTCGTGTTTATGCTAGCGAAATCTTTCACTCACCCTCCTCTCTACTACGCGCAGCGACATTCTCCAAATGAGAACGCAAGGAGGAAATCCTTAACATTCTGCAGCTTAATCTCTGAGAATGTTTCCAACCACGCGTTTGTAAACCAGGATCTTACCAATAAACACTTCATTTTTGAAACTTTGTTTTTGATAAAAAAAAAAAAAAAAAAACACGTTTCTTTTCAAATACACGGATAAAAATAAAATTCAGTGATGCGGTGTGAGGGTCTCGCCACATTTTTGCAGTTTCTCCGTAAGTGGTTCACTGTAAGATAACAGCTGTATGAATTATTTCATTACACATATTAACTTGTATATTTTGAGTCGGGTGAAAAATGTATTAAGTGAATCTGTTCTATAAGAGTGGGTAGTTGCATGAATTGAGATCATTCTTTTGGCCTCGAATCCGTTATTGTTTTCTGAATTCTTCCCCATGTATCGCAATTTGCGTGGTGTTCATAGTTTATCTTCCTCCACCAATATCGTCTGAAAGTATGTACATTTTGTGATTATTTCTGTAATATTTGTTTCATTTCTCTTCACCGCGAAATTACTAAAGATGAGAGTTATGTCTAGACTGCATTTGCTTTAAACATGAGTGGTCCTCAACAACTGCTGGAGGCTGGAGTTTTTGGGAAACATTTCGTGAAGAAAGCTCTTCCGCTGAGTAGAGGCGGATGGAATGAAAACAGAAGAGAAGCGAATTCCGTTCAGTAAAGAATGTTGAGAAGCTGCTGTTTTTAAAAAGCTTCGTGAAGGAGAGATGAATGACATTTCGGTATAGAAGTCTTGTGAGAAAGATATGCCTGGATGAGAAACACCAACGGCTTCCTGATAACAGTTGAAGTGAGTCATCGATCACTGAATCGCCCTCCTCTGCACAGCATCAAACATTTTCAGGGAAGTTTTTTGGCCATCATGAGAACAGTATTCTAAGGTTCTGAAGAAAGATTTGTACAAAATTCCTAGCAGGATGAGCGAAAAATAGCGTTTTAAGCAGCAGAGAAAGAGAGGATGTTATCGATTTGATGTTTGTCACTAATTTCAGTTCAGTAAAAGAGAGAGATCTGATCTCGTCTGGTGATTGGCGTATTATCTGAGATAAAGGGAAGTAAATATGGATTTAATTAAGAGGGAGATGTAAAATCCCGTTTTATTTTATAGCCGGGTACGAAACGACCTCCATCCGAGTTTCGTACCCGGCTATAAAATAAAACGGGATTTTACATCTCTTAATTAACAAATTCGCCGGTAAAATAGCCTTTTGGCTTATTATCTTTGTAGTTAACATTACTTAACAATATATAGTACACCACTTCGGCAATTCGATAGTAGAGGTATGTAAGTTTCTGTTCACTTAACTTTGATATTCCAGGGTAGGTAACCGATGGCAATGTTGTAGCCAATGAAGTTCTAACTGAGGCTCGGCTTTTGCTGTTACCCTCCTGCCATGATCAGAGCATTAATTGCTCAATAACACCTTACCCCTACAATGTCCTCTACAGATAACGGGGAAGATAAAAAGCATTCTTGCTTCGCCCCTTTAAGCCAGTCCTTATAAGGATAAGGACTTTGATATTCCAGGTCTACCTACTCACTGATGAGACCTCAAAAAAGGTTAAAACCGGTCTGGTAGTGACCTCTTCTCATAATGTAAAACAATATATATACATCTCTTAGGAACTGGTTTTTACATTATGAAAGAATATTAAAGTCAGTGAGGGATCTTTCTCCACCTTTGCATGGAGTTGCCCTGGTGTTGTACTATTCAAGTGATCATTTACACTTGGTTCCGCCGATAGTTTTTTTTTTTTTTTTTTTTCGGCATTGAAACTCTACGGATGTCGATGGATTTCCACCCGAGTTTCGTACCCGGCTATAAAATAAAACGGGATTTTACATCTTCCTCTTAATTAACAAATTCGCCGGTAAAATATCCTTTTGGCTTATTATCTTTGTAGTTAATAAATATAGATTTCTTTCGAAAAAAAAAAATAGGGAGGATAAGAGGACTGCTTTTATTCCGTTGAAGACGAGTAGGTTTTCCTTGTCCCATGGGATAAGCATTGAAAGTCCGTGTAAGACACCAACTGCACAAGTTCTCGACGCTTGGATCGCGTTGTGCACAGGAAGGCTTAGCGGAATGGGTGGAATGGACCGTCATCAGGGTTATCAGTCAGCGACGAAGGCCATTTATCACTGACATTTATTTTTCATTGCTGTCTTCTGAGTTGTTTAGTCTCTCCAACACGCTAATGGCAGCATTTGCGTGTTGGAGAGACTAATAATGACGCTTTGTCTTGTTGGTATGAATCCCATCCATTTAAAGTCGGAAAGGAATTGGGCATTTAATAGAGTCACATAAACTGGAAAGTGTGCTCTAGAAGACATTTGGTGAACCAGGTTTGGCAGTAAATATGCTTTGTAATACCACCTCTCCCAGGATGTCCACCATTCATATACTCGTTTCCTCGTAAGGTACTATTTTATTTTTATCTTATTCCTATAAATATTTGTTTATTGATATCCTCTGCACTGCATTAATCTCGTTTGGTAGGACAGAAAGTTCCACGACAATGAGACCTGCTGTTAAAGACTATACGTGGAATATTTTCAAAACACTTAAGCCCTCCACCCAGCTGGATCGCGGTCACACGCCAAGAGATGAGTTTCATCTCCAGCCTAATTTGTATTCACAAACATCCATTTCTATTTGCGATTTCGACTAACAAACCTGTGGAATGGGAGTGAATAGGTCTACTATTTAGCCGTTTAACCATTGTCGTTTACTTCTTATACAATAAATTAAATTATTCTTCTCATTTGTATCTGAATCTCAATCAGACCGAAGCTTGAGACTGAAACAAGAGTTCATTTGTCATGAGATGATTTTATTCCTTGAAACTTCGCTGCATGTTTCTGCTGTGATGGATGAACATTTGATGCATTTCATACTCCTTTCACACTCGCAATACGATTACTTCGATCGTTACTGTGATGTTAAACCTGCACAACAACATCCTATCCATATCATTCACACCTTTTTACAAGTTTTGGCTATAAAAATCAGTTACTTGGAGCAAATTGTAGCAAAGGGGACCACTTTCGAAATTTTAGTTGTCGTGAAGATGGTTTCGTGTTCAAACATCAATTTGCTTAAGTAATGCACGTGTAGGTGATATCCCTTAACAGCTGTGCTATTTGGTTTAACAGTTGATTATGAATTAACCGAATCTGCATTATGAACCGAAATCCACCGCGCACACTCAAATCCCGATTACTTATTTAATGAGCGCTGACTGTTTCCAACTCACCCTGGTTCCGCTTAATTAATCATTTTTCTGAATTTATTTGAAACAAAAAATGCTCACCGAGCAACTCAGGTATTTCTTTACTGTTGATAATCAGGAGGGAAGAGAGATAATCAATTGTTTTCACGTGGAAAAATGCGAATAATGTTATTGTAACGTGTCTTTGAATAATCTCATTTCGTGCAGTTTAGTTATTTCCCAGAATTGGAGGCCATTTCTCTCTCTCTCTCTCTCTCTCTCTCTTTTCTATTCAGAGTGAGGGAAATTAGTTGGCGGAAAGACGCCAGTTAGAAATGAGAAATATTGCGAATTCAAGTGTATTAAAGGCAGAGAGGAATGTTGTTTAAGGAATCTTGCAGTTCAAATGAATGTTTCGCTTTATTCGCCGGCATTGCTTCTCATCTGTTTTGTGTCGCTTCGAATATTCGTGTTCATCTGTCTTTTAAATTAATTACCGAAGCAGAAAAGTTACGTGGCTACCAGCAAGGAGTCATCGAGTTCTGACAGAGTCTTAAGGATATTTAATTATTCTCCCATAAGCAGTGACATTTCACTACGAGAAAAATTAGTGGCGGGCGGGCGAGAAAATGTATTTCTCCAGTTGATGGTTCCATTGATTTATTGGCCATTTTCCTATCTTTATGCTCACAAAGATGGAAGGCATGTAGCCTTAATAACGACTTCATATCGCATGCAGAAATGCTGTCTAATAATTTATCGGCAGACGGAGGTTGAGGAAGGGGGGGGGGGTTGTAGGTAGTAAGTGGCATTCTGTAGAATGCCCTCTTAATGTCATCTCCACGCGAAAGTAACAACTCCCATAAGTTGTTTCAATACATCAACAGTCAAAGCGAAATTATCTCATTAGAATAAAAGTGAGGGAAGGTGCCTCCACTAATCATGAGAGTGGGAGTATCGATCCCAAATGATATTTCCTCTGTTCTTCCGAACCGAAGGAGATAAAAACTATCTCCTCTCGCACGTGAGCCTTCCCTACGTTTTCACAGTCATAAAACTCGAATAATTCTTCAGTTAACAGAACCACCATAAATCTTTATTAGCATTTTAGAGATGGAGTTTTATTAAGAAAATGAAAGTCGCCGAAATCATCTCGGAGAAGAAATACAGCCGCAACTGTCGGCGAACGACTTGGACTAGATTTTTGTTGATTTCCACGTGACCTCTGAATAATTTCTCTCCCTTTCGTAAATTCACATTTGAAACGATTCGTTCCTGTTTTGGGTAACTTACGATTTTGGAACTTTTCCAAGGCGTAAATTTCATCATATTACCAACAATGCAGTGGGGCAAGGGGCGGTGGGTTCATTGTCCATAGAAACATCGCAATTCCTTTCTATACCTGAGTTAGTTTTAATTGTTGATCAAGAAAACATCAAATGTGATCAACATTGGTAAACATCTGAGTTCCGGTCCCAATCTCTATGCTACTCAGCCCTGTTAAAGAACTAGACCGGAGAGTTTTATAATGCACGTGCTTTCCTACGACATCAATCATATACAAATTTCTCCAAAATAACATTCCTGCCAATATTTTAAATGCAAATATTTATTTTAAAAATTTAGATTTAGCAACACCAACAAATATTGTGAATGGCAGTTTGGCCCCTTGCCATGCACTCTCCACCACTTCCAGTGTAACTGCGCGTCTCCAAATTTCTCTTACAACTCTTGTGGTGAAGTCACGTTTAATGCTGCACTTAACATCCCACAGAAAATGTTTAAAGGGATGGACTACGCATTGGCCAGGAATGGAGTTTTCAAGTTATTCTGAGGATAGTATACACTTAAATTTCTAACCTGACTAGTTTCTTGAAGTTAGTTGTTAGATGACTCGATAAATTCAAACCCTAGCGCATCAGTTCCCAACCTGTGGTACGCATACCCCCGGGTGTATGTGCTGGGCCGTTCAGGGTTACACGAAAAATAATCAGTAAAGGCAGAAAAACAAGTAAACAAAATGCAAACCGTTAGTTATGGAACAATAAATGTCAGTATTTAAAAACAGCTATTTTAAAAGCAAGGGGTACAATTTATAGAAATGGATTTAAAAGGGTACACGAGTGGGAAAAGGTTGGGATCCACTGCTTTAGTGGATAAGCCTGATTAGCCTAACTTGCCAAAGTTTTTGTTGCACTTGAGTCAGTTAATTTTCTTATTACAAAGTGCACATAATTTTTGTTATGTTGGCTTACTGGCATTGCTAATTAGAATGAGATTGGCACCCATGGTCACAAAATTCTAAGGTCAACAACCATTTTAGATTAGGCAACTAGCAACAGTAAAATTATTCCAACTTGAAATGCTATCATTCTTGTGTGAAACTCAACATAACTAATGTAATTTATGCGTTCTAGATAGCTCGTATCACATGCGTGTTAGAACGTAACACAATATACGAAGAGTTCTATGAACTAAGAGATGAGAAATGAACTATATTAAATGACAGTATGATATATCTTCTCCTTTTCTTTACTATAAAATGTTATGCAGGACTGAATTCATGTCCTTCCTTGTAAAAGAAAAATACAGCGCAATAAAAAAATTGTGTTCAGGCAAATTCCAAGGGAAAAATTTCTCATTTCGTCGTTTCTTGGCATTCTCCCAAAACGGACTTGAGGGCGTGGCCATATTTTGGAATGTTAATGTAATTCTGCATCTCTGGATGCAACTTTTTTTAAATGAAAGTTTCGTCTTTCTCATATTGGATTTCAAATGGAAGCGCTTAAAAACACAAGTTCACAAATGCTGCTATTAACCTGTTGCTGTTATTAAGAGGTGTGATAGATGGGAATTTAACTAAACCGTACTTAGCGGGTGCGAAATTTAAGGATGTAAGTGAGAGTATTAGAGCGCAAAAACAGAGGGTGAAAGAATTGATAGTTTTGGCGGGTACGAATGAATTGAAAGGTGATAAGTTTTTCTATGAGAGAAGACTTGAAAATATTGTTAAAGGTAGCGAAAGAAAAGAATGACAGAGTTAGGATGATGAGTCTGTTTCCGCGGTACGACAGAGAGGAGTTTAGGAGGACGGCCATAATCGCAAATGACTTTATGCGCAGGTTATGCAGACGGAGTGGTGTGGAATTAGTTTGATGAGCGAAAGGATTTATACAAGATGGATGGCCTGCGTTTGAATGGATTTGGTGTGCAGAAACTGGAAAAAGGTGTTGCTGAATGAAGTGAAAATGGATGTGCAGAACCAGGGAAACTAGAACTACCAAGGAGTGTGGGGGGGGAGTGGATATGCGGACATCAGTGAGACAGTTGAGTGTAAGAATGTATATAATGTACCCGAGCCAGTACTAAGGACAAGTAATCGGAATGGGATAGTTAGAATAACGCATCAATATAGGGGTGGGACAACGGGACCTCTGCATTTCATGTATACTAATGCCAGGAGTATTAGTAACAGGAAGGAAGAATTTTTGGCCATGGTTGGCTCTTCGTGGCCACAGATTATTGTCATTAGTGAAACATGGCTGACGGAAGATGATATAGTTAGTGGGATAGAATGTGTAGGTTATAGTGTGTTTAGGAGGGACATAGAGGATAAAATGAGGGAAGGAGTGTTATTGATGATAGCTGATGAACTGCAGCCAAGGAGAATTGAAGTTGTATTGCAGGGTAGTGAAAAGTGCTCATTTGAAGCTATTTGGTGTGAGATTGAGACTAGCAGAACAAAATATACAGTTGGATGCTGCTATAGATCAGGTGATGGAATAGATGGTGGAGATAGTATGCATAAACAAATTGATGAAATGAGTGGAAGGAGGGTAATTATTATGGGGATTTCAACTATTGTAACATTGATTGGAAAGAGGAGAGGACACAACTGAGGAAGGAACTGGATTTTATTCAATTATTAAGGGATAACTATCTCAGACAGCATGTAATTGAAAATTCTATGGGTTTGACAGTGCTTGACCTGGTAATAGCATCTGAGAATTTGACAATGAATATGACCATGTTGCCACCTATCGATGAGAGTGATCATAAGGTCTTGACCTGGGAGGTGGCTAAAGGTGTGGAATTTTCGATTAAGACAGAGTATATGTGGAATTACCGTGCTGGCAAGTATGACAAGCTTATGAGATTGCTTGGTTCAGTGCCATGGCATGTAAAACTGCAAGGGCAGGATGTCGATAGAGCATGGGAAGTGGTCAAGGAGCATTTACAGGAGGCTATGGCTGATTGTATACCTAGTGTCCGAATAGTAAAACAAGTAAGGGCTAAATGGATGAAAACAAATGAATGGATGAAAGAAACAACTGTGGAGGGAATTTAAAGAGAAAGTGACCTGCAGGCACACCAACGGTATAAAGCGCAGGCCAGAAGGGTAACGAGTGTGGTAAGAAAAGCAAAAGCGGATTATGAAAGGAAACTAGCTATGCAAGCTAAAGAGAATCCCAAACAGTTCTTTCAATATTCTTCAAGCAAAAAAAAAAAACTGTACACGGCAGAATGATTTTAAGGAATGCCGATGGTAAGGAGGTCACTAAATCAGTCGATATAGTGGAATTGCTGAGTGAACACTTTGCAAGAGTATATCATCCAGGTGGTGACATTGAAAGAATGAAGGAACCATTAGTTTATACGAATTGTGATGAATGAAGTGGAGGTGAATAGTCTGTTACAGAACCTTAATATGAATACATCTGTGGGAATGGATGGTATACCGGCACGGGTCTTACGTGAAGCGGCTAAGGAATTATCAGTGCCCTTGACCATGTTTAATCTGAGTCTCGGGTCTGGTTTAGTCCCGAAGGTGTGGAAAGAGGGGAAAATAGTTTCACTGCATAAAGAAGGATCCAAGACTACTGTTGCAAATTACCGACCGATCAGCATATCAGGAGTCGTTGTCAAGGTCTTGGAGAAAGGAGTCAAGGGAAAAATACAGGAATGGATTGATGAAAATGAGATACTGTACAGGGGAAAGCATGGCATTGTGAAGGGTAGATCATGCCTCAGTAACTTGCTCAAGTTTTATAACACTGTGACGGCTGAACTGGATAAGGGTAATGGGTTTACAGTGATACTGCTGGACCTGGCTAAGGCCTTTGACAGGATACCACATGGAATTCTAATCAGCAAACTGCAACATATGGGAATATGTTACAGTTTACTGATTGGTGAGATGGATAGGTGGGTGGTTGATGGAGAGATATCAGAGAGTAGTTTATTCAGGTGTAGAATCCAAAAGACTGCCTGTAACTAGTGGTTGCCGCAGGATTCTATTCTTGGACCACTGCTGTTCAATTTGTTCATTAGCGATATAAGGATGGATCTAAGAGGAACAGTTCATTTGTTCGCTGATGATGCAAAGTTGAGTAGGGCAATAGTGAATGCAGAAGATGTCAAAATCTTGCAGGATGATTTGGATAGATTGGAGTTCCGGGCTAAGGAGAATGGATGTCAATTTAATGTGACACAATGTAAGGTTATGCATTTTGGGGTGAAAAGATTAGCAGCAGTATACCGCATTGGTCGAACTGTACTCCAGGAAATTGATGAGGCCAGGGACTTGGGAGAGTTGGTGGATTGGGAGATGAAGTTTAGGGGGCACATTGCAAAAGTGGCTAAATCAGCTCATCAACTCACTTGGTTGTTGAAAAATACCTTGACGAGCAGAGACAAGCAAGTTATTGTACCTCTGTACCGAGCCTTGATAAGACCTCATCTCGACTACTGTGCCCAGATTTGGTCACCTAAGTTTCTTCTTAATGAGGAGGAGGTGGAGAGGATCCACAGGCAAGTGACCAACATAATAGCAGGTCTATGGAATGAACCTTATGAGAACAGGTTGAAGATTTGTGGGTTGCAGAAATTGATTGATAGGCGGAAGAGGGGAGATATGATTGAGACATTCAAATTGCTAAAGGGTTTCTATATGATTAATTCAAATGATATTTTTGAGATCAGATCAGGACTGGTGGTGGGAGAACTAGGGGACATCTATGGAAGCTGGGAAAGAGTGTGGTTAGCAAGATACTGTGAGAATGTTAGAGTTGGGTTCTTTACTTTTAGAGTGGTAAATGAGTGGAATAAGCTGCCAGAGTCTGTTGTGGGTGCTAAGACAGTGAATGAGTTCAAGGCAAGGTATGATATTGATACTGTGGGAATGCCGAATAGATGTGTGGACATGATGTATAGGGCCTCCCTCGATGAGTCTAATTACTCCCTGGAGTCGCCCGTAATAATAATAATAATAATCATTTAGTTGTTCAACAAGAATTAATACAACTGGTGGACAAAGGCATGTCACTAATTTCTCTGTTTTGGGTCTCGGGCCATCCTTGCCCAGTTGTCTGCTACTATTCCTATAATTTATTCCTAAATCCCTAGATCCGTTCTGCAACGCTTCACGAGGAGGCTGAAAAGTTCTGATGAACAGCTGAGGACTGGTTTGTGCAACAGGAGAAAGACTTTTTTTCTGAGCGGATTGCAAACTATGCAGCAGCGTTGTAACAAGTGTATAACACCTCGTGGGGAATATTTAAAATAATGTGGAAGTTACATGGTTCTATCTCAATTCCTTCATGGTGATTATCACAACTTTTCAGAGCGCCCTCATATCTACCTCTGAATCTCTTGTTATCTGTGACAATATAAACTACAGTACAGAACACACAAAAATCATAAATCATACATTCTGTGCTTTTTAAATTCTCAAAATACTTCTGTCCATTGTTCATTGGCATATTTTAAGTTTTGTTAAAGGCCAAACTTGAGCACTGTATATTATGACAATGTGGGCAATATAATGGAATCTAGCACTTTCTTTCATGTGAGATAGAAAACTCGTGCTTCATCTGCTAGCTCAATTTCCAATGATTATTCATGTTTTGCTTACTCTAAATTAGATTTTAAGTCTAGTCTATTGTTGAGGCATATTCTGGCACGTATTCAATGATGCCATCTAGCATCATTGAATACAATTCAATCAATACACGTCGATTGATTTCATCTAGTAGTACAGGAACATTTGAAATATTCGATGATTTTTTGTAGAATTCATTTCAAGTCCCATCAGTTTGTTTGCGTTGTTTGGTTTGTTCTTCATTTCCATCAGTTCAGTGGATTTTACTGATAAGGTGACAATATAATCAGCAAATGGAAGACTGCTTCCTTTCTTTCCTAAGACCCTAATACGATTGTTGGTCTAGTGAAGTTTTCTCAAGCGTAGGCATTAAACATTCTACGGGTCATCTTGTTTACCATCTTTATTGATTGGAAAACTATGACTTTCTTTCTGTTCCAGCGTTGCTTGGAAAAGTTTGATGGCTTGTTCAAAGAAGAACATCTAAAGAGTTGGATGGGCTACGGATTCGCATGTTTAATCACAGCAGATGATAGCGATCCATAGAGTTCATGTTCGTTAATTTTTCAATAATTTAATTTATTGTATGCAAGTGATTTGCTGTACTAAAGTTCTTTCAAAATTCTGCTCGAGCATATGTCTACTTTGCTTCTAGTTGGCAAGGATTTGTGTTTGAAATACTGCAATGAACCACTGGTATTTATTACTGTAGGCAGTAAATTTTAACAAGAAGTGAAGAGGCATTCATAGTCAGAGTAGGAAAAATACATTTTGGGATAAATCTGGTGTTTAGACAGAATAACCCAAATCAGAATAAAGGCATATTTAATGAATGTCACACTCATACGGGCACACACACACATATATATATATATATATATTTTTTTTTTTTTCTCCCAATTGATATTGGGAAAAAAAGAATGAAATAGCAATAGGAATGGGGTTTTTGTGTTCAGGAATAGTACATTTATTGCAAACATTTGCACCACGTGTACAACAAGAAGATTGTACACGTGAACTTCGCCACAACAGTGAATACAGAAATCAGATAAAGTGCAGAATTGTCATCAAATCAAGAAAAAGACCACCTGGTGAAGACTGTAAAACAGATCATGAATTATTGCTCTTAAATTGCAACAAGGGATAAGAGGATAAGGCTGGATTAGATTTGATTTAAAGCATATGAGTAAAGCGTTTAAAGTAAAAATTGAAGAGAAGTTAAAAGTCTGTATAAGTCGAGAAGATAATTACAATTGTGGGAAGAAACAAAATATACCGTAATAGAAGAAAGAAAGAAGAATCTGATGAATTCATCCACATCGAAAGATTGCAAATGGTTGTCAAAAGTGACTATCTGAGTAGCCTCTTCTGACAAGAAAGGGGGGGGGGTAAATAAACAAAGTAAGAAAGACAACTGAATTCAGTTTTTCAAATATAGGCTGGGAAAAGATAAAGAAAAAAATCTAAACAAAAGGTGCACAGAAAGAAAGATAAACGAAGGCAGAAAATTTATCCATAGATTAGAAAAGTAATTTTGGAAAATGTTGGGATGGAAGAAGTGAAGAAAGATGGAAAGAGTACGCAGTGGAATTTTATAAGAAAGACTTTGAAGTAAAATTAGAAAGAAGAGAATACTTTGAGGTGAAAACTCAACGTTATTCATCTAATACCTTGAGTTTCGTTATCTTGAATTATTAATCGAAGATAAAAAACGCGGGGTGGTGCGGGCAGTGGAATAGCCGCCAGAAGAAAATTAACTGGATGTATTGAATATGTTAAGTGACAACTGTCGACAAATTTGGAAGGAAATATAATAGCAGCTTGGAGAGCATCAGTAGTCATTCCGATTCCCCTCTAAAAAGTTAGCTTGCAAATAATGCAAAAATTACAAAACTGTTACCGTAATTTCACGTGCAAGTAAAGTTATGTCGAAATAATCAAAAGAGTTATAAAAATTACTCTTTTTTTATGATTTGTTCTTTATAAGTTCCTTTAACTCTTTCGTTTTTTTTTTCCAGTTGCTTGATCCATTTCTTGCCGACAGACGTCATATGTTTTGCTATTAGCTGGTATTATTTTCCAAGACACCTTTAATGCAGTGTTAGCATTCCTCCTGTGTACTTTCTCATTACAAGTTTGTTGAGTTCAAGGACGGTTTGTTGGCTTTGAGTTTAACAAGTCTTTCGGTATTTCTGGCAAAAGAACCTTGTCTGTTTTCCTAGAGTGCTTGTCAATGATCGGGTCACTTGCATTTGATTTCTTCTTCTTCTTTAGTATTCTATAATTGAGCAGATTCTTCTTTTAGTAGCAGAAACTTTCCTTCTACTCTCTTCTGTCCTGAGTCTTCTCTTTCAAGGTTGTGTATCTGTCTCCATTGAGCATGTTATCTAGAATTGTTTTCCTTACTCTTCCTGTGAGTCTTTATCCGTCTATTTTTCCTTCGATGGCATCTCTGATGATTCCATTCCCACTGAGAATATGTCCGATCCAGTTTCCCTTTCTTCTTTTTATCCTCCTTAACAGACATCCTTCTTCTTCTTCTCTTTTTAAGACCTCTTCATTAGTTATTTTATCTGTCCATTTGATTTTTTCCATCCTTCTCCAAATCCTCATCTCAAAGATTTCCAAAATCTTAATTTCTTGTTTCTTCAATGTCCAAGTTTCAGATGCATAGAGGGCAGCACTCCACACACAAAATTTTATTAGTCCTTTCTTTAGGTTTCTATCCATTTTACTTCTGAATTAATTCCATTTTCTATTAAAGGCATCTCTTCCCATCGCTATTCTGGATTTTTTATCACTTTTACATCTTCCATCACTGCTAATAACACTTCCTAGATATTTAAATGTCTTTACTTGATTCAATTTTCCTCCATTTATTCTGATATCCATATTTGCCTCTTTCCTTGCTATTTTCATCACCTTTATTTTTCTGATATTAATGTTCATTCCATAATTGATACAGGATTCCAGTAATATGTTCAACAGATGTTGTAATCATCTGCGTATCTTATTGCAAATATCTGTCTACCTCCAATCTTTATTCCTTCTTCCGAATTCTCCAGTGCTTCTTTTATCATTGCTTGGGAATGCATGTTGAACAAAATTGGTGACAGAGAACAGCCTTGTCTTACTCCTCGTACAATGATACCTGGTTCTCTTGTACCATATATGTCTCTCACCATGGCAGTTTGTCCCATATATATAGTGAGATAATTAGCGTTCTCTCTTTCCAATCTATACCAATCTTTTCCATTACTTCCGCCATCTTATCCCATTTCACATAGTCAAAAGCTTTCTCAAAATCTATATAACAGTTAGATAAATCTATATCTAACTTCTTTATTCACTTCTAGACTTCTTTCACTTAATATTCTTAACAGTCCGATCACATCTCTTGTTCCCCTACCCTTCCTGAAACCAAACTGATCTTCTCCAAGAAATTCTTCCACTTTTTATGCAATTCTTCGTGTTAAGATTCTCATTAGTATTTTTGATGTATGGAAAATGAGGCCTTTTGTTCTAAAATCCTTGCAGTTCACTGCATTACTTTTCTTTGGTATAAATATTAAGGTCATAAAATCTTTTGGTAGTTCGCCATTGTAATGAATTAAATTTATTATTTTGGTTACAGTTCCTTTCGTCTGAAGTTGTTTCAGGAATTCTGCAGGTATTTCATCTATTCCTTCTGCCTTTCCAGATAGGGTAAAGGGCCCCGCCTACTCCCTATACGGGAACAAATAGGCGTTATCTGATTTTTTTTTTAAATGGCTATTTCTACTTCTGTCTTCAAAATCTCTGGGCCTAGATCATCTTCATTTACCTTCTTTATATCTTCTAATGGCAACTCATTTGGTCTATTTTCCTTGTATAGATCTTCAATGTGCTCCTTCCATGTCATTAGGATTTTATCTTCTTCATTTATGATTTTCCCATTCTTATTTTCTATGCTTCTAGCTCGAATTCCATTTCTCTTGCGATTCATGCTTCTTGCTTTTCCGTACAAACGATCGTACCTTCCCACTCTCTCATAATTTTCCATTTCTTCATATTGTTTTTTAAGCCAATCTTCCCTAATTCTTTCTGCTTCCCTTCTCAATTTGTCATTCAGGGTTCTATATTGCATTTTCCCTTCTGGGGTGTCTTTATTTTTCCATTTTCTTCTTTCTGCCATTATCCAAGGTTTTTTTATTCTTTTAGCTCTTACATATCCAATTTCTTTTTCTGCAATCTTCTTTGTTTTCTCTTTAACTTGTTTCCATTTCTTTTCTGGATCTTCAGTTTTGACAAAACTTATTTCCTCTAATTCTTTCTCCAATCTCTTTCCAAATTCCTTGGTATTTTTTAATTTCTCTAAGTTCCATTTTTCCTTTTCATAGCTTCTTTTATTTTCTTTAGTTTCACATTTATTTCTATGAATAGTAGGTTGTTGTCAGAGTAAATATCAGCTCTAGGATATGTGCATGCACTTTTTACACTATTATTGTATCTTTGCTTTACTATAATGTAATCAATTTGATACTTTTCCGTATCTCCTGGTTTTTTCCATGTGCATTTGATTTAAGTTATTTATATTCTATAGTTCCTTATTCAGAATAGTTTTGTATGCATTATGATTCTGAATAAAATTTTTCTTCGACCACTTACTGATATTTTTTTTAAACGTAGGTTTTAATGGTGCATTCAAGAAATATCTGATCTGCACTGAAGCTAAATATTTATTATCTTTTATAAATAATTTATTAGTAATCTTCTTTCTTTTATTAGTAATCTATTTCGGTTATTCAGTTAGTTGGAGGACATCACTTCGATGCATTTCTTTGATTTCCTCTTCAAGTTGGATTTCATCACATTCATAGAAAAGTTAGTTGACTTAGTGCAAATCGACTTTAGAGCTGATATTTAGTTTCTTCTGCAATTTCCCTCCCCCTTTTTTTTATCAAGATATCGTCGTTTTTATCCTTTATCCATGCCATGAAACTTGTTTGGTCGCTACTCTTTATATATTGGATAAAAAGAGTGGCGAATCTGGATGTCGATTTCTGTAAATAGGAGGAGAAAGATAAAGTTATGAAGTCGTTTATTTTAAGCGGTCTACCTCGATATAGGTTTATAATGAGGTTACGTATATATACATGCAGATCTCGAATTAAATATTGACGTTATTTTTCTGTACATAAAATAGTAACTTGTTAGATGGCAGCCGGAAATTTTTGTGGTTAATGTGGTGCTTGTGGGTTGATAAGATTCCTTATTCTTAAACTGGCACGAATTGACCAATGTGCTCACTTGAGTTTGTTCTCCTGGGAGGAAAAGACTCCGTTAATGTTTTGTCGAAAGTGCGTCGAGGCGATTATTTGTCGCCGAAGGAAGCTGCTTGGTTTGGAATTACGGCAGAAGCAAAGAAGTCGAAAAGACCAGAGTGCTATGTTGTATATCATGCTTGTGTCTTAGGGCTGGTTTCACCGTTTTGGAAGGTGAACATCCACGAGCTTCGCAGTGGCTCTCATATCTGAACCGTAGGATATTCGAATCCCGCGGTGGGCATGGATGTTTGTGATTGTCTGTAGGCGGGAGATGAATTTCATCGCCCGGCGTGATACCACCACCCCGCTAGAAAACGTTACACATTTTGGTCTTTGGAGCAGAGTTTCCGGGATATCTAAAATATATAAAACAATTAGAAAAAAATATGAAATTGATAAAAATGGTAAATTCTTAGTCCACCCACGATACATACGTACTACAGGTTTATTGGCAACCTTCCGTGGGTGGGAACCGAACCACATAAAAATGCATTTGTTTCCTTTGCTGCAGTCTTGTTACTCTCTGAGATGAATTGCCCAGGACATAGAGAAAAAACCCTTCAGCGCCGTACGACACCTGCTAACTCAGTTTCTGTTGAAAGCCTTTGCACCGTAGAAGTGATTCGAACCCAGGTATTTCCGAACCGAATGAAAAATTTCGTGTCGCCACCCGACCACACTATGGAGCTCACTCGCACGTGAGGGAGAGAGATTAAGTTGAAGTCTGTTATCACAATGAATCAGTCTGTTGTATAGGGAAGGGATGCGCATTTGTGACTCAAGACCTACGTTTATTAGTGGCTTAGTGATAGCGTCTAAGGAAGAGTTTTTGTGTGGTAGGAATAGGCGATGTTTTTATTTTATTTTACAGTGCGCTGTTTAAAGGAAGCCGCTTACCCCCTTTCATTCGCTTTGGACTACACAACAAAAATTCTTAATATTGAGTGTTATTGGAAAGCTTTTGTATTTTTAGAACAAATTTGGTAACAAGTGCCATGTCTGTCTGTCTGTCTGTAAGGGTGTTAAAGAATGGAGAAAGCAAGTGTTTGCTTCCTTTCTTATATCGGTATTAAGATGGCATGCACGCCTGCGCAGCTCCATCCGAAGAAGTGCAGGTGCTTTTTTGGCAGGAAATATTGGCACGCAATTTTTCCAGCCAAATAATTTAGTTTAATATATTAGGGGGACATTAATATTAGGTCATTTCTAATTAAGGGATGCAAACCGTTTCGTACAGAGGTGGTACATATAGTTTTTTGGGGTGCTTTCTCCCTCGGAAATTCGGGCCATGTTAAGTAAACCAAACTGCACAAGGGAGCCACTTGATTAACTGATAAAATGTACTCGCCTAATGGCTTTGTTGTTCACCGAAAGAATTTTGCTTTACTTTCTGTTTCAACTTTCTTCAGTTCCCATCGTGAGCAGCGTACGTGTTTCTAACATTGCTGAAGTTCAACGTACACGTTTCTGAAAGGATTTTCCATGTGCTTGAATAAGGCTGTCATCACCTATTATATGTTCGATTCCAATTGGCACCTGAACTTTTTCCAGCCTTTTTTGCTGTACGTTCTTGGGTTAATCGATCATGCTACAGAAAATTGGTTTTACGAAACATAAAGTCCAATTGCTAACCAAGTGACTTAGGAAAAAAATCACCAGTATAACTCTCAATTATTTCAGACGGATTAGGAATAAGAAGGCGACAGCTATCTGCCGCTCTCTCGTAATCTCCAAGTCTACAATGGGGTTCTATATAATAATATGGGGTTATATATCGATATATAACTAACGAAACGGCTTATGTTATCGTACTTGACGCCTTTCTGGATTGCCAATTCATCACTACATTGAAGAAGGACCATTTTGTTGGATAGACACACTAGCAGATACAGTTGATCCATTAATAGTTTTACTAAGAAAGGCCTTCTGAAAAAAATTATCCAATGTACTGCAAAAATATCAAAAACCGGATTGTATACTCTAATTCCGTGAATTCTATCTCATGCAAATCTGAATGGCCGAGTGTATAACATCTCAACACTTGAACCAATAGACTGTGGATTCAAATCCAATTGGGATTTGAATGAGCATGGTGATTGCCTTTAGATAAATTTCATTCCCGGCATAAGACCATCACCGAATAAACAATTCATCGGAAATCATTTCATCGCACAACCTTTAATCGAAACGCAATTGATCAAAAAACAACAATTCCTCGCAAAATCAGAATTCATCGAAAATACAGTTCACCGAAAAATGAACTAAATGCACTGGAGTGAAGATGCGCGTGTATTTTTTTATTTTTTAATTGGTTTGAGAGATTTTTTTTCCGGACGATATAAACGATCGTTAACTAGCTAACTGGTTGCAGTGAATGATATCCACTGAGACGGATTTAGTAGAGATGTTAAATGAACGTTTCATAAGGGTATTTGACCCTCGTGTAAATAACATCATGCAGAACTTGAGGTCAGTGCGGAGGCAGGAGGAACACTGGTAGTGAGTGAGAGATACACACGAAGAATTGAGCAAACTCGACATCAATCAGCATTTGGACTTGTTGATATATCATCACCATGTGTCTTGAGATATCCTCATTGAACGTCATGGGTTTAGTAGAGGAAAATTGTGTTTTAGCAATATAGTAATTTATTATAACAGCCAGACAGGTAAATTGGGAAAATGAGATGCGCACACTGTAGTATATTTAGATTTTGCTAAATCCTATGATAGATTGCCAAATAATAACCTGGCATTTAAAGTCGAACAGATGGGATTGGATAATACATTAGTGCACTCGACTGGAGATTGGCTGTCCGACACATATCGTCAAGTTGGGTATGGGGGCGCGATATCCCAGAAGAGGAAGTCACTAGTGGTGTGGCCCAAGGATCAGTTGAACATAACAAGCTGTACGAGGGGGGGGGCTGAAAAGTTCTGATAAACACCTAGAACAAAAATGATATTAAAACAACTGATATAAACCAAAAGGAAGTACATATTAAACCATTTAACGCCCATGTTTCCTTAATTCGTAATAGTTTATTATTTTTTGAAGATATTCGAAGAAACACATGTGAGGGCCATTACATTTTTTGTGCTGCAAGAAAAGTCCTCAACTGAGATTCACCAAACTTTGTGTGGGACTTTAGGGAACCACTATAACAAACAATTGCTAGATTGGTCGCCAAGTTGAATGCTGGGCATCCTGAGACACAGATGCTCCCAGGTCAGGGAGACCTTCCACACCTAAAAACATCGCTGCACTGCCTGCCATGATCCTCGACGAATAAAATACCAGCCAAAGACTCTGGAGATATCCAAGGAACGAGTTATTGTCTTTCGTATCCGGTAACTGTTTGATGTCCGTATTATTTTGTGTTCATGGAACTTAAAGGACAGTTCAGCTATCTCCCCGTATTAGGCCTGCTAACTCCCGTCAGTTGAAGAGGACTGATAAAAATTATGTTCGTCGTATATGAGTTCTACCCAGGTCTTTCTAATTAAAGGACTTTGTTTATACCGACTGAACTATGCAAGCGCTATTCGGAGCTAAAAAGAAACAACGTGTCGAAATCATGTATTACAATAACTCTCTGACATCGCGTAATTCGCAGAAGTCGCCAGTGAAGCTGCAAAGAAGTTTCGAAATGATATTAGTAATTCTGCTCTGGCTGGATGAAATTTAATGAAATGCTACAGTCAAGATACATATATATATATATATATATATGTATGTATGTATGTATGAGTTTCAATTTCAGTCTAACTAGTGTGATTATGACAAAACTTGGTAGAACGAAATTTGTTCCGTACAGATAAATCGCTATCTGCACAATGAAGCAGTGTGTACGCTTACATAAAATGCAAAGAAATAATTATTACGTTTCGTTAACCACTTCCAGATGTTATCTGTATCTTGAGTAACGTTAGGTATTGTTTCCGAACGCTTTTAAACAGTAGTTTGTAAGAAAAATGACTTTTCGATGAATTATGAAAGAATTCCTCGAAACATTTTCGGTGAATTGTTTTTTGGATGAATTGCATTTTCGACGGATTGTCGTTCTATGATTTGTCGTTCGATGAATTTTTCATTCGATGAATTGCCTTTTGACGAATTGCTATTCGTTAAATTGTCTTTCTATGAATTGTTTATTCGGTTAATTGCTTTTTTGATGAATTGTCTTTCTATGAATTGTTCATTCGGTTAATTGCATTCGATGAATTGTCTTTCGATGAATTGTTTTTCTGTGAACTTTCCTGTAACCAGGATTTTTGGTCAGTAGTGTTGCTGTTAACACACTAGTTATAGGTTTACATATTATAGGTTGTAAACGTAAAGATTATGCTAACGTGTTATAGGTTGTAAACCTACAACTCATTAGTATATTTTATATACGTCTATTAAGGAGATTTCACACAAGGAACAAGACGGCCAGTTTCAAAGCAAATGAGAAGTTTGTCAAACTTTAAAAAATAAATCAAAAGCCTCCTCTGTCATATGAATAGCACTCCCAAGGCTATCAGTGTGACTACAGCGGTTTTCTCCGGAAGAGAGAGAATACTCTAGCAATAGAATAAGAGCCGATGATGCTGAAATTGCTGCAAGGTTTTTGTTGTACAGATTAGGGTGTCATTAATGATTAACAGTCTGAAAGAGGAATTTGCGTCGTTCATTTTAGGAATTTTAACTACACCTGCTTGACACAGGTGACGATAGGTTGCGGTTTAAGTATACTATAACGTGCTTAATAATTCCAGATCCAAGTCTTTTAATACAGATCGTAAAGTTTGTTCTCGCCCGGTACTTCTTAAAGGAGATCAAGTTACTTAGTTTTCTGGGATCTGCCTTATAATGTCTGCCAAAGAAACACTAGGAGATTATTCGTTAATCCCCTGCTCCTGGTGTCTGTGACGATGACTGATGAGGTTCCAGCTCCTCCAATTTTCTGTTTTATGGCTTAGCGCGCGTCGAATGTCAGCTTACGGTAAACCTATTATTTCCAAGGTCAAGAAGATAATGGGGAATACACGTCGGCTATTTTTCTTTAATTACGATCATAAACAGCCTGTGTTTGTATATGAGAGACTTAGTGAATTGAATGTAGTAAGTTGAAATCATTGCTCCGCTTTCTCTCAGCTTATTTTCTTTCTTCTCGACGAAGCAATTGAAAAGCTGAGTTGAACATGCCCCTTTCTCAAAGGATCAGCTGAGACCGTTCTCTTCAATCATCCTTTCTTGCTGATGTTCATCAGTAAAAATTTAGTTTCATGTTCAGCAACGAAGCATAAAAATGCACCGAAAAACTGGATGTAGGAAAGTAAAAATGAAGTTAACAGCACATCTCACTAAACGTAATTTAGTACGATGGGCTGCTACTCACTTATTTCATTCGTTAATCGAAGATGCAAATACCAGTATTTGTATCTTCAGTTTATTCGAAAGACGACGAGATGGAATCGATGATCTAACATGCAGTCGCATGTTAGATGAAAGGAGGATGACTCGAATCGCATGTACAGGTAGTCCGAATATTTATGTGTTTAAAGGATATACCGCATTGGTAGAAACGGGCGTGCCACTTGGTAGTAAAGCATGGAAAGAGCATCGTATGACGGAAGCAGTTTTTGATTTTGTGTGGTTAAGATGTTTAAAACAAGCAGTACAGTGTTACTACGTACCACCTCTCTTTTTAAAAAGAGACTCCCGCAATTTCCCATACATCTCCTTGAGCCGGTGAGAGCCTCTTTAGCTCAGTCATTATAGACGAAGCCCTTTGTTCGGAAAGACCTGGGTTCGATTCCCGTCAGTGACGTGAGGAAACTTTATCTGGTCTCTTTCGACGAAAGGTGAATTAGCATGTCTCATATGGAGGTACGATTTTTTTTCTCCCGGAAACTCGGGTTTTTTGTCCTTCAGAACAGGCAAACCGGCCCCGTGAACACACAGGGATCTACAGTCAAAAAATACCTTCCCCCCAACGTCAGGCTCTGCGACAAGTCGATTGGGATCGCGCTCGTCAAGTCGCATCATGTAAAAGGTCGACCCCAAGTAGATGGGAAAAGGCACAAGCGGAAGAAGAATCCCTTTGAGCTGGTGAAGGATCACATGACAGGCTACGCGTTCCTTCACCTACGTGTATGTGAGTGAATTTAGATGATTGATTAATCAACACATTTTATCTCATCATTAAAATGAAATTTTCGGTTAATCTGCCACAACATTTTATTATTCACTTTTATTTTTTACTGGGCTAAGGAAAGACAGTCCAGAAAGATTGGATTAGAGACAAAACATGGAACTATTTCTTTCAAGTAAGGTCGCAGAGATCCCACCCAAGGCGATGAAAAATCATCTACAGTCTTAAACGTAATCGCAGACATTCCAGCACACATTGAGATTCGGATCCATGCCAAGACGAATCCACCGAAATGGCAGTTAGGATGCATTTCACAGTATCATGAATTTTCTTTAAGATTCTGTAGATGTTAATTTACAGTGATTTTATTTACCTCATTCTACATGAATTTCAAGAAGACTGATTATCTTAGGATTGTTTACTAAAAAAAACGACTTGTCTTCCCTTCTTTTCTTATTCTTTGCCTACTCCGATAGTCTGGCAAAAGTAGCCCAATTGAAATAAGGAGAGCTTTCTAAAACGGTCATGTGCGTGTTGTGTTAATTTCAAATTGCTGAATAATTATTAATCATATCACAGACATGTCATATCACCAACAAGAAGCATATGACTTAATGCAGTTAAATATTCTCTTACTCCGATTCTGCACATTTACATTTGAATTTTGTTCACTTACAGTCAGGCCGGTGAATTCTGAGACTTCTGCATGTGCACAAACAGCTGTGGATGAATTTTCAGTTTTCTTACCGGCCAAAGCCACCAAAGCTCGGTCGATGGCGAGGAAGGAAACGCTCCTATGAGGCTTTAAAATAAATGATGAGTTGTGTCCACTTGTCTTATAGAAAGGTTGACATGAAAAAAAAAAAAAAACATCCGTGGAATTCGCTCAGTGTACAGTTCAACCATGCTCCCTTCACCCTCATCCTTAGTTACTTTGCAGTTCTCTGAACAGTATGTTTTCCTTCACCGCTATATGGTGGTTAGTGCACCGGCTTCTTCTGACGCAAAGGTGTTTCTACTCTCAATCAGAAGTGGGTGTTCCAATTATAACGTCACACACAAGAATGCCAATTTAAAATTCTTTTAAATATACGAATATATTTTAAATAAACATCTATACTCTGCGTTTGATCAGCTAGATCAATATGTCACCACCCCTCGCATATGAGGGGTGGTGACATATTTCCCCTTTTGTGTATTTATTTTCAAAAGTGAATCATAGTCACCTTGGAGCAGAACTTTTAGGAAATCAGGCTCTTACATGATGTTTAATGTTATTTATTGATTTTTTAAACCTGCTTTCAATAACAATGAAAGCTAAGCTAAGTTACTTTACAGTATATCTACTTTCCCTTATATTGCATCAAACTAACTGAAATATTGCGAATTTCTTTTATTCCCCAGTATTTTAGTTAAATGATATCATCACAGATTCTCGAACGAAAGAGTCGTTAGAGATCGATGATGATTCCCGAATATTATCACAGCTTCTAGAGACGAAATTGGATACGCCACTAAGCAACGTAATTAGTACTGTCGATGGCTCAGTGATTAGGTAAACCGTGTTTTTATTATTTTCTCTCCTTATTAAACAGGGTACTGATCATACTGAAGGATCGGTTGGCATCGTGATCACTTAAGAACTTTACGGTATGGATGTATTTGTGTACGAATCCAAAACCTGTAGACCACAAAGCTCAGCCAGCATCCTTTTGCATTTCCATCTTATGTTTGCAATGCGTTCATCTTGATTAGGAAGCAAAATCAAAGTGAGCACACTTTGTTTTCAAATAGTGTGCATTTTTTCATGAAAGTAATTTAAATGTGAGCAAACATAAAAGCTCATTTAGACTACTTTAAACGTTGTTTGAAGAAAAATTAATTTTAAACAACGTATTTTGAGTTCGTTATATTAATTATTAAATTGAACGATCATTTGCCCTCTAATATTAAAAAAAAAAGCTAAATAAAATAAATGATTAGCAAGTGAGTGTGAGTAGAATAAGAACTGCGGCGAACATCCCGCATTAAAACCGAGCCATTTGTCACGTTGTTAGGAAGAGTGTCGTTATTACTGCCTTTAACGAAGCGCCGCTGAAGTGAATTAAATAAAGTTACCATCGTTATTTATTGATGCAGTTAATAATTGGAAACGAGAATAACTATTCGTATATGCGTGTGTAAGAGAAGAATATTACGCATTAAGCAGGAATAATTACTCGAAACTCCTAACTAGCCTCGTTCAGTATCGCATTCCCATTTCCGAAATGCGAGATTCTTTGATTACATATGAGAATGGGGCAACTTCTAAGCTGTCAGTACAGCCCTACTCGATATCGATCGGGGAAAAGTCATTAGGGAACCTCTAAATGGGCTACGACCCCGGCGATGGGATGAAGATAATCTGAAGACCTTTTTTTCGCTTGTCGAGATGGCACAAATGCAAATCGTTTATGGGCTTGCTGTAACACGATCGGAATGATTAATATCCCGCTTTATCTGAATATGAACCAGCCTGTGTTTTAAAATTCGGGTGACCTCCTTCACAAAAGCGAATCGATTGTCATAAACTCTTCGAACTATGAAAATTACGCAGCCTTAATGAGTAAAAGTTAGAATTCTGGCTTCAGGACAAATTTGCTAGAATAGCCCATAAGCTTTCATCTTTTTTGTTTTCTTCATAAAACTACGTAAACACGCGGCGCGCGCGCGCACACACACACACACACGCCCGCGGGGTAATTCAAAAGAGACGTTCTACGTTGAATTTAATTCATTCAAGTACAATATTTCATTTACATCGGAAATTAATTCGATGTCATGAACTCACGAGATAATTCGAATTTATTATCAATTTTTAGCAGAGATTATCTCAGTTCTCCAAACAGATTAAAAACAAAAACCTATCAGGTTTGGAATTGGACACGAGTGGCTATTGGATACGTGTGCCCCTTTCATGTCATGGTTGACTGTATGATTATTTCCAAGGGAGAATCAGTCCATTTGCTTTTAGTTAAAATATTTATAATTCTTGGGATAGGAGAACAGAGAGTTTTTGTTATGTGCGCTTGTATAGCTGAAGCATATTCATTTTGATAATCAAACTGTTATACAACCAAATTTCTTCCAACCTTCTTACAGAAATTTCTGCTTGCAACGAATTGATTTTGTTATAATTTGTATTCGTGATTTTGTTCGGTTTCGTTAATTTCGCTTGCAATACCAAGTTTTTCTTATCTGAGGCTTGAAATGGCTAAAACCACGTTTAATCTCCACAGTAAAGTCAATATACAATTACATGCAGTATTTCTGACTTGTTTCACGAGAGTGACATCAGAGAGAGATCAGTCGATTCAGAGAGTACAATACAGAACCTAACGGTAACACTTTCAAGGTGAGCAATTCACAAAACATCTTGCACCAGTTTCTGCTAGTTGTGCTTGAAGATGACGAGGATGTTGCTAGTTTTGTAGAGAAGTTACATGTAATTTGTTAGAAGTTAGATGTAGGAAAGAATAAATTCCTGCATGAATTCTGTGTCCATCCCGATTTGAGAAGCGCAATCGTAATATTTGCCCGTTCGTAGGAAAGACCTGGTTCGAATCATGTTTAGGATGAAATGAATCTTTGGAAACGCTTTTCAGGTGGTTGAGGTGCGGCAGCTAGTCTCGTACGAAGGTGGAAGTTGTTTACCTTAAACATCACAAGGAAGAAATTAGCTAGCTGCCGAAAAGAAAAACACTTTCCATTATTCACTTGGTCTAAATGATCGAGGCCATCTTCAATAAGCCAAAGAGCTCTTTCATCATCATTACCCTCTTTTCTCAATTACACATTCTTTGAGTCATTTCAAGAGAGGGATTTTTGCATATGCTTACTCTGATTTATTTGTGCCAAAGAGTGTCCAAGCATGTTGTATGGCCAAAATTCCTTTTCCTTTGATTTAACTTTCCCAATATCGATCTGCCGTGGTCATCTTAATGTTCACTAATCCAAATGATTTTCCATCCGCATTGTGTCCGCAGATTCAGATTGCTCACATGCTTACTGGAGTACCAAACAACAACTCTAAAAGGTGTTGAAGGACTCTTAGTCTTGTTCTCTCTAGTGAAACTTCCAAGTATACTATAAATGTTTCGACTGTCGGTAATTCTAACGATTGCAGCATCATGGATATTTATTCTACCATGAGGCAATACTCGTACAGTTCTTCCGCTCATACTCTCCGCATTGTAAGAATGTCTGATGATCTTTTCAACTTCTAGGTATCATTTCCTTGTCAGCATTGGTGTTTCCATTCTCGTGATAAAAATGAAATGAACCAAACACATCTCTGAAAAAAATTCTTTTAGATATGTTTCATTTATTACCAATTCCACAAGGGCTACACTTTGGTTGGAACCACTTGCGTTTGTCCCATCTGCGACTCGAAGTACCTTTAATGAGGTTTTTTCATCCGAAGGCGAATTAGCCCGTTTCATACCATAATAGCAGGATTTCCCTTCTTAAACTTCGGTTTCTAATCCAACACAATAAGTAAATGAGCTAGAGGAACACATCGCATTTTACAGATATATGAGGGAGCCTTCTATCTTTAGTCCCGCCTCTATTCCAACCATCTCACTTTAAATTATCGTCCTCTTGTCTAAACTGCACCTCCAAGAGATATATGAAGTTTTCCAAGATTAGGATCCAGCATATTGCAATTGAATTTTACAATTCTTTGTTTTCATTTTCTGCGTATGATAAAGTTCAAAATGGTTACCGGTAAATTATCAAAACATCCACAAGTATCTACCCCATATTTGAATACAAGCTGGTCCTCTGGCATATTGGGTTAATTCCTCCCATTTTTCGTGTTAATAAACTTGTTAAATATTGAAATTTTTTTAATTAAATTTAAATTTCACACAGAATACTGGTTTGAATTTTTCGCTAGAAAGATTGAGAATAATTTTGTCCGAATTAGATACCAAATCTTCTCTTGATATTTTCTGAATGCCCTAAATATATTGAAACTGTGTTAATACTACGCTTCGTAAGACCAGTAACACGAATGTGTTTGCGTGGGGAAGGCTGAAAGGGACCTATCAATGTTTTTGAAGAGCTGGAGGGTGTATTAATTGAAATAAAAATGGTAAGGGGAAGGCTGTTAAAAGAACAGAGGAATGAATAAGGAGATTAAGGAGTTGATTCGATAAGTTGCCCAAAATCGACTCCTGCTGATTTCTGTCCATTCGTGCATCTGATTCCAGTGGCATTTAAATGTTTCGAGAATATATCAATCCTGTAATTTGAAGATACAGCTTATTCTCACTGCAAATCTTTTGTTATTAATTTATTTCCCTCCTGTGTCTCAGTCTTTCGAATCTTTCTGATATAAAAGAGAAATCGATTACCAATCAAATTCCCTTAAACGTTTACCGTAATCAATGATTGCCTCTGTCGACTGGAAGCAATCCTCTTTTTTATGCCTTGCTTATAAAAATGCTAAGCAGAGGTTCGGTGGTGGTTACTCTTGATATGTTCAAAGCAGTTAATCAGGTTCAGCATAAAATTTATAACTTTAAAAGAGAAGGAATTGCCGAGGAATATAATAATACTTGTCTATGACATGTACAGACTGATGGGATTAAAAACACTTGAATTTAAAGTTCTTTGCAAGCGGAATGCAAGTGCAGATGATTGACGGCACAGATTTAGTTTAAACTCTTGTAATGCTCACGTAAGACCCATTCACGTAACATCTTTCTTGCATTCTTTTTTTGATTGTGTTTTCTACACACAATGATGAGCATACGCAACACCCAAAATCATTCACTTTTCATTGATATAAAAACACGCATTTAATAATTTTTGGAAGATTAGTTGGGTTCATACTGCAAAGTAAACCGAGTCCTTAAACTCTTAGAAAGGTCATGCTAGATTTTAAACAGGCGAAGAAATTATAATAAACGTCATTACTCGAAGAGTGCTCGTGCTAAGTTGGATTACAATTCGAACCAGGTTACGTTTGAAGTGTAAATGGAGCGAAGCATTTTAAAAATGCTTGAAGGCGTTGTTTTGAAACAAAAAGCATCGCATTCTTCAAGCAGTTTGATTTTATATCGCTGCAAATAACAGCAAAGAGGAATATATTGTCGACTGAGATGGGGGGAGGGGAATCTAAATTTTCTGATATCTGAAGCAGCCAAAGGAATAATAAACTTTCTCTTTTTGCATTTCAGATAAGTGTAATTTCGAATCTGGCAGTAAACTGAAGATTTAAGAATCCAAAATCACATGAAGCAAATAAGCGCTACTTAAAGATTACTATTTCTACATAAATGCAAGTTAATTTCGTACAAGATTATGATGAAAGTATGTGGCCTTTCTTAAAAACGGTACACCGAATACGTATAATCATCGCTGTCTTGCGACAATTCTCCAGAAGAGAGAGAGAGAATAGGAAAATAATATGCACTTCAAATAGTTGATATAAATGACAAGTTACGTCCAGGCCTCATACGACAAGTACATTAGAAGATATGCGCATACATACAATAGAAATTCCTTAAGCAGTCAACGGCTACGGAGGTCTAGCCAGACATCTGTCTGAAGGAATGGTGTGATTGAAATAATATGTAATTTGGAAGCGCAAGTGTCTGTTCACTGATGACAGTCGGATTGCGAGACTGAATATTGTTAAAAAGATTACCAAAAGTCTGTGCACATCTTGTTACTCCAAAGTTTTCTCATTTTCATGTTTTAATGGTTCGACTCCATTTTCTCTCTCTCTCTCTCTCTCTCTCTCTCTCTCTCTCTATATATATATATATATATATAGGTTATGTAGAGAGAGAGAATGGAGTAGAACCATTAATGACTGTTCTCTCTACGTACATTCCTTGCTTTCTTTGATATTCTATTACAAGCAGAAGTTTTAAAATATATAAAAAACTTTCCTCTCTTGGTAATTATACAGACAAACAGTTAACGTTAACTTGTAATAGGAAGGGCGATGCCAAATAATCTTCAGTGGCATCTCTTTTCCTCTTATAAGATCAAGATGATCTTAATCTTGCTATGGGAGAGAGTTTGTAGCAAACTAATCAGAAACTGATGCATATAATTTATAACCCAGATAATATTTATAGGTTACAAATTTCCTTTACCTTGCAATTTATAATCAGCTTATTTAACATTACGATCTCTTCTTTCTGCACTAATCATTAGAAATCATATTATTATTATTATCAAAGGACTTCATCGTGAGAGGGCACTCCACTCGGCACAACCCAAAGCTTACACCGCTTAATCCTCCATAGACACGCAGCGTCATTATCTCGTGCAAATGCTATGGCTCCGCCGTTTATTAACACAAAGGTCTATTTATAATCAGCACATTGGTATAAGTGTTAGTTATTACGTCTTTTGTTTGCTTCTTGTGTAGAACACGAAACAAAGGACGTGGCGCCAACTTAATTAATTTTTAATGACTTCGTGCATTCCGTTCACTCATTCTGGTATCGGTAAAGTCCCGGCTATGAATGAAACAAGTGATCTGAAACTTCCGAAACACTGGGCAACTTCTGTTGGATTTCAAGCCACTTTGGGATCTAGGGGAAACAAGGCTATACATAATGCAGCTAAGTCGGCTCGTTTCTCAACTTTCCTTTCACCATTTGTCTCTCCCCTACACCGACTACAGGCATATCATAAGAGAATATAACATTCATCCCAGTGGAGACCATTAATGAGATCCATGAAATCAAGCTTGAAATCAAATGGTGGCAGCCTAGTTCACGCAGGGACGACCGTAAAGCGGAAGTTGTTCTTGATCGGCTCCGCATAAGTTATAGTCAACATACACACTCCTTGCTATTGAGGGGTGTTGACATGGGTGACTTCTGTGGTACTGGAGTAACCATCATTCACATTCTAATCGGCTGCCCTCGTTTTGTCGATGAGCGCAGCCATGAATAACCAGAATCCTTCCGAGTTGTTACGCACTCAGGCAGATTTTATTAGATTCATCGTGTTTTTTTTTTTCAGTTTTAAATTTTTACAGAAGATCATCATTTATCGCTGTATATTTATTGGTTCTGAGTTATTCACATGTTAATCCTCTTTGTGACTTATGCGCCACCCTGTATTTAAAAAAAATGGTCTTATATATCGGACCTAAATTTTATGGAATCAAATTCTATTATGGAAAACAGGAGCAACGTTTGAACAGAATTGGATAATGAAAAGAAAGCGAATCGTATTATTTTTTTATTTTACTTTATTTTTTGTAATATGTTACGAATGAAATTGTCCATTTAAGTTCCTGAGCTGCGTGAGATGCCTTTATTTAGCTTTCCCTCTTTTCTTTCAGCCTATTCATGTCCATAATATGAATATGATTTTGCTGCTTCGGCAATCAGAATTCTCTCGCAGGTTTCGTGGAAAGTTTTTCATAATCGTTAGGAATCGAAACAAACTCATTTTGACGTAAAGATTGCTCTGCCAGCTACATTATGCAAAGCACGATCGCGTGTAATTATCCGGGCTAAGGTAAACGTTCCAAAGAAGTTCAGATTTTAATCTTGGATTTGCTTTAACTATCATTACGTTTCTAATGGAAATCGAGTCTATTGGGCATTGCTTTCAAACACACAAAGCAACTCCCTCTCTAACTTTGTCGAGGGGGAAGGGAACCCGAGGTTAGCAGCAGGAACGTTTCTTAAAACGGATAATTTCAAGCAGCAAGGTTTTAGGCTAACCAAAACGAACTGCGCTTTACTGAAAGAAAACCGCATCTCCACAATCAAAACCGATTTATTTCGCGCTTTGTTTTTAATTGTGGCATTTTCAAACAAAGCTCCTTGCATGGCGAGGTGATGAAACCCTTTGCAGTGAGTTAAGAAAGATATTTAGTTTTCAGTATAATATATATTTAAACCTTATTGTCTGTGGTTTGGCCATTTACTTTAGATGTTGTTCTTTGGCCGTAATAACATTTTAATTGGCTTTAATGTAAGAGTGTGCGTAGTTGTTTTTACGGCTGTTCAGTGTTACGTCAATGTACCATATGCATATAATTGCCCAAATCGCCATTTTATACATCAATTCCACGCATGGGAACCTGCAAAACCTACAGTGAGTTGCGTTGCACGCTAAAGAGATTTTAAAAGAGAAATGGACGCTATTCGCTCTCTTACTATTTGCGCATCTGGAAGGTTTAGTTCTATTATGCAAAGCGCCATAATGGAAGGCAGTGAGGAATGCTTATGTTCGGGAAGACGAAAAAAGGAAGTTGGTTTGGTGAGTTTAAAGTCAGATTGTGAATGGATGTTGGCGAGCCGCTTTTTTGCGTTCTTACGGACTTCAACGAAGTGGAGGAATGATGGGAGCCGTTTCGGTGGGCATCTATAAAAAATTTTGTGTTTTACATATATTAAGCGGATTGTTTCTCTTCTGAAGGCATACAAAGTTTAAAAAAAATGCAACACCCCAAATGTGAGATTTGGGTGCCAGGATTCAGAAGCTGTGCAGTTGAGAAATAGCGTCTCCAACGGAAGAAGATACCCAATCTTTCAGGATTGTGTAGTGATGCGTTTCAATAAGGAAATGTTGGATCTTGTCCGATCCGAATGTTATTAAAAGTGAAGCGAGATATTTCTCGTAAGAAAAGAAACTGTTCGGAGTTCTTTACAGAAATGCTTTTGGATGTGAAGAATTTCGAGGATATTAGAGACTGTAGAGAGGATATAAGTTATTCGCAGCACTTTTTTCCTTTATTATTATTTTTAATAATGGGCAAACCTTTTTCGAAAAACTGCTTTTTTACTTTGAATTGTTTGTCGAATGGTGAAATTTATATTCCAATGTAATCAAAATTATTTCGGAACTCAAAACTTGTTCTACAGATTAAGACGATTATTTTGTCTTACCGATGGACTTTTGCGTTATTGCAATCACATCAGAACTTTCCTGAGAGATGAAATCGCGTCTCTTTCTAGCCTTGCAGTTTAATTCACGAGTTCTCAAATTTATCTCATATTTACTTCATATTCTCCAGTGGTTTTCTTAAATAAAGTCTCAATTTTTAGAGGCTGTTCTTTTTTTACACATTGAAACTAAATGACTTTTTAGAAACGTTAAAAAGTGAATTAAAGAATCCCATTGAAAGTTTAAACTTTATATTTTGTCTGCGATAATCGATTAAAATCATTTGCAAACTTGCCATCAAAACCTTTTTGAGTGTGCAGTTAATTTTTGTATCAGTCGTGCTCTACACACGTCCCAATACCTATAACAGCTTATCTAACAATACCGATGTGTTTAGAAAGTGGTCAAGAAAGAAGAAATTTGAGGTGTGTTTCTTGAAAAACTGGAGGTCATAGTTCATGAACAACCTGGAAAAACTGTATTAACAGCTGTTCTTTGGATGGAAGTAGATGCTATGAAAGAGGAGGATAAGAGGTTAGTTCGATTAGTTTGAACTGTGTTTCCTCTTATGTTTAGAGGAAAGAGGCGCATTGGTGATGTACAATTCAGTAGAATAACCTCCGTGAAACAGCATATAAAAAGGCATAATTCGGAGAGAGGGAGGTCATCTATTAAAAGGATTGCCCTCCTCTGGATGACAACAAGCATTTTAGGGAGAGATTGTGGTGCACTACCTCAAATGCAATATTTCAATAAGCCTGCTTATTGAAAAATGCAACGAATACAAATTTGCTCTTCACATGGCCTTCATAGATTTAAAAAAAGCTATTGATTGCATAAAAACAACATTAATAATAGAAGCTCTTAGAGATTACGGCATTGAAAAACAGTTTATTAACATAATAAATTATATTTATGGAATGCTACATCAAATATCATTCTGAAAGAAATATGCAAAAAAATTTCTCATAAATCAAGGAGACACCATTTCTCCCAAACTCTTCACATTAACACTGGAACATACGGTGTATAATTTAGAATGGTCCAATAAAGGAGTCAATATTAATGGAATTAAATAACCTAAGATTGCTGATGATATTCTTATTACTGCAAACAAATATGAAAGATTTAAAATAAATGATAGATCTAACAACTAAATGACTAGAAATTGGATTAGGCATTAATTCTGAGAAAACTAAAATAATTACAAACCGAAAAGAATACGATGAAAGACACGACATTATTAAAGTAAATAATAAAGAAATTGAAATAGTAGATGAGTATCTATCATCATCAGTGGTCCTAACACTGATGATGATAGATACTCATCCACGCCCACGACCTTCCAACTATGCGTGGACTCGCAACCGTAAGTGAATATCAGTGTTCTTTTTAATGAAATGTTTTTTTTATGGTAGCTAGGGGGGATACCCCCCCCCCGAGTTCCGAACTGGTAGGCCGATACTCCCTGAATTCTGATGATTCGATTTTTTTTCGAGGAAAGATGAGTTTTTTATTATTTCTAAACTTCCTATAATAGTACAATACGTTTAATAATCCTATGTGTAACCTAAGAGCAACAGCTCATCCAGGTTACGATATGCATAAAGTTACAAAAATTTATGTAATGCATTTTCATTATATACACACATGTACATTCATATAATACATATTATTATAATATAATTACATAATAAAATCGCAGGAGACATGCTAATATGTACGGAGAAAGTTGCATAACAATTAATTAGGAACAAAATAAACCAATTAAATAGCTTTTAGATTTTTACGCTTTACACATGAGACTGGATCTTTGAATACAAATATGCTAAAAACCAATAATTTATACAATTATTTTCAACAGAGCTTCCTCATTTCTGTGGGAAAATAAATACTCTTTGATTAGAGTTTGTATTTGTTTGGGTTAATTTCATTTCTTATTGTTAAACGTGGTGTGTTGAATACTTTTGGCGCTAAATAAGTATAATGTTTGTGTGTTGCTTCTTTATTTGCTTTTGGAACTAAATATTTTAGGCCCTTATGTCTACTAAGGAAAGCATCTTGTTTGATATTGACGTATTTGTTGTCGTTGTTTATGAATAATAGTACCCTATAGACGTATAAATATCTAAGGGTTGGTATGTTTGGTATGGTATATTTATTACATATTGCAGTGTCCTTATATTTGTTTCTAGTTAAGATTTTAATGACTTTATACTGAATCGAGACTAAAGGTTTCAGCGTACTATGATAGATTCCTCCCCAACTTAATATACCATATTGTAGTGCGCTTTGAATCCAGGCAGAATATAATATTTTAGCATATTTAAATCTAAGAATCTGTTGAGGTAGTAAAGTCTGTTTAACATCTCTCTTCCATTATTTATGTGGATGATGATGAGGCCGAATGAACTCTTTCCACTTCTGTCTGTCCCGGGAGAATCCGAACAATTCTGTCCAGTTTGGTGTCGCTTGTTATGATTTAGTTTTCAGGTCCTCTTTTATTTTGTCTATCCATCTAATTCTGGGCCGTCTTTTGGATCTTTTACCTTCCATCGTTGTATTCAGGGCTTTAGATGGTAGTCTTTCTGTTTTCATTCTGTTCACATGGCCAAACCATCGCAGCTTCTTTCTTGGATTTTGTCTATTATTGTCATTTCTTGTTTTAGTCGTTTCCTTATGTCTTCGTTTCTTATTTGATCTAGCAGAGATACTCCAAGTAATCTTCTTAGTCAACCCATTTCTGTAACTAATAATTTTTTCTCTTCAGCCTTTTTGAGATTCCAGCATTCAATTCCATAAAGAAGTAGGGAGGACCATTATTTCATAGATTCTTACTTTTGTTACTTGTTTGATGTCTCTTGACTTCCATATTTTATTAAGTCGTCCAAAAGTTTCGGATGGTTGACTGATTCGTCTGTTTATATCTTTTATAATTCCACCATTGTACTCAATAACTCCTCCAATGTAAGAAGTTTTCTACCTGCTCTAGATTCTTACTATCCATTTCAATTTTCAGATTGGTGGTGCTTTTTCCTATTTGCATAATTTTTTGTTTTGTCTATATTTATGTTTAATCCAGATTTTATACACTCCTCCTTTATTTTATCAGAAATTCGCTGTAGATTTTCTTCTGTGCTTGCAAGTAATGCAATGTCATCTGCAAATTTTAAATGTGTTTCATTTTTCCCATATATTTTGCTTCCGGAGTCTTCATTGTTTAAGGTCTTATTGGTTGCTTCTTCCAGTGTAAGATTGAACAGGTCTGGTGACAGATTTCATCCCTGTCTTACTCCGCTCTCTGTGTGGAACCAGTTGGTTAAGGTGTCCTCCATTCGTACTGCACTTTCAGATTTCTCATACAGATTCTTTAATATTCTTATGGAATTGTTGGGAATTCCAAATTCTTCCATTGTTTTCCATAGTTCTCTTCTACGGATTGAATCAAATTCCTGACGAAAGTCTATGAAATTTATGTAGCAACTTTGGTTGTACTCTAGTGTCTTTTCTATTAGTTGTCTTAAGGTGAATAGCTGATCAGTTGTGCTTCGCCCTGGTCTGAAACCTGCTTGTTCTTCTCCTAGTGCCAGTTCTATATATGCTTAATTTTTTTTTAGAGTACTTTCGTAAAAACCTTACTTGGAATACTGAGGAGGTTAATGCCTCTGTAATTATTGCATTCTGTTTTATCTCCTTTTTTTGTATATAGGAGTTATGACTGATTTGGTCCAATCAGTAGGCACTGCTTCGTTTTTGTAAATCCTTTCAAATAGCGTTTTTAATGGTTCCAAAAGTTGTTCCTTTCCTGCTTTTAAGAATTCTGCATGTATTTGATCAATGCCCAGTGTTTTCCTAGTTTTGAGTTTTTCTTTGCTGTCTGCTATTATTTCTTTGGTAACGATATTTGTTTCCTCTTCAATTTCAGTGGCTGGAATCTTAATGTCCTGGGAGCTGTTTTTATTATATAAATCTTTGAAGTAGTCTTCCCATCTGGCCATGCTTTTTGTTTTACTTTCAATTAGTTGTCCCTCTTTGTTTCTGATCATTATAATTTTTGTTATTCGTGTCTTGCTAATTTGGTCTATTTGTTTATAAAATCTATGAAGTTTATTTTCTTTTGATAGCTTTTCTGCCATTTTGCATTTTTCTTCTAACTAGTTATTCTTGTCTCTTTTAACTAGTTTTCTAATTTCTCTGGTTAATCTATTATATTTATTTCTGTTATAGTTCTGTTTCATGCTTTTCCTTTGATCGCTTAATCTTTTTACTTCATTTGAGATCCAATCCTTTTTACTTTCTCTTTCTGTGTAACCTATTGTTTTTTCTGCCGAATTTAATATAATTTCCTTTAACTTGCACCAATGTTCTTCAATGTTTATATTCTGTTTTGGTAGTTCCTTCAGGTTTTTATCTAGTTCTAGTTAATATTTTCTTATAATATTATTGTCTTGTAGTTTTTTTTACATTCAGTCTCCTTTTGACTCTAATTGTGCTTCCAGATTTTAACTTTATTCTTAGGTTTGCTAATACTAGCTTATGGTCTGATCCACAATCTGCAGGAAAGGATTTGCAATTTAGGGTGGGTACTTGATTTCCATCTTTGGTTTACAATAATATAATCTATCATATTCTTGGTTTGTCTGTCTGGTGATATCCATGTCCATTTTCTTTTGGGGTTTTGGATGTTTAAAGAGAGTGTTGGTTATTGTTAGTCTATTATTTGAGCAGAAGTTTAGCAGTCTTTCGCCACGTTCATTGCTTTCTGCATACCCGAACTTTCCGATTACTCTTGGCCAGGTATCCCAGTCTTTGCCTACTTTTGCGTTTAAGTCTCCCATTACAATTAGGAGATCTTGACTTGATGTCTTCTGTACTGCTTTTTGCAAATCTATATAGAACTTCTCAATGTCTTGTTCTGATGATGTCGAAGTTGGTGAGTATACTTGAATAATAGTCAGTGATCCGATTGATGTTTTAAATCTTGCTTTAATTATCCTGGGTGAGATAGGATTGTAGGACAATAGAGAGTTTTGAGCCTTTGGTTTTAATATAAGCGCTACTCCTTCTTGGTGTTTGTTGTCCTCCGTGCATGAAGTTAGGATTTGTACTATCCATGGGGGAATTCTCCTTTTCCAGTCCATCTGGTTTCGCAGAGTCCAGTCACTTCCCATCGGTAGTTGTCTAATTCATGCATTAGTATTTCCAACACTCCTTCCTGGTGAAGAGTTCTTACATTCCATGTTCCTATGCTTGTTATGTTTTTCCTGTCTATTAGGTGATGTTTTGTTCCAATAGCATATTTTTTGGGCGCGACTCTTGTTTGACCGGGAGACGGTCTAGTCCGCATGTATCTTTAGGTTCGTTAGAGTTCATTCGCTTTCAATGGTTAACCATTGAAATCCTTGACCTGAATTCAGCCGCTTTTTTAGTAGATAGTGGAAATTACAGTTTGAGAGGAAAGAGTCACCCCCTCGCCCTCGAGTTGCTCTAATAGCACTGGGGGGGGGGGGAGTAAGAAGTAAAAGAGAGTAGAGGGAGAGGGAAAGAAGAGTAGAAGACCAGTCTCCAGATATGATATACCAAGTGCATATTGTATGAAGTAAGATCAGGTCTAGCTTGGGTATCTCGGGTTTGCCATTCCCGTACTCACCAATGTGAGCCCCTAAGAGTCTGTTTAATAATCCTTACTTTATTTACGACATCGGTAATATGCGGTTTTCAGCTTACATTACTATCAATTTTTAATCCCAAGTAAGTTATTACACTGACTTTTTCTATTTTCTCACAGTTGCAATTTGAATTTGTCCTCCAATTCCAATCATGCATATTTAATTGTGCAGTGAAGTTCATTTTGCCAGTCAAACAAACTCAGCCTGAGTTTGTTTGACTGGAACCAGTTTGTTACTTTCAAAAGATCAGCATTAACGATGGTTTTCATTTGTTCGGCTGTGTCTGTAGAGAAAATTAGTACTGTATCATCTGCAAAAGTATTTATTTTTTAGTTTAAGATTGCAGAAGTCATTGATATAAATATTAAATAAAATTGGTCCCAAGACAGCTTCTTGTGGTACACCGCAGTTTACTGTTTTGGAGCTGCTATAGCTGTTGTTCATTTTTACAAATTTGTGATCTGGCATTTAAGTAATTTTTGAACCAGTTTAGGGCAGTACCTCGTATGACTTCTAATTTTTTTATTAAAATTCCATGTGATACAGAGTCAAAATCATTGTGTATATCTAGAAATACTGCTAATGTCAGTTTATGTCCGACAAGGGAGGTGTAAGCTGTGTTTGTGAAGTTCAGTAAAGCATGTTCTGTGCTAAACGTTTGCCTGAACCCAAATTGATTCTTTGAAAAGAAGTTGTTTTTGTGCAAAAATTTCACGAGTCTGATTTTTAAAATTTTCTGTAATATTTTCGAAAAGACCGATAGAAGGGAGATCGGTCTGTAATTTATTCCCTTTTTGTAAATAGGTACAACTACGGCTTTCTTATAATACCATTTTATAATTTATAATACCATTTTATAATACTATTTTAATACCATTCCTGAGGTTTTGGTTGTTTTTAGGCTAGCTATAACACTTCTGATTTAGTTTTCAGAAGTGGGGAAGAGATATACGGAGGTATCAATTTTCTTGGGAATAAAATTAAGAGGAATGGGTTCAGCATTTTTCGGAATGCTTTCACTGAGGGTGGAAAAGTGATTTTTGAATTCAACTAATCCTCTGTCTCCATTTTCTCTATTCTTATTGATATCTTTAAGTATGGGAAGGTTTTGTTTGTATCTTTGTCGATTAATTTATTCATAAACTTCCATTGTTTTCTGGGGTTTCCTTGGAATTCATTTCTGTAGTATTCGTTTATACTTTCTTTTAATTTATGATGTATCAGATTTCTATAGTACTTGAACATGTATTCAGAATATTAATTGTGCGAGTATTTTTTAACATTTTATACACTTTATCTCTAATTTTTATGTAGTGTCTGATTTCCTGTGTAATCCAGGGCTTTGCTTCTTTCATTTTGTCTGTTATTTTAAACTTTAATCGAGTCTTGTATTTTATTGTTCAATATTGCAATAAATTCATGATACGAGGTATCAATATTTGTTTCCGTCATTATATCTTCCCAGGAGACAATGCTTAAGTGAATACATGGTCTAGACACGTTCTACTACCATTGAATTCTCTCGTGGGGACATTAATATATTGTTCGCGTCCATGCATAGCAAGTAGATCTAGATAATCTTGAGAGGAGCTACTATTCCTCAGCAAGTCAATGTATATTCATATCCCCAATTATAAGAACATTGACTTGCTGAGGAATAGTAGCTCCTATCAAGATTATCTAGATCCACTTCTGATCTCATCTAGAGTACACTCGAGTTCTTGTATGAAGTTGGACTCTGTGTAACAATGCGACCTATACACAGCCTTAATATATATATTATGATGTTCTAAATGTAAATTAACATTTTCAGCTGTTTTCATTTTTATGTTAGTAATGTTATTAACAGATATGAAATTTCGAATAGAGATAATTACTCCTCCAGATTTGTTATAATTTCTACATTGATAATAATTTTTAAATCCGCTTAATTGGTACAAATCAATTTCTTCGTCTTTAACCCAGATTCCGTTAATATCATAACATCTAACCGATAATTTAAATTGTCTCGTAGTAATTCAATGTGCTCTAATTTATCTCGAATACTTCTTATATTTATATGCAAAATGTTCAAGGTACTTAGTGTCTGAGGAAAAAAAGTTTCTTAATTCTACTGAATCATGACAAATTACACATTTATGAAAAGAGACATCACAGTTATTATTCTCATCTGTCATTGTTGTTTGTAATTAGTTATTGCTCTCGTTGTTTTCTCGGATTTTAGACAAGTCTTCTTCGCATCTGATTCGCCATATTTTAGATGAGTCGTCTCTTCTCATGAAAAGTTTGGCCTGTTTGACCCAGAGATATTTGTAGTTGACGTCTTTACATTTCTTGGGAATAAATAGTAGGTGTTTTAGGTTTCCAGTCAAGTGCTCGTTTAAATGTATTTTACTATTCTTAAAACTGTCACATATATCAGTTGTACTTAGTCTATATTTGATACTTTTGTTTCCATCCAATCATTTGTCTCTGATCGTTTTACTTTTAAATTTTATAATGATAGATGTTGCTCTGTTTTTCTGCCCACTAGTAACACGATGTATAGCCTCAATGTCATCTTCTTATAGCTGATCTTGATTTTACATGAAATTTTCTTCGCTATTTCATGCACATGTTCACGTGGCTCATGAGGAACAACAATAATTTCTAGTAATAATTTGAGCTAATTGCCCGTTGATTCAAGTCATCCACTGTTTCATGAATTGTTTTCAGCTCCCTAAGCAGGTCCATATTTGCGTTTTCTAGTTCATAGTTCTTTGTTTTAAGTTCCTTAACTTCTTGTGTTAGGCCAGCAATGATAACCAGAAAGTCATCTATTTTTTTCGAGATATATTCAGTCGAACTTCTTAAGTCGTTGACGTCTTTTTTAATTCTTTTATTAATCCCATTAAATCCGTTATACATATAGTGTCTGCGTTACTAATCTCTGGAATGCAGAGTCATCACTCCTGGGAGAAGTTGCCGGTAGGCTTTGACAAGCACTGGAATTGCGTCCGTCGTGTAACAAAGAGTTGAAAAAAACTGAGTAGGTCTTTGTTGTTCGCCGAATTTGCAAGTAGCGCATTTCCAATTTTGTTTCCATTCTTTGGAGAGATTTTTAAATTGGCTTTCGCTAAGACCAGAACAATAAAAATGATAACTACTTTTGCATTTATCTGCACACTTCATAATAGATATAACATCAATACATGTCTCCTCACAAACTTTGCAGTGGATTCCCATTATGGCGACTACTGCTCCCAACCCCCTGAGTTCCGGACTGGTAGGCCGGTTCTCCTTGAATTCTGATGACTCGAAAGGGGAGTTCCGATCCCCTGGCACCTACGGCGCTTAACCCCCCCTCCCCCGAGTTTAGTGCTTAACGTTAAATCCATTTGTTTTAGGTACTCACCTTGTATACTAGCCCAATGGCGACCGTTGAATAAGAGCAGGTTGGATAGGCAATTTTTTAAAACTACTTGCAGAAGTTAATTTTCATAGAGTTGAATATTACAGTACCTGGTAGAGCTTTTGAAGACTCGAAAGGTGTCACTCCCCCCCCCCCTGGCGCCTACGGCACCCAACCCCCCAGTTCTGGACTGTTAGGCCGGTTCTCCTTGAATTCTGATGACTCGAATTTTGAAGACTCGAAAGGAGGGGGGTTTCCTGGCGCCTACTGCTCCCAAACCCCTGTGTTCGAGACTGGTAGGCCAGTTCTCCTTGAATTCTGATGACTCGAAAGGGGAGTTGCGATCCCCTGGCGTCTACTGCGCTTAACCCCCCGAGTTCCGGACTAGTAGGCCAGTTCTCCTTGAATTCTGTGACTCGAATTTTGAAGACACGACACTCAGGGTAGCCCCTGAGTTTCAAAACGTTTCAAATAACTTGACAAAAAACTCGACCCAAAAACGGGAAATAAAAACGTTACATGAAAAGCTTATCATTTTATATATATATATAGGGTAGATTTTAAGATGCGACTTATTTTTGTTCCAACATTTTGTCGAAAGAGACGAGATAAAGGTTCCTCACATCACTGACGGGAATCGAACCAAAGCGCTTCGTATATATCGACTGAGCTACGCAGGAGATGAGTATGTACACTTAGGAAAATTGTTAACAATGAAAAAACAAGGAGTCATAGAAGAAATGAAAAGAAGAATGAGATGAGCAACGTTTGGGAAAATGAAGAGATTTTTAAACAGCAGAATGAAACCTGAGAACAGAGCAAGACTGCTCAACCAATATGTATTGCCTGTTATGACATATTGAGCAGAAATCTGGCCAATGAAAAAGGAAATAAGAGATTATGGAGGCAGTGCCGCGATCTGATGTGTTTGACTAACGTGCCCCTCTAATGTCCATGAAAATCTAAAAGTGCGAGGCCTACCACCCAAGAAAGAAAACTAATGTTGATTGGAGATCCGAGCGTTATCAACAGTAAGGGGATGTGAAGTGCGATCTTTCTGAGAAATAACGCAGGGTTGTGCTTTGCTAGTATTGGAGTTCACAAGATCATTTTGATACAAATGGAGAATGCTAAGGAGCTTTGATTATAAAATATCTTGAAGTCTGAATTATTTGAGGACTTGCATGGCTTGTCAAATCTAGTCCTGTCATCAACGAAACTGTTGACAGCATCTGAGACTAATGAGAGAAAGCAATTAATATACGATAGAGGGTGAGCGAAAGCAAAGAAACCTGTGGTACCGAGGCATTCCTAGCGAAACCCTAAGGAAGGAAGGAAGGAAGAAAACTATCCACCATGATGCTCCGAAAACAAGAAAGGAATCTGGAGATGACAGCATAATATTTCTGATAACCTTTTGGCTCAAGATCAAAGGTAGCATACATTGAGCTCTGTTCATTGAACAGTAAGAGATTTTCTTTAGTCGCGTTAGACGCTGTTTGGAGAGGAGGGGAAGAGCGATGTCAAGCGATCAGGTCAGTCTTCGGGTGAAGTTATCATGCTGTCATCTGAATGTCAAATTTCGCAGCATAGATGAACAGAGGCGCACCGAAGATCCTTAGCCTCGCAACGAATTTTCGGTGAAACTTTGGCTCTATTGCAGTTTGAGCAAGAGGAAGGGTTGTTTGCATTTTGACCTGCCAAAGTCTGATTCAGATTTTTTGACAAATGTTGTATAGGGTTAGTGAGAAGCTGAGGTTTTTCATTTTAGCCATACTGGATTTCTTCACATGGACTGCTGAAGCACATCCATTATGTAATCTAGTCTAAGATAATATTTGAAGCTTTATATGGTGCGGAAAAGACTTTCAAGTAAGAATTATTTCTGTTCTTTGGTTAGGACGTGTTTATTTTCTATAGATCGATTATGTCTATTTGTAGAAGAGCAAATGTGAAGGCTACGGTGGGAATAGATGTTGATGGGCTATTAAAATGAAAGAAATAGCAATATTAGAGTTTTCTCTAGACCTAGAGAGTATATATATAAATATTTGTTCTGGTTAAGAAAATAGCATCGGAGAAAGATGACTATCTGCTGAATTGGTGGGCAATGGACAGTTTGTTAAATCATTACTAATAGCAAATATGTCATCATCTCTTCCTGCGAGATCTGAGAATTTAGAGAGGCGAAATCAGTTGGAATTATGAGCAATGAAATCTGTAAGAAATATGATATTGCTATTAAAAAACGTGGAAATCAACCTTCATACATGAATAATGAAAACGTTCAGAGTTATTAGAATTAGAAGAACGGTAAAGCAGAAAACTGTGAGCCACAGTAGATCATAAAGGAGGAGGAGGTTCTAAATTTAGTAATTTCTGTGAGATTCAATGATAGAATATTAGATCTCCCAAATGCACACTCACCGCGCTTCTTGCAGAAAAGAATCGTTCAGTCCAGAATGGAGTTTAAAGAATTGAAGTAGACAGCAGTTGAGGCTGCCAGCTGAGGTGCTTTGAATTTTCTGCGAAAACTGAGGTCACGAATGTTAATGGCGTGTGAATATCAGTGTGTTCCTTTTAATAAAATATTTTTTATGGTAGATTTTTAGGTGTGACATATTTTTGTTAGTGTCTTCCACGATTGTAGTGTTGGAAACTTCACAGATATGCAGTTCAAGAGTGAACTGCATGTCAGTGAACTGATGACATTCTTCCCACACAGGGAGTACCTACTCTCCGAAATCATGACTCCTATGCCTCTGACTCAGACGGACGAAATCGCAGAGTAAATGGCAGCATAATTCGATCGAGAAGCCTTCTGATGGGTTACCACCTGGCTCAGTCCAACATGCAACCTGGTAACCGGATTGTGAAGCCGCATTTACTGCTCTGCCCTTAGAAGTGCTGACTCTCCACATGAAGGATATCACGACGCCCTTGTGGCATACTTCATGTTCATGCAGTGTCTCTACTGAGTGTGATGAGAGAGAACCTGAAAGAAGCCAGAAATCCTACTCTGGAGATAAATCTTGACACTGTCTGTTTCAAGCTAAGCGGAGTCTTGTATTTTAAGGGACGATAAAAGTCAACTACCACTTAGTTGACTTTTATCGTCCCTTACATGCAGCAGATATATGTATAAAGCGCAAAACTCAGCTTCAGAGCCAAGTTTGTAGCAAGAAACTGCACACTACTTGTTGTTAGTAGCCTGTCAGATTTCGCAATGAATTACGCAAAAGTCATTAATTGGATAAAAAGGGCATTTCTTTTAACTTTAAATGACGATTACTGATTTATAAGCATAAAAAGAAACGCGAAAGAATGTCAATACAGAATAAGAATTTTTAATTCGTAACCATTTTATAAGCGCAGTTCTCTTGGTAAGAGCGCTTGAAAAAGAAAGCCTTTAACTGTAAGACTATCCTTCACTTAATCCAGCATAATTGAACACTTTTTCGGGTGCGTTTTAATCAGGCAACTTCAGAATTAGTTGGTGCGGTGTTTTCTTAAATAAAATATCCAGAAAGTTGTACCGGTGGACTGTATCGAAGAGGGGGGGGGGCATCGCTGTTTTCATCCGAAATTATACGAGCACATCAATAGTAAAGTCATTAATTAGGCCGAACCGACTGACAGTATAATTACCAGTTGTATTGTGTACGACATCAATTAACAACGCCGAGCATGTCATCCCATATAGAATCAAGTGAGGGGCGCAACACGATAAAAACACCTGCACACCACTTTCTTCGTGCAGTCTGCCACGACAATGACTGGCAAGTTGCCAATCATGGTAATACGTTGTTATCAGCGTTTCACAACGTGACCGTTGACGTGTAATTGAGAAAGATCGTCTTTTGTTGTCGTCTAATTATGCCTCGAGAACGTTAAATTTAGGATGAAAATTCCGGTGGCGAATAGATCAAAGATCGCGTGTGCACGTTATCGATTAGATTTGCGAATTTGTTTTAACAGACTTCTTACTGTTGCTTAAGATGACAAAGACGCACCTTAGAAGGCAGCCGAGAAAGTAAAAGCGATTAATCTGCTCACAGGCGAAGGTCACCAGGAAACTGATTAGCTTCAAAATGGAACACATACGAAGAAGGTCGATTTCCAGGAATAAAACCGACATCTACGGGGTCTCAATTCGAATTTGAGCTTTATTAACAAAATGCCCAAATCAGTTTCCGTAATATGACCATAAATCTTGGGGCATTAAGCGCCTTCGTAGCGCAACTGGAAGAACGACGGTATGTTGCGTCCTTCGATTAAAAAAGGCCTAAGTTCGATTCTCGTCGCTACGGGAGGAATCTTTACAGGGACTTTTTTCAATCGAAGGTGAGTTAGCCGATCTCATACGGGGGTAGCAGGATTTTTTTCTACTGGAAGCTCGGGTTTTTCATCCCGTATACAGATAAATCGGCCTTTGAGAACACAATTTACAGACAAAGGATATTAGTTTAGTGGTGACCGGTAGATGGCGTTGATGGAGATGATAAGTAGAGGTTCGGTGTAGTGGTGTAGACAGTTGTATAGTGAGTGTCCTCCCGCGATGAGTCTTCGGACTCTTGGAGGTGTCACGAGTAATAATAATAATAATTTTCCTACGATGGCCCCAACAAGGATGGGGCTGACAGGGCTCTATCATGGGGGCCCATCTTGTCGTGTCGGCCAGTTAAGTGAGACTAACAAAAGACAAAAAGAAACTTTATAAAATAAGAATGAATATGCGCTGAGAGGGACTACTAGATTTTGCAATTGTTTCCAACCCATCTTTTATCCGTCTTTCCAGACTTATTGTTACGCTTCTGAACTTCCCATTTGAAAGGATTTACTTTAGTTTTCGGTTTTCGTTCGCCCGTCTCGCTTTCTCCTTCAACACTGAACACAATTAAAGGCTTGAAAAAATATTTCAGATCTTATAAAGGTATGTTAATGACAATGTTTTGGCACAAGATATTAGCAAATATTGACAATAAGAACATTATTATGCAAAGTAAAGGAATATCTCTGGAAGTCAAGTCCGCACTTATAAGAGAATTAGTGCAAGAGATACAACACTTACGCGACTCGTGGGAAAGTATTGTCCGAGAAGCAAAAGTAGTTTGCTGGAGCAATCGGTGTGCAACCTCAATTTTGCGAGAATCGAGAAACTACTGTAGAACCTGAAGAAGATTTCAAAATTTTCGTAATTTATCCAGTATTGAAATTCATTAGGAATGATTTAAAAACAAGGTTTTGAAGCAGCAGATAATATACGTGAATTGTTCTCACTCATAAATTTCCACAACTCGAACGATGGTCAACTTATCGCAAAAGCAGCAAAACGTGTGAACATGTATGAAAAAGATCTGTCAGAAGAGTTATTGAATGACATTCTTCACCTTAAAGGTATTCATAAGATGGTTTTTGGCACAGAAAAACAAGTTCGGTGAGACTTCTGAACGCAATTTATGACAAAAACCTGTAAGGTATATTTGCCAACATCTGCCTCGTCATTAAACTATTTTGCACAATAGCGGTTGCTGTTTCTTCAGCTGAGAGATCATTCAGCAGACTGGCCAATTCATTGAAAACATGGCAAAGAAGCCCAAGTAGCCAAGAACGAACTTAATCCCCTAGCAATTTTGTGCATCGAAAATTATTTGGATAAGCGAGTTGATTTTACTGACATTATTGATAAATTTGCGTCGACAAAAGCTAGAAAATATACTTTGAAGTAATTTGGAATATTATTATTAGTTTGTATTATGTAGATGTTGGTAGTTTTTTAAATAAATATTGCTTTTGTGTTATCATTTAAATTAGTATAATGTTAAACTAATTGATCCTAAACCCTGTAGACTGTAGAGCAATGCGTTGTCTTTAACCTAAGCGACAGGTAGGGGGCCCGCCAGAAATCCTGGCCTGGGGCCCTGCTTCAGGATGTGGAGGCCATGGATGGCCCACTGCGTACGAATCACTGTGATATGCAGTGTTTCTTATGATGTAATTTACGATACCTTTTATAGGAATAGAAGCGTCCTTAGTTGCATCTAGTTGTTTCCTTTTTTACCCATTGGGACATTTTCAATACCCACAAACATGTTTTTAACAAATTCCCAAAATTAGTTTTGCATTGGCTGAAATTAAATTCACCCGTGTTGAAAGGGAATTTGCAGTTCTTTGAATTCGCTTGCTTGCTGGAGTCATAAAGCAGCAGACCGGCGGTTTACATTTTTCTGCTTTCCGATTGTCTTCCCCCTACTTTTCTTTCTGTCTCTCGCTCCTCTGCTGCCAGCCTTAAAGATTATGATCAGTAACCACGAACCATCCATCCACGGGCTCACAATCAGCTCACCATACTAAATGAGTCAGCCATTCCTTCACCTCTGCTGTCTCTTTCCTGTGGAGCTAATTTCTTCCATCAGCATTCCAAAATCCCCAACATTTATTTAAGCAAATATCACCGTTCGCTGCTGTCATTTTTGCCCACGACCATCCCCATGGCTCTAGAGCTATAATCAGTCTCATTCGGGCTTCTATAAAAACGAGAGAATTGAAACCAGTGCGAGAAAGAAAAGTGAGTCGGATCAAGAAATGTAAATTGAAAAGTAGAAGAATTATCTGTGCAAATTGAGTAACAGTAAGCATTGATCCCGTTTAAATTAATAAAAAAAGCATCACTACAAAGAATAATGAGTCAAATCCTGACAAGCTTAACAGTTTGTATGTTTCTGAACATTCATAAAGTGCTACGAAAGAGTCTTCCCCCACAGGTCTCCGTAAAGGGCCACAGCCTCCGGTTATCCAAAAACATATCAACAGGTTTTCTTTCTTTCTTCTTGGCCGCTGGCGCATGCATAGTTTTGCAGCTTCTCGAGTGTGGAATTGTATAAAACATTACAGGAATAATAGTAACCAACTTTCTTAGTTTAATAGAGATGGGATATACATTTGGTTTTCTTATTTAAAAAGAAAATGCTTATGTTCATCCAAAGGAGAAACAAAATTCAATACTGAATTTTCTTTCTCTTTTCCTTAGGTTACTTGATCAGTCGCCCATTGCGAATTTCTTCACCCTCAATTTTTGCTGCAGGATGGCTGAAACTGAAGTCTTATAGCTTGGCGCAGTGTCGTATCCTTGGAAGTCTTATTAAATTATTCAGAATTTGTGGTCTAAAAAATCAGTTCGACCGTAAAGTGACCTCATGATACTGATTTACGGTGCTTATCTTTGATCTTTTTTTTTTCTCTACTAGGTGTGGAGGAGGTTAAGTCCGACTCGGTATCCTCTTATCTTAAAGCCAATGTTGGGTTCATTCAGTCGAGTAGTTTTCATATTTAAGCATGCTATAAATTGGCCACAAGTGGTGTCCCTCTTCCGTGGTACTTCTTTCCAAGAAACGGAAAGAAGCAGCTAAATGATGATTCTGCGTTCAGGTCACCTTAAGTAGCCCTTTTCTCTACTTAGCTATGCAATGAATAGAACGGATCAGTTACTGCAACACATTCCCAGTCAGTCTTTTCTTTCTTTCTAACCTTCCACCTTTCCGACCTGAGTAATATAAGTGGAGGGGAGGAAGCCAAACTTTGGAGCTTGAGAAAACCACTGAACAAGAAAGAACAGAAATCCCAACATGCATGGTTATCACACATCGCGCGTGTACTGTAGCTGCTATGCTGTTTACAAAGTATGAGGGTTTCTGTAGCAAGTGACGGCTGCTTTAGTTAAGCACGACGACCTTTCATTGAGATAAAACTAAAACAGAGTCAAAGAGCAAAAAGTCTGAGGAAATCGCTAACATGATGCAAAAATAATTATGGCGCCAGGTCAACACTAATGACCTTGTCTAAAACCTTAAATCGGTGAGCTACGTAAACTGAGGGTAGATACGTCATCATCAGATTCATATCAACTTCATCGATATGAAACACCGTACCCGTTGGAATGCAGTTCAGTCATCATCATCAAATTCCTGCCATGTACCCTCAAGGGGTGTAGAGAATATGACAGTACTACATGAAACATTCACATCATTACTAACTTCCTATCTACAATTTTCCTCCAAATCAAGCTGATACATTATCGGATCTTATATTTCTATCTTCTAAGCCACTTCTTGCCATATCAATCCACCTATACCTTGGTCTTCCTCTGGTCTTTTTCCTTGCAGAGAACACTTGTTTTGCCAGTCGTTCCTCTCCCATTCTGTTTAAGTGACCATACCACCTGAGATTAGCTCTGCTAACGCATTTCTGGATGCTGACAATGTCAAGTTCTTTCCTAATATTCTCGTTTTTAATATGATATTGCCATTGATGCCATCTGTTAACCCCTCTAATCTTTCTCAGGACTCTCGTATATGTGATCCTTAGTCTTTGGTCAAGTCTTTTATTTTTAACCCAGCTCTCAGATCCATAAGTTTAAATTGGTTTGAACACTGTCTTGTATGCAACTAATATAGTATTTTGACTAATTTCTCTCTTATTCCATATAAATTTATTCAGTGAACTTCCTACCATACCAGCTTTATTGATTGTGTTGTCTATTTCCATATTTAATTTACCATCTTCACTAAACATCGTGCTTATGTAGCTGAAATGTTTTACTTGTTCTATAAGTTCTCCATTCACAATGCAGTTGATATTTTTAATACTTCTGCCTATTTTCATTCTCTTTGTCTTGTTATTGCTGATCTTCATACCAAATCTATTACATCAGTTATTCAATTTAATCAGTGAATCTTGCAGACTTGTATCGGATCTATTTAGAAGTATAACATCATCCGCAAACAGCTGACATTAACATTTCAAATTTTGATATCAGGTTCAATACCACTTTTCTTTATAATGTGATCCATATAGATCATGAATAACAAAGGGGATAATGTACATCCTTGTCTGACACCAGATTTAACATTAAACCATCTTCCTGTACTTCCTTCAATTCTAAATGCTGAATTACAACTCAAATAAAGACTAAGTATTGATTGATATAATGGCCAATTGACACCATACAGCTGCAGTGTTTTGAATAGCTTCTCTCTTGGCACCTTGCCATATGCCTTTTGCAAGTCTAAAAAACTTAAATACAGATATTTGTTATATTCACATGAATTCTCACCAATTTGTCATAATGTGAAAAGTTGATCCTGACAGCCCCTGTTTAGTCTGAATCCATTTTGTTCTTCATCAAGCTTCTCTTCCACAATCCTTTTCAATCAACCGTTTCTCAAATATACTAGCAGATACTTTACTTTGGAATTTAACTTTTTGACAAAGTGGTAAAGTTTCGCAAACATAATTACCAAATGAGCATATTGATCGTATCCATATGCAATTGGTTTTATGTAAGATAACTGATGCACAGCGAACTTTTCTCTTTCTCCCACATAGTCACTGAACAGCACACTCACAAATTCTCGACTGTTTCTTTCTTGTAGAATCAGTTACGTATTTCCAAGAACACATGGTTACTGTTCGTCGTTTTCTATTAAAGTAGCTTTCAGATTTCATATTTAGATTTCCATAGTGGTTCATGTTAGCGTTTCTCGAATAAAACCACGTAGAAACAGAAATGAAACACATAATGTACTGAATGAATTCAATATTTACAACCTGACGTTTCGCCAGCTCACGCAAGCATTATCAAAACATATTGAATATGCACAATCAGCGAAGACTGAAATTTAAAATGAGCTCCAGAGCAAGGACAGTCACTTGTATGAAGTGACAGTAGCGCCCTCTGAGCTGATGTTCTGGGATTAATACTGTCGGACGAATGGAGGTGGGTGCTCCAAAATTCATCTCTAATTAAACCGTTTCTATTGCAGTTCGCTGGGTTCTGTAGCGCATGAACAGCTTCTGTGTAGTAACTTCGCCTTTTGCCTAAGACATGTTGAGCAAGTTCACTTTTTGGTTGTCCAAATCAAATATATTTGTTATGTCCTTTTCTGCTTGTTATGGAGGTTCGTCCTGTCTGTCCAAGTATCCCCTGTTAATGTAGGATGCAGTGTTTTGAGAAAGTGGAAAGACAGAAGTAACAATTGGTGATTCTGGAAAGTAATAAAAGGCTCGATTGCCGCTTGAACTAGTAGAAAGTTTCTACATTTGGTCTTTTCAAAATCAATTTATATTTGTTTTTCGCACCTGTTCGAAATGCGGTGTAGGCTGAGTGAGTTCGGAGTTTAGCTCTCGAGACATTTGCGATATGCTGTTTTTGTTTTATTTTAGAGAATCAAGGCCAGGAGAGAGAGAGAGGTCTGGAAATTTGAATAAAAGGACACCGTAACCAGACTGGAAAGGAGGAAGAGATATCACTGCAGCGTTTTGTCCCATTGTAGTAGCAAGGACAAAACTTTGTGTGACTGCTTAAAGGACTTTTTCTTTAGTAAACGGAAACCTGGTCAAGGTTATCATCAACTAGGAGAGAGAGGTGGATAAGAAAAGGTCCTAGCTTTGGAAAGGTGATGATGATTATCTGATTTAATCACTGGAGTTACAAAGCAAGCTAGTGTGATCTCTAGACGTTCAAGTCCGCAAGGAATACACATCCCTCGCTCTTTGGGTTGCAGAGCGTAGAGCTTTAGGTTGTCATGATCTCAAAGTCGTTAATCGAATTTGGAGAGTAATATAAAGATTACTGGAATTACTTTTTTTGTTTGTGTGGAAATTATATCTAGTCTGGGAGTACTACAGAATAATTCTGCTGTTACTTGCTCTGCCAGATCCCCTCCTGGGTAGCATCATATTCTGATTCCCTCCTGACACTATCTGGCAGAGCAAGTAGCAGCAGAATTAAGCTCCAGTTAGATGCTTTGATTGGTTAAAATCAGGTTCTGCACTCTCGAAAAGCCAACATACGGAACCACTTCCCGTTGTGCTGTCGAATGAAAACAGGCTTCGTGACTTCATAATGCGTTGGGTATTTCCTTGAACAGCATTACTGTAAGAAGGGATGTAGGACAGAAATCGACTAACTTGTGAAGACCAAACAAGAAGCAGCCGCTTGAGTTCTCTAATAAGTTTTAATTGGAATTTCCTCCAATTAGAAAAAGTACACTCTTTCTGCAGTAATGCTCGTCGAGTTCGCTAGTGTCCCGTTTCAGGAAACAGGTCACAATTGCCAGAAGGTGGGGTTGGGTTGACTGGAAAAGACTGTGCCGGATTACCAGCCCTAAAGTGGACCAATTTACACTAATTAATATGAAGTAAATATATAGCTTAAACAGGACAGGATAAAATCCCTAAAGAATTAAGATTTTCTTTATTCTTTTTCTTTAGCAAGGATTCCATCGAAGAAAGAAAGAAATCGAAGAAAAGAAATACGCGAGCCATATGGCCTTAAATATTTTAGCTGCAATTTAAGATTAATCAACCAATGGCGCAGTGGAGAATAGCGAAGAGATCAGATTTTAAGAAGATGGTTGAGAATAGCGCGTTTGAGTACTGCGAGGTTTGCCAAGTCATCAAGAGGAATAGAGCATTTCTTCATTAGCATAGCTATGGATGGAATTTTAAATCAGTGAGAGATTGTAATTTATTTGTAGGAGGGTATGTTCTTTATGAGAATGACGAACAGAACAGAGAGCCCTGAATACTGCAGCAATGGCGGTGGAAATCTCAGGAAATGACCACATCCATCATGACACTTAGTGAACAACTTGAGAAAACCAGAATCCACTTGCAACTTCAATTCCCAGTCAGGGCGTGTCCTCAAATGTGCCCATCCGCACTTTCGTTTCAGGTTTGATGCGACAGTACAAGCGATAGCAAAATTATGCGAAAACTGTGCCAGAGAGCTGCTGATTTATTAGCGCTAGGGCTTGTCGCGTGTACAACCTAGTTGCCGTCTTCCAGGATCAGACTACTGTGTACTCTCTCATGGGGGAGTTTCTGGGTCCCTACGGTGTATTTGTTATATCTTTGAATGACTATCTCTCATGCTGCTCCGTCGAAGACGGGGGTGGGCGAGAAAGGAACAGACCTCGAGAACCAGAGTGCTCGAATTTATAGCCCAGATCTGGTTGGCCTTTCTTTACATCTAAAAGAGGTTGTCCTCTTACAAACGCAATCACCGTCATCGCTACACCCCGTTTCTGGAAAGGGACTTCCTCCACGAAAAGATGGGATTCTTGTCCTGATGAGTTCACGTTGCCTGTGAGTTCGATTAGCGATTTCCGTTATTACATCTACAAGAATTTCGTTTTAATTCGTGATATGTTCGGCATCTGGCAAATAGTTTATGGATTTAAAGTATTATCACATCGTATCGCATGGTAAAAACTAAGCCATTTCGAGGAAAGTCAAAATTGCTTTAAAAAATGGTGTATATTCTCTGGCTCGTTTTTCTTTCTGGTTTTTTATTTATTTATTTATTTATTTTGCCTTCTCCATGAATTGAAATAAAGTCTAGACGATTATTTAAATGTGAATAGAACATCAAAAAATTAGCAAGCTTTAGTTATTATTTACAAAATTTATTTTGCTTAAAAAAATTTCTGCCGAGCAGAAAGTTTATTTAAGTATTAATACACCTTTGCAGATGTATTACTTAAGTCGTTGACATGACTTCCAGTGTCATTGATTTTCCTCGGAGGCCACGAGCGGAACCCCAAAATGCTTTGCTGCAGCTCCTTTCGTTCTAAGATGGTTCCATCAGATATATGAGTACGAACGAAGATTTTTATGCTACTGTATTGAATCGAGACGTTTTCTTCCTGGTGAAAGTGCTCGCATTGTTCTGTATTTGGTGTGATGACGGATTCACCCGAGACAAATGCAACGCGGTTCCACCTCTCATCAAACGAACAATTACCATCCAGAATTAAAAGTTTTTATTTGCCACATGAGCACTTAAACGAAAAAATACGCTGGGCACAAATTGATTTTTTTTTTGTCTTCGGAGTATTTTATCACGGGGATCCATTAAAATATCCTCGTAGTTTAATCTTCATACATGCGTGCAAGACCGACTTAAGTTGTTCTGAGTGTCATCATCGCATCCCTTCGTACTAACGACGATTTTTCTTTCAGCCCCTTAATGCGCATTTTCATATTCAACGAGGGTACTCAAATTCAGCGAGCACGATTAACACAATAGCTGAAGAGCGAAAGACGTTACCCTTTTTATGTCCCTTCCATTATATTTTAAAGAAGGAGATTAACTTCTACCATTATATCTTTATTTTTTAGCATTTCTACGTCCATCTTTGTCACCGCTTGTGTTTCTCGAGATAACCAGCTCAACTCTCGTGTAGCAAGCTGTTCCTCATCATCATCTGTCTCTGTCACGATTTGGGATGCAAGTATCGACAAGTAAACGGCAAGCGAAGTATTCTTCCGTTATCGGCTGTCTGCGTATGAAGATGCAATGCATAGGAAAATTCTGCCGTGAAGTTCAAGTGTGGTACTTTGGAGTGGCGAAGAAGTTTCCTCTGCTGATGGATATTTCATCACCAGAAGTTTTAATTTACTCCTTGTTCCACCCTTTGATCTGTGACCAAACGTTGCCAGTCGTTCATTCCTAATGTTTACTTTCTGTGAGTTTATTTGTCGTTTTACTGATGACGCCTTTCATTCAAGGACGGAGGAATTACTTCAGCAGTGGAGTCTGCAGCCCATCTGAAAAGTGTTCGCACCGCTTTAACGATCTTGATTTCTTCCTCACAGCAATTAAAAAATCATTTAGGATCCCAGCTGTCGCATTTTATTTAGTTTAAAGTCGACGTGTACTTCGTCCAGCCAGCACGCTAAATTAATTGCCGTGTAGTAGAGTGGACTCTGATCTCCGATTTTTAAGGGGGCATTCAGTGGGTGTGAGAATTCCACCGTGTCCTGGACGTTCGCGAAAGTCTTTCAATGATGGGCAGTTTAAGCATCGCCTGTATGAGACCATTTCCTTGCTTACTGGAACGACAGATGTGGCTCGAAAGAGTTCCATGTTTTGGCCTCCAGATCACGATGATCTGATCCTTTGTTCAATGTGCACGTTGCGATTGTACGATATTCTCTCAAGGGCAAAATTTTTATTTAATAGAATAAAAAAAACAACACCTCTGGATAAATATTAACTAAATTTTATTTGATTTTATTTGTCGGCATTTAGCTTAGGGCGAAAAAATTTACACAATAGTAAAGATAAAATTAATAAAAAGATTATTACTCGGAAGAGAAATCGACCGAGACTTTCGAAATATTGGGTAAATAATCAATGAAATCTATTTCATATTTATTATTCCCCGACGTCAGATTGCTTTCCATAAACAAGGACAATCCGAATTCCTGTAACGAGACCGGATGAGTGGTCTTATGTTTAGAAACCATTTAACTCGTGCTGCAGATTTTAAGCGCAGTTGTTTCTTGAGGCCACCGGTCGTAATGATGTTTTGTTTCATTCCAAGCCGTTTCTTAGCATTTGTTGTTACGCTGACGATATTAGCACGTGCTACTACCAACGTAGTTTCGAAACTTGTGCTTTGACTTAACACGACTGATTTTATAATTTTCGTTTTGCGATTTTGTACTTTGGAAGAAGTGGCGGCGATTTTAATTAATGATATTTTGACTATTTACTCGTAGTTCACAAATGAACTACGAGTAGCGAGGCACATCTACGAGTCTAATCTGCGTTGCATCCAGAGATTCGTAGATGTGCCTCGCTACCATAATCTGCGTTGCATTGCATATTGCAAACGCTTGATAGGGGTTTGGTTCCATCGGCCATCTGCAGGGGCACACTGTCGAATCACGCGGCTGAAGCAGATCACTGTCACGAGCAGTTGTTTCATTCAGTTTTATGTTGTGCTGTGATGACAAAAATGTGGCACTCCTCGTTATCTGATAGACGTACGCAATGAAATTCAAATTCGGTGCAATTATGCATGCTTAGATATCGCGTGTACTTTTCCACGATTATACCAAAATACGCTCCCTCTAGTTTTCATGTTTTCTGCAGAAAATCCTGACATTTTTCGTTATTATTTTTTCTCTTCTCGTTTTTTATGGATATTCAGGAATGCAAAACCTATTGTCCACTTTTATTGAGTTCCCGTTACTGATGCCCCCTTTGCCAAACCGTTCTATCCCTTACGAATCAATTAAAATGACCCTCGTCCCATACTCTCCACCTAGACGTAGAGTACAATTGTTACTTCTCTTCATCTTCATGCATCAGGTGTCCTCGGTTGAATGGCCAGCTACAGCAAAATAATTCGCATTTGTTGAAACCTAACTAATGCTACTGGAAAAATACTTTTATTTATTTATTGATTCATTATTATTTATTTATTTATTTGGAAAGCAAGATACCATTTGCTATTACATCATCAGTTGACGTATATCGTTATAAAAGATGGAATTCGAGCCGAGATCTTTCCACACAAGGAATCCGGTATTCATCATTGAGCTCAGCATGCTTCCGAGATCAAATTGGCTTATAGTAAATATTTGTGAGGCTGTTGTAAATAACCCGTATCGTATAAATTGTTCTAATGACTGTTGATATAGAATACTTTTCTGATATGCAAGAATAAAATGCGAAGATCGGTAAAGCAGCTTAATTTTCTTAAGACACACATTTTTAGGAAAGCTAAAATCAAAAGATTTGGGTAAAACGACATGAAGAACGATTTCACTGTGAATGTGGCATTAGACCAGGATAAAGACGTTTTTCGCTTTCTCATTCTGGATTCATTAATCCATTTTAAGGAATGCCAGAACTCAATGGTTTTGTTGTTCAAGTAAGATTCAGCAAGAAACTGTGAACAGAAAGCGTGCGTTCATTTATTCCGTCATATTTTCGAGAGATTTCAAAATAAAAATGATGCCCCCACTTACCTGTTATGAGACGGATGAAAAATAAAACACGCGGAAAGGTATCTTCCGCCACGAATGCGTTAACACGTTCATTGCCAATCACGTGAAATCGCGCGATGCGAGTTCTCACCAAACGGCCGATCACGCGTTATCGCGTTGACGTCGCTAACTAAATAAAAAAATAAAAAAAAATTTGGCCACCACACGAAATTCCAATTTTCAGCTTGGCAATGAAAGTGTTAACGACTGTCGCAGCCTGATCGACTCTAAAAGAATCTGAAAGCGAGGAGGGGGGGGGGGGGGTTAATGCACTGCATTATACACATCACATGATCAAGTCACTTTTCGGAGGAATTACAGGAAGGATGCTTTCTTTTTTCAGGCATATTTCTACCAGTAAAGACGGACGAGAAGCATCACGTGCCAATAGAAATTCTTCAGTTATTAATAGAATTATTGATTTATGAGCAACGGCCTTTGTTTACACACAGAATTAAAAAAAATCTTCTAGGGATGCAACCTTGCTAGAATTACTATTTCAAGAGTTTTCTGTTTCATAAGAAAGAAATGGGAAGCTTTCTTAGGATTTTTCAGAAGATCCCTCGTAGTAAGAACTCACGTGTGTCGCGGATTAGTTCAGCATTTAATTAACGTTCATAAAAACCGCAGTGAAATTTTAATGACAGCTGTAGCGTCATTAAGAGATAAATATAATTAAGAATTTAATCTTGTGATAAAGAGAGTGTTGTTCGAGCCTTATAATAAGAAATGTTTTCTTAGACAAGGCTGCTCCATTTCTTCTTTACGTCTCTTGAATAATAACTGCTTAACGATGAGTGTGTTTAAATAAAATTATCGACTGCGAGAATGACAGCGGTCAATAATGTGAGACAGGGCATTAGCGAAGGAGCAGATTGCAAAAGCGTCGTTCTTGGAATAAAGTGTTTGGTGAATGCACCGAGTTGTTGATGCATATTATTATTACTAAAAACAGGGTCAATTTTATTACGAAGGTACGAGGGGGAGCTAAACGCTCTGATAAACATCTAGAACAAAAATGGTATTAAAGCAACTCTTCTTATGTCTTAAAAAAACAAATTTTACAATTTGATGAAACATGGGGATTAAAACCTTTTAAGATATGTTCTTTCTTGAGGTTATATCAGTTGCTTTAATATCATTTTTGTTCTAGATGTTTACTAGACCCCCCCCCTCGTACAAGCTGATGAAATATGCCGAACCAACTTTTAGTTTAGCTGTTAAGAACGTTTTGTTCGTAATTTTTCCCCCGACATGCTTTTCAGAATATGCTCAACGAGATGGGGTGCAGATAAAACATATTTCTTGAATCAACATTTGGATGGTTTCCCTGAAAATCCTGGAGCTAGAAGAACAAGAAGAAATGGATTGTAGAGAATGATACACGAGGGAATAGTGGACATCAGCATGACGGCAGATTGCAATCTCTCAGCAGAAAAGTAAAAAACGGCATTTTGCGAAAAACGTGCAAGAAAAAAAAATTCAGGCTATTTTCAGCGTTAATTACGAAAAATCAAAATTATAATCAAAACTTTCAAACAACTCAAATACGTTTCCCTGCATTACCCTTTAAGGTATTACAATCAAACGTTTAAAAACAAATTGCTGTTTTACCCTTTAACCCGTGACAAATTCTTTATTTTTGCAGACATATTAACGGAACCGATGAAGCGAATCTGGATCTTGTTTTCCGAACATTCTTCTTAAAAACTGTTCGAATCTTGAAGCGAAATTCCTGATATCTACTCTATAATATATAAAATGATAAGCTTTTTTCGTAACGTTTTTGTGTCTCTTTTTTGTGTCACGTTTTTTGTCAAATTATTTGAAACGTTTTGAAACTCACGGCTACCCTGAGTGTTGAGTCTTCAAAATTCGAGTCATCAGAATTCAAGGAGAACCGGTCTACCCGTCCGAAACTCGGGAGGGGGGGGGGCACCGTAGGCGTCAGGGGGGGGGGGGGGGGCTAGTGTTTAATATAATTTCGTAAGTCGTTTTTGATCTTATGTTATCCTTTACTTTACTTTTCAAAATGCGCACTGTGTGTATTTGCTTGATTGCACGCGCTTCACGTATATATAAATTTTCTTATTTTGGGACATTGTTAGATGAAGGTTTTGAAAGTAATTTCATTTAAGTGATTTCAGCAGCTTTTCCAAGCGCAATTATTCCTTCGTAAGTATGAACATCTACAAGAATTGCTATTTTTTGTCTTAGATGCTCAAATGAAGAGGTCTCCAGGACGGTCCAGCCCAAGTTTCAGATGAGCTGCCACCAGATTGAATGTCAAACAGCACACAGTGGCATCTGCCAAGTTTGCTGCACACACAAAAAAAGCAAACCTTAATGGCTTTAAGTTTGTCTGATTGGCTACAATGCATTTTGGTTTCATCCCAGTTTCGGGGATGAAAAACCTTCCATCCCCATTTCAGACTGCTGACTCGCATTCAGTTGAATTCGAGATCAAGCCTTTTGGTTGAAGGCATCGTCGTTACCGAGTGAGCTACAGAAGCTCTTATGGAATAAAGATGTGAAGTTAGTGATCTGAATGTCAGCCATAATAAATAGTTTATAGACCTTGTCGAAGCGAAAAGAAATATACGTTTTGGACTCTTTTGTTAATTTAATTCAAATTTTTCTATATTCGAAGCGTTTATTTATAATTTTTTAAAAAACTTTCTTTTGCATTTTGTTCCGTAGGTTCTGGAGGTGCTCTTTAACAGCTGACACTGCTCCAAGTAAGTTCATTTTATCATTATTTGAATCAACACCGATTTTGACTTCATAATTAAGATGGCACGAGCTTACCCTGAATTCGAGAGAATTTCGCTAGAATGTTCTGGACGTTTCTCTTTGCTTTTTATAAAATATATTGGTCTGCGATGATGTATAATAACTGAGGAAATGCTCACATCGTGCACGAGCACAACAATAGGGGTTTTGGAGTGCACGTGCATTTGCGTTGTATATTTGAACAGCTAACGTTCCCTTCGCTCTCCGCATTCTTTGTCCTTGCCTTTGAGTGGAGAACGTTATCAACGCAGGCCATGGGCGTGTCGGGAAGATGAACGAGGCCCAACACAAGTAAGAGAAGCAGACGCCGAGCAGAAAGTTCACCAGATAAGATTCGCAATCATTACTGTCAAGGAAAGTCTCCTCCGCGTGCTCCTCCTTTGACGTAAAAGGTGTTCAACCGCATGAACGTAATATTCTGACCCGCTTCGATTTTTTCCCCCCGAATTCCGGAAACGCTTCCATAATCAGCCGCCGAGAGCTCGGGACCCCTTTATCGGAAGCGTGTGGATGAGTGGGTAAAAAATCCATGAGAAGACAGTTAGACGCTGGTAAATCTCGGTGCGCCCTCGTATCGATTGACGTAATTTAAATATTGCCCTCAAGCGATGTCCCCTGGAGTCTGTACGTTATTTGGACTGGCGGAATTATAGAGGAGATCGTGTAAGTTGGCGCAACTCTCCTCATAAATATTTAGAATACTCTAAATGATTCTAAGACTATTTTTGCCCTTAAATTATTAAACGAAAACAGTACATTAAGATCATTTTTTTTTCATTTTCTGAGGATCCTCCCGGTAATAAAAATAAGAATCGCAGTTTCCTTTTGCTTCTGCTAAATTTGTAACCAACTCGGTATGATTAATGTGGCAAGAAAGCAGTTAGTAGACTGCTCCACCTACGAGAACACACTTCAGGAGTAGCAGTCAGTTACAAATAAATTTGGCCTCTTCATAAAGAAACTCCGTTCACAGATCGTCACAAATCCATTAACATGCGGCTGCGTTCTCTGAAACACACCTTTGCGATTGTCCCCGTGGCAAGAAGAAACTCGAGTACTGAGATGCTTGGCAATTTTATCAGTGGCGTGTAAAAGACAAACCGGGTATGCTTCAGTAGCACCGAAATTGGCAACTTATTAAGTCTTTCAGCAAATTCTAAGCCTAGAGAATGTAGTGTTGAAAATATATCGTAAACGGTAATGCAATTCTTCTCCTTCGTATTACATTCAATAGCTGACACGTGGAAGGAAACCAACACGATGTTTCTCCAAAGCATTATTAAAAAAAAAAAAAAAAAACCTCCTACATCCCGTTCACAAATATTCGGGGCCTTAACATAAAGAACGTGCACCACTGCTTACAACATATAAAATCGAATTATTTCTAAAAACAAAAACTAGTTTTTCGTTATATCCAAAATGAAGGATCGCTAAGCCTGTTCTTTCTGATCTTCGCCAGCTCAACACTTCCTCAGCATTGTAAGATTCGTTTGTCGTCTTCATCGTTCTCCAAATTCTAATAACCTTCTTGATTACGACGTTATCAGAATTGCCTGTAAAAAGGAAAGGAAAAACACCAACAGGTTTGACTTCTTATTTGTCACTCTAGATAAGGAAAATCATCGGCAAATCTAAATCCAATTTTCAATGAACTTGATGTCAAAAACTTTCTCTCCGCTGAAACATGTCTTTATCTTCTCAAAGGTGTCAGCTAAAGTTTTGGACTTGACATCTCAGCCTTCGACTCCTGCATAAATGACTGAGGCCAATCATCTCTCTCCAGTGAACGGTTTCTTGCATGCCTGCATTTTAGTTTATCGCACGAAAAACATTTCTCAAACATCTAACAAGCTTGCGGTGGTGATAGAAAATGATTATCCTTCCCAGCGGTGCTTAAAATTTCAGAATACCTATCCTACGTTGTCTTTGCGATCTATTGTACTCATCGGTTATCTACCCTAAAATATTCAGTGTCTGTTCTAGAATAGTCAGCCATCAGTCCAGTGGCTGAGGACTACCAATATAAATTGCATCACTCCCGATCTTTAGAGGATCTCCTAGAAAATATTATCGATCCTTTCAACAAGTCTTTGGAAAGATCTGGAGAAACTCGAGTGGGCTAAAGATCAGATAACTTGAAATCCTTTCTCAAGAAACCAGACATGGCTCCTTTAGTAACCACCTGCGGCTGCCTTCCGTAAGCTTGGTTGCTCTCTCATACCGAGCGATGACATTCATCTAAATACATTGACAGGCATCTGGGCGATTTGAATCCTCAATTCAAATCGTACTACGAAGGGTAGATCCATTCAAAACAGCAATTGAGTCTGTCGTTTTTTTTTCTCTGATTCGCAACGAGAATCTAAAAGTATGAAACTTTTAGATTCTCGTTGGTACCGGCGTGCAGCACATGGCGGTTACTTTTGTTTACGCGTGCATACTTACACTCACCTCAAATCTTATTCACAATTTTTTGCAAAACTCCATTTCATTTGTTTATATGACTAAAGCTTGTAGTGCTGAAACATTCAAATCTCTTAAATACGGAATTCTTACTATTTTCTTTTAGGCAGAGACAACCCTGTGAACATCAATATTATCAAAAGTCAGCACAGTTAAATTCACTTAGCTTCGTCTACTTTTTTATTAATAGATCTCATAAACACGTCGCATTCATAGCTCTGATTTTTTCCAGTCGTGATTTGTATTGTCGCTAACAATCCAAATCGCTCAAAATTAGACGACAGTTCTCACATGTCAGAACTTTTCAGGGGATGCTCATTTTTCCGCCTCGTGGAAAAATCATCAACATAATGTAGATTATTTTGTGTAGTTACCATGTAGAACCGATTTCCATTATTTTATCGCCTTGTTTTAAACTTGTAAAAACGCTTGAAGCTGCTAGTCGAAATCTATTTTCGATCCAGCTTCACACTTTAAAACCAAATTCAGTTAGCTTCTTTTCTTTGTTATGTACCGTTTCTTGCACCGTTATCCTAAGGAATAAGTTCTGTTCAAGAAACGCATGACTAGATTTCGTATTTCTTCTTAACCATGTCTTCACACTCGTTCGGACTAGCACTGGTGTACTTCATGCCGGTTTGTAATCCACAGCATGTGCGGATTATAAATGACGTGGGGAAAATATCCGAAGGAGAGCTCGCAAATCTCCTACCTGCATTTATAATTACAACGAAAAGCTCTCCTAAAATTCTTAATATACGTACATCGAGAGGCTTCCATTCTAATTTCCTTTCAGAATATGTTAAAACCAATGCTGCAACTGTTAGAATGTGTTAAGAGTCCGGCTCCAAATCGTCGAACTGGCTTTTCATTCTTTCTTTCTTCCTGTCCACCTACTCTACGGCCATTCGTGAGAAAAGGCCTTCTTTCATATGAATTTCTGAAAATTATAACGTACAGATATTCAAATATCGCGCTAAATAAATCCTAAAAATTTTCATAAAATGACATCTGCGTGCATCAGCTGAATTCAAGAAACAGTCGTATTTACGCCTGGTGTGGAATAAATGAATAAGGTTTAACAGCTGGGGGAGTTTGTGAGTTACACCATGAATACATGTCGTGCATTCTGCTGCCGTGACTGGACAGTCAATTTCGATGGTACTGAAATAAATTTCTAAAGCACAAGAAGACTGTTTTTCTCTTTCTTTCCTTCTTTTTCTCTCTCTCTCTGTGTGCGCGCACGCTCATTTCCACTTTCGGTGCACCCCAATCGGTTGTGGGTTGTGTGCGAGTGTTTAAGAAATGTAATTAACGATGTTTACTTCTGAAAAGTTTTTATTTCTGAAAAATAAACGAAATACATTTATGAAAAATTATTAACGAAATGTAGAATATAACACAATAATAGTAATAATCTATTCAGAAGTGACTTAATATGATTGAGAAAAGGAAAATTATTTTAGTCATATTATGAGGTTCTCTGAAGTACAGAAGGAGACGAATTTTCAAAATTTAAAAATTCTTTTTAGAAACCAGATCTAAGAAGGCAGCTATTTGTGAGAATCAGACTTCGCTGAAATAGGAGTGCTTGAAAGCAGATTTCCAAAAGGAAACAAACTACAAAAATATTGTCAACACAAAGTCTGATAATGAAGAAAAGAGGATCCAAGGCATAGAAGTAAAAACAAACAAGAAAGGAATGGATATGGAGAAAGAAAATGAAGGGGAGGGTTGAAGTTATGCAGAGAAGAAAGGAATGTAAAAGACATTTACTATGTTGGATTGAAGGCACATGTATGTTGTGGAGTAACTTTGGAGAAAGTATTCACTTTCCACGCGGAAGCAATTTCTACTTTCAGTCAATTCCGGCGGCTGTTTTTTAAGAACGTGGAAATTCAAACGTATTTACAAAATTAATGAATTTTTAGACTTAAATTCTGAATTTCTTCTTTTCAAATGACCCATCGGCTGATAATATTTCAAGGAAATTCCTTACTGGAAAAAAAAAAAAACTATGTATATATATATATATATATATATATATATATATATATATTAGGATAACCAAGCAATTTTATATGCTTGGTTATTTTAGCTCCTAATCCCAAGTATGCAAACAATTAAGTTTGCGCCTGAAACAAAGTTCAAGTCTAAAGATGGTACAACACCTGTGCAACTCATTATAAAGGTGGGTAAAGCTCTGATCACTATTCTTAGTATTTTCCCATAATGTAAAGCACATCTCACTAGAAGATGTATACTGCAATGCATTATGGGTGGGGTCACTACCCAGACCGAGGAGACCTCAAAAAAGGTTGAAACCGGTCTGGGTAGTGACCCCACCCATAATGCATTGCAGTATACATCTTCTAGTGAGATGTGCTTTACATTATTGGAAAATACTAAGAATAGTGATCAGAGCTTTACCCACCTTTATAATGAGTTGCACAGGTGTTGTACCATCTTTAGACTTGAACTTTGTTTCAGGCGCAAACTTAATTGTTTGCATACTTGGGATTAGGAGCTAAAATAACCAAGCATATAAAATTGCTTGGTTATCCTAATATACAATAGACCCAAGTTAAAAATTTATTCCCATATATATATATATATATATATATATACTGAACGGTATTGTAACCGTTCAGTATATTGTAACTTTATTGAACGGTATTGTAACCGCACAGATTCAAAGGAATCAGCTTGTGGCAGTTTGTGTAACTGACGATTGCGAATAGAAAGCGGGAGACATTCACATTTTCGAATCGTGCGCAAATTGATCACGTGGTAGCACTGAACAGGATAAAAGGCTGAAGTAAGCGAATTGTGCTTGAAGGAATAAAGTTGCAAATTTGGATGTCTTGTAATGTCTCAAAGACATCATCTAGATGATTTCACACGGAGAAGAAAGATTGAAGAAAGTTGCAGAATTATTGATATTGCCAGAGTTTGGAATCTCACATAAGGTTGTATCCAGGTTCTGAACAGCGTTCCAAGCCAATCGAATGTGTTCCAGACGTTTGCTAAGACGGTTGAAATCAGATCCAACCTTCGATATATTTAGTAAGAAACTAAGCATGGGCATTTAAAATAAATAGCAAACCAATACAGCAAGTCAGCTCCATTCAAGTACAGGTAGGCAGATATTTCGACAAGACATCTGTAATCTACTTCCCCTTATCCGCAACTCGTCATCGACAAGCGAACGTTTTCAGTGGTGTGTTATCAATAAAAATTGGACAATACAGCGGGGGGATAATGGACTCTTTATTGATGGGAGTCGATTTAGTATTTCCTCCTTTTCTAGACGACACTTGATTTGGCGTGAAAATGGTACTGAAATCTTCTTGAAAGATATGACGGTGCTGGAGCCATGGTGTGGAGATTCATCATGCTTGATGGACGGACCGAGTTACAGGTGGTGGAAAATGGGACTGTGTCTGGTGAACGGTATTGTAACAAAGTTCTTCAACATCATGTTCGATTGTTCCGCGGTGCTGTAGGCGAAGAATTCGTTTTTATGCATGACAATGCACATCACATCGTACGTGAGCAGCTTCTGGAGACCAAGGATATTAATCGAATCGAGTGGACAGCATGCGCTCTGCATATCTCATCCCGATAGAACACACATGAGGCGTAATAGGGAGATGCATTGCTGCTCGAAATTCCCCTCCAAAAAACAAGCAAGGCCTTATCCTTGCTCAGAAGGAGGAGTGGGCCAGTTTTCCCCAAGAACTCCTGAATCACTTAGTGCTAATAATGGTGCGACGTTGTGAGATCTGCATCGCAGTTCAGGGTTGTACATAATCCATAATGATATGTCTTTCCGCATAGTTTTCTGTAGGCACTGTACATTAATTCCTTAACTACGTCCTCAGGAAATTTATAACTTTTGCCAAAATTGTATTGCAATTTAATTTGCACGAAATTTATAACCCATTTTATGTGTAATATAATTTATTAGTATGCTGGAAATAAATTTATGTCCATGGCTGTCGTTATAAAAATATTTTTCATATCCAGGTAAAAATATAGTTCTTCCTTTGCATTTGAACACCATAGTATTATTCACGACCTACAGTAGATGTGAATAAGATTTATACGACGAGCAAACCTGAAACAGGAACAGACATAATGTGAGGGGGAAAATTGTCTCCCAAGGATAGAGATTGGCTACTCAGAAAACACAGAAAAAAAAACTATTCAGTTTATGCAGTAAGATTGTGGATAAAAATCAAATCGTAGACTATTTATTTCCCAATGGGAGGAGGGGATTCTTTTAGCCCTAAGCTGTGGCACCCGAACGCCACCCGTACTCATCACTGGAAATGGATGATTCCAGACGATCTGAATACTCAACACGATCTAAATCCGAGTACCGAAGACAACCGCTGCTTCTCATATTGCTAAATGTGTTCGTAAGGTTGATGATCTACCCAACATGATATCATCACGACATGTTCAAAATGATTTCAAAAATATTTCACTCATTTGCAGACACTTTCTGAAAATACATTTCGGCATCCATGCCGCTGCACGAGCAAAGTTGTTATGAAACACGTTTTATAACAACTTCGCGCTGTTGGAATGAATTTTCTTGAAAATGAAAGTATTCGATCTTCACAGAAATTAACGAGTCATCTTAGTTCGGATTTAAATCGAACGATTTGAAGGATAACATGGGGCGAGAAAGTTTTTCAGAATGACGCAAAGTAATAATTTCTCTCTTCTTGGTTTAATAAAATTTGATATTTGAAATTCGAAAATGTTTTCCATTTTTAAAGAGCCAAAACATTTTGAAATTTCACGAACCGCTTTGTTCTGACTGCTCAGAATATAACGAAAATTCTAAAATCTATTTTTCCAATTTTCGTTTAAATGACAGTTTTAGGGATAAAAGGAATGAAAAGGTTACATCTGTTGTGACAGACATGAAATAATGTGTAGCTAAAACGGATCGAAACACTGAGCTGCTGCGCAGATGACGTAATTGTACAAAAATGCTATTTTTATGGTTACCTCCAATCACTTTCATACATCCACATAATTGGTGGCTGAGTCGTAGCGTGTCGACTCTCCGACTAAAACGAATTGCATCGAATCGTAGTGTGGTCAAAGTTCTTTGGACTGTCTTTAGTCGGCTTGATTTTCATCGCACTCATTGAGATCACCAATGCCGATCTAAAGAGGCTGGAAAATGTTCGACATCCGTCTTTAGATTAAGTTAACCCGATGATCTAAGGAGTAGATAGCCAACGTACCACTGATATATCAACTATACTTCGTGTACTATTTGTAAACAACTGTCCGTACGCTAAGTTGACCTTACGAGGGCTGTTTCTAAAGTAAGGTCTCCGTGGAGATAAATTGCATCCCAAAAAGTGAAAATTAAATAAACAGAATTAAATAAATGTCTGTTATCTGTCTGTGTGTCTCTCTATCTCTTTCCTTATGCTGCTTCTCATAACAGTCCTCCTATCAACACATATTCTGCATTGCGTAAGCAGTTTTCAAAACCATTTTCTCGTTTCTTCTTTGACCTGTTTTCGCCGTTTTTCAAATGGATACCGTTGAGATTGCGTCGTCTTCAATTGGGTTTAGGGGGATGTTCCATAAGTTCAAATCCAGTCTCTTCTATACCCATTGAAGCAAAAGCGATCAAGTGCACTTATCTGTTGTTAAGCTCCATGGCACTAATGCAATTAATTCATTGCTTCAACATGCACTTTTGTTTTCCCATAATAATGAAACCTTTGAGACAGTGCACGGATCTTGAGAAAGATCTAACATCCTCCTTATGGCTCAGACTTGGCTCCATCTGACGTCAGGTTATCTCCCTGAATTGATGCTTTGAAAATGATGAGAAGGTCATTTTGCTACAAGTTACGCAGTGGACAAAAATGTATTGCAAGGAGGAAGATGATGAGACAAAGTTTTTTATTTTTTATTTTACTGACTTTTTTTTTAGGAGCCTGTGTATCTCAGTGGTTGTGGCGTTTGCACACCACGGCGCTTGGCCGCACGAAGGAAGACTTGATTTCGAGTCTAGTTGGCGAATAGAGGAAATTTTTCTAAGCCTTTGTTCGACCGGTTTTCGAGTTAGTCGAACTCTGGCATGGGCAAGCGGGTTTTTTCTCCCGGAAACTCGGGTTTTTCATCCCGTAAACTCAAGAATATCGACCGTAGAACCCACATTATTTCAGACATTAAATATATTGTGTTAGGACAGGAGATGGCGGCACTTGTTGACCCATTCTCTTCACTGCGTACCGCTTAATTAGTGATAGCCTTGGCCCAGCTATCTCTGATTGGGTACCAGTGGAGATTGAACTGCCCACTCAGTCTCCAAAAGTTAGATAGGGTTATCACCAGCCTCGCTTACTCCCTATAAGAGAATAAAGGCGTTAGCGTTTTATTTTTTTTTACGTTTTTTTAATGGGTCGCAATTGCAATGGATGCATTGCTTACGGAGCGCCCATCGAAACGCTTATTTCTAACTCTTTTGGGATGTGGCGTCAGCGATTTTTCTCATCTGTTTTGTTTTCTTCGGTATTTTCCTGCAGGCTTGGATCAGGCTGTGCATCGAAAACGTAATTGAGTGGCTCGTGCCATGAAATCAGGTCCAACGTTCGAAATATTTAGTAAGAAACTAAGCACGGGCATTTAAAATAAATAGCAAACCAACGAACACATTACCTGATTAACCATTCCGCAGTACATTTTTATGCGAGTATTCTCCGATGGGTCCTGCCTCAAGTAGAATTCTTATTGGAAAAATGAGAAAGCAGTATGGAAAGTATAAAAAATAAGTAACGAAACGCTTGTTAACTAAAGAAAGAATTCAAAGTATTTCGAGCTTTTTATCGGTAATAAGTTTTAGAAATTAAATTAATTTCGTCCCAGTAAGGTGCTTGGTTATTTTGCTACCTCATCTGAAATACGATTTTCGTTTCTGAAATCATATTTCAGATGGGTTTTATTTTCGCTTCGATTGAAAGTCGAATGTTTCATTCATTGGACGACGCGAAATTGTAAAATAAGGCGAGAAGAAATAAATGAATCGATGAAGAACAGATCGTCCCATTCGAGTAGAGGTTTATGAGGAGAGAGATCAAGATGTAAAATTAAAGAAAATCTTTAGCTGTGTAATTGACATTCTATGCATGCATTTGTGTGTGTGATATCACCGCTGTACTTGGTTTCGGAGTCACAGGAAGTGGAATGGATTCGGAATTTCAGATTTGATTCTCTTAACCTTCAGTTCATGAATATTTTTGTGAAACTTCGTTTTAATTTTTTCCTGAACATTTGTTTTGGTTTAGTGAGTCAGATTCCGTGTCCCACCTTAGCATTTCTCCCGAGAAGTAAACTACGAGTGTATCATCATCACCAGCTCGAATGCTCTTGCATTCCTTAAGCGCAGATCGTTGATGCAGATCAGGGATATGGTGGTCCTCGAGGGATTTCAGTTGTATTCGTTCGAGGTGTAATTTATATTAACAGTTTCCTACGCAATAACCCGCGATTGAAACTGAATACAGTGTGCATTAATTTCTCGAATAGCATACTTGCCTTTTTCATCTGTCCTCAGTGCTTTTCCAAATGAGCTCAGGAAACTTAGAGCGAGCCTGTTTTCTTCATTTTCAAGGAAATGAAGTTGAAATGAAAAAGCCCCTTTTTTATGGTAGTTTCGAACATTTTTGAAAAACAAAATCGGATAAAAATAAGTTTTGTGATTGATTTTTTTGTATCTTATGAATTCTGCAGCTGAAAGGAATTGACTCACACCGCAAAAAAGAATTTTCCATTGATATGGGATTAAAGTTCGTAACATTTTCGTCGTTTTGTTACAACCCAGCTCTGTTGCTATTTAGTTTGTCGAGAATTATTCTAAATTCATATTCCTTCCTAAAGATTTACGAAAAAAAATGGAATTTGCTTTTTCTGCAGTGCAGAAGCGTAGGTACAAAGTGTGGTTCTTCAGTCTGATTATTAGTGCCGCTGTTTATATGTGAAAAAAAAGAAAAAAAAACGCATCCATTTCATTTCGTTAACTGCGGTTTCGCGATTAATGTAACTTGCTGGAGGCAAGTTACTTTTTTGCTTTTATGGAAGTTAATTCGGTACCTCCGTTGTCGCAATTGCAGTTGGAAAATCCTGTTTTTCCTGCAATAGCGTAAGAACATTTCCTTTGCCTTTTTAATTCTACTCTTGAGAATTCAGCTTCTGATCCGATCTCTGTTCGATTTCTCTCTCGATCCCTCTGTGGTTTCCAATACTCTTTTCCTTTTCCGTTGAAGACAGTTTCTTGCCTATATATTAAGTGTTGTTATCCATTTTATATTCTGTTTTTCTTTTCTTTGAACTGCTTCTTTCTCAGCACTTCTCTAAGGAGTAAGCTTAGAAAGATGCATTATATGAATGGTTTGGTTGTGTGAATAAGTGAGTTCGAGACTGAAATAATCATCGTATTTTGTTACACTGCTTCGCCTTTTATTTTACGTAGTGACGCATTTTATTGACGTTTCCTCTCGTGTATGATGGCTGTTTACGTTGACGACTTGAGAGGGAAATGGCCTGTTCTGTTTTATTCGGTAGGCGAACTCCTTCACTCGTACATTCCTGCCGCATTTCGAACTGGTCCGCTTTAATACTCTGCAAACTTCTGACGAAGTTTACAGAGTATTAAAGCGGACAATACTTCGAGATCAGACAATAATCTGTAAACTTCTGACGAAGTTTACAGAGTATTAAAGCGGACAATACTTCGAGATCAGACAATACTGTGTAAACTTCTGACGAAGTTTACAGAGTATTGTCTGATCTCTAAATTTGCTTAACATATCTTTAAATCTCATTGGATTACGTCTTCTTTATCTTAAGCTGTTGTAGAGCGAGCGCTATTTGATTTTGAACACATTCAGTGTGCTTTTGAAAGTTTGATTACTTCTAAAATGTATTTATTTATTTATTTTTGTCATTCCATGAAAAGACATTGATGACTCAATCACGTTTCCCTCTGGTTTTCTGCAGCTGATTTTTCTGAGAACCGATTTGGGCACGCTACGATGATCGAAAAGCAAACTCAGAATAATTTGGAATTCAGCTTATCCTGGACAGGTTTATTCCACGGATTAAATGATCAGTTGGGAATCTTATTTGAAGAACATCGTCTCGGTAACGAAGTCGCAAAGACTTCGTTTGGAGAGGGCCAGTTGGAATTCCATCTTGGATACGAGGAACCTTTCATGAGAGATGTTTCAAAGGAAGAGGAATCAGTTGGTCTCATAACCGAGATCGCAGGTTTTTCATCCGCAGAACTGGCTCAGGGAACATGCAGGTCACAGAATGGACTTGGCGTTATTTAGAATGGTGATGTCAACCAATCAATCAATCATTTGAGTAATGCAAAGCATTTTCACGCCACATCTGAACGTGCACTATCCTAGCACTACGTTACCCGCTCATGAATTTCCACCCAAATTACTATCGGCAGATTTAGTATCTTCAGACTTGTTTTTAGTAATTCCGGTTGGCATTGAATTGGAGAAAATTTGATGACGTCATCAATATTTAAAAAATGTTGAGTTACTAGCTAAAATTCAGTATTTTGCAAATCTTTTGAAAGATAGAGTGATCGTTATTAAGAATCAAGATACCGTTATTAAGAGACAACCTGGAAAACTTGTCTGATGTGCCTTTATTACAGTTAACTGTTTATTGGATACGTATTTCTAATTTTATTTACAATCGAAATATTTTGAGAATAAACTATTCCTAAACACACTTTTAGCAGATAATGTTTTACAATAAATAATAGTAATGCATGCTGAAACAATGAGCACCGCGTTTGAAAGCAAGATGTTTGTCCGATGAGGACCTCCGTATTCTGCAGAGTACACTCAAGATTAAGAAGAGAGCAAAGACAAGCAGAGAATGCAACACAGTGTATTTCTTCGCTTATATTATCATCAGATGTTACCATCTTGTTTCAGTTATAGAAATATTTCTTGCATTTGTCAGAATTCCCTTTTTTGGTGTTCCATGCTTGATTTCCGACTAAGTCATTCCCCTCACTTCAAACGATAGGATCATAAAAAGTTATGAAAGTGAAAGAAGAACCTCAGAGTGCGACACATTCTAAAAAAAACATTCTAAAAAAAATATCACTCCCAAAACCAATTCAGGTTGATGCTATTTTAAAATTACTTAAGAAGTATGAGTGTCTGAATGCCGGAAGCGTATCGAGCATCGTTTAAATGTTAACGAAATGTACGTGCTTCCGCTAGTTTTGGCTGATGCGATGCCCTTAATTCTTCATAACATTGCAATAAAGAATCAGAAGTAAGAATAATTGAGAGGAATTCCTCTCAAATATAAAATAAATATTGTGATAATGGAAGAAAAATAGTGAAGGAACAATTAGCTTTTTTCTATCTTCACTGTATATATATATATATATATATATATATATATATATATATACAATATAAAATAAAATGATAAGGCTTTTTTGTGTAACGTTTTTGTGTCAAGTTATTTGAAACGTTTTGAAACTCAGGGGCTACCCTGAGTGTCGAGTCTTCAAAATTCAAGGAGAACCGTCCTACCAGTCCGGAACTCGGGGGTTGTGCGCAGTAGGTGTCAGGAGGGGGGGGGGGGCACCCTCCCTATCGAGTCTTCGAAATTCGAGTCGTCAGAATTCAAGGAAAACCAGCCTACCAGTCCGGAACTCGGGAGGATTAGGCGAAAGGGGCGGAACCCCCTTTCGAGTCTTCAAAATTGGAGTCATCAAAATTCAAGGAGAACCGGCCTACCACTCTGGAACCTGGGGGGGGGGCTTCGGGGGGCATGACCCATTTCGAGTCTTCAAAATTCGAGTCATCAGAATTCAAGGAAAACCGGCCTACAAGTCAAGAACTCGGGGAAGGGGTTGGGCACCGGAGGTGCCAGGGGGGACTGAGTCCCCCTAGTATATATATATATATAAAGTTTCCACAACCGTCCCTTCTCCTGTAAGCTATTCTTTTGTCCGTAAATTGCGTCTGTGTATTCTACTGGTCAGTTTTCCTGGCTGAGGAAGGAAAAACTCTTCCACTTCTGTAGACCAGCTGACTCACCACCAGTAAAAGCCCATAAAGGTTGATTCTTCCTAGACGGGATTCGAACCCATGCTTTTCTAACCGAAGGGCTTCGTCTATACCTATATATATATATATATATATATATATATATGATGCTCCAGCGCCAATATCCCATCCATGTAGTGGTTCTCACTAAAGATCTGCAAAGTACCCCTCTACAGCAGCATTCACCTCTTGATTCGAAGAAACATGCTGACTAGCGAGGAAGAACTTTAGTTTTGGGAAGAGATAGAAGTCAGAAGGAGCCAAATTTGGGAAACAGGGTGGATGTCCGAACAATTCATAGTGAAGATCCCTTAATTTTCCCATTGCCAGAACACCTTTGTGGGTAGGTGCATTGTCCTGATGAAAGATGATTTTTTGTTCTGCAAACCGGGTCTTTTCTCACGCATTTTTTCGTTTGGTCTGGTTAAAAGATCGTAATAATATTCCCAGGTTATTGGTTATCCTTTTCAAGATAATTAATAAATAAAATGCCTTTAACATCCAAAAACATCGATGCCATGACTTTCCTGCTGATGGAACCGACTTTGTCTTCTTTGGCGCCCAACAACCCGCTTCTGTCCACTGTTTTGACTGCTGTTTGGATTCTGGTGTATAATGGTGAATCCAAGTCTCATCCATAGTAATAAATCGATGCAAAAAATCAGTATTATTCTTGTTAAAACTCTCCAAGGACTTCTCGGGGATTTTCCTGCGAGTGAGGTTTGATCTGCTGTGAGTAAGCGCGGTACCCATCTTGCGCCAAAGCGTTTTCATATGCAATTCATCATGCAAAATATATCGTACACGTTCTTTTGAAATGCCTATAGTCTCAGAAATTTTATGCACTTTGACTCGCCGGTCATCCAATACATATTTGATCAATTATTCTGTTGTTGTTATACTTTTTGGACGTCCTTCACGTGGATCATCTTCAAGGCTGGTATGGCCACGCTTAAACTTGGCAGCCCATTTCGTAATTGTCGAAAAGAAGGAGGAGAGTTTCCCATATACTTTTATGAACTTCGAATGAATTTCTTTTGGCGTTAAACCTTCTTTTACAAAGAATTTTATAACCTCATGATACTCAATTGTATCCATTTCAAGGGATACAGACAACACTTTTGCTTCAGAGAGCCGTATAAAACAAACTACTTGATAGAATGACTTGCTGTTTCACATGGATGCTTATGACAGATATACCAACTTAGAAAAAAAATCTTGCCGATAGTATTGCCATCTATGGTCGAGGCCGACAACGTTTCAGACCACCCTCTTATATATCTTCGTCGATGGAAGTTCAGTTCTGTTTTTTGCGCCATACCGTAGAGTTAAAATATTCCTATTATGTTTTTCACTCAGAAAAAATCCGTAAAACCACTAATACGCATTTCATATAAATTTATATACATGAATAATAACACATTTTTCCAAACAAACGTACAATGCCATATTTACTGTGCTAGTGTACAATAATGGGCATATTTATGCTTAATGATATTACTGCTGCGTGAGGTACAATGCAGTCACCTGCATCCTCAAAGCTGGCGTTGGGCTTATATGAAAATATCGATCATTTATTGCATATTAATAGCGAAACACACACACACACGATACCATGTTACTTTACTCTAGGTATGTTGGTCATATGGGACGCATATTTCGCTCTCATAGTGTAACTCTAAGGCTGGTTTGGGTTTCTATCTTCAAATAGAGTTTTGTGTAATATATCTGAGATATAAAATGTGTTGGTCGTTTTTCTTCTGTAGTGAATGTTGTTATTTATGTCATGCAGTTAGTTGTATGATGCTTTTTTTATATACGACAAGTGGTTCTAGTTATTCTATAGTTAGCATCAAGCTAATGCTTTAGCATAGCTGTTCATATTTCGTTCTCTCACTGCAGTGCAGAGAAAGTCGCCATCATCTTTTTGCTTTCAAAAGATGAACTTTATTATTTTGTATTGTAGGAATATTAATCTACTTAGTTATTATAGTCTGCAGTCTTCACATACTGTTATACCATATCTTAATACATTTCCAAATAATGCCTTGCATATAACTGCTTTTTACGTGTGCAGGAGCTGTCTTTTAATAGAGCCCAATTGCTATTATTCAGAGTTTTCTTGTAGGTGACGTATGCGACTATTCTACTTCATATTTGCATCTTGATGCAGATATGAAGTAGAAAAGCCAATAAGACGCTTGCATAACAACAATAGACACATATTTATCCTACAAAATTCCAAGGTATCATGTTGCTCTTCAACCTGTGTTACGGTAGTAGTTTTACCAATGGCTATGTCATGTATGTTGGAGGGTTGGCCAGTTGGTGGCTAGATTTACGTAGTTAGATGACGAAGAGAAGAGGGGAGGGGGAGAGAGAATAACATACTGTGGAACTTTACAGGCTTCTGGTAACTGTACGGGAAGATCTGACTGATTCATGTTGTTTATTTTCTGTTTTGGAGGTGATTTCTAAATCGTGTGTGCCCCCTATTCCAACACGCATTAGCTTTTCTGGTAGAGTTTCCTGATCGCGTACATAAACTGCTTTAGATAGGCCAATAAAGACAACCACAACGATTTTGTTTTAATCTAAGGCTTTTTGGTTAATCTGTTAAGTCCGCTAAGATAATTGCACTCCTTAATCTTCTGGAAATCGTATTGTGATTTTGGAATGCTATACAGCTTTTTCGTAGGTGTAGTTAGTTTAAGAACGAGCATTTCCATTATTTGGCTGATAACTGGTAACAAGGCTATGAGTGTGTAGCTGCTGATTGAATTTCTTTTCCCTTGTTTACATATATTGTGATTAGTGTGATTTTTAGCGTGTTGGGTAGATGACCAGTTAGGAATATTTTATTTAGTAATTTTAGTATGATCGGAATTGTGTTTTCTTCAATATCTTTTGAGCACATAACATTGATTCTTTGACCTTTGGGTGGATTGAGATGATGAACTGAAGAGAACAGTTTTGCAGCTAATAATTAGAAACAGAACTGTTATCTGCAGTTTGGAAACCATAATGTCCGAAATATGTAATGTCCGAACTGTTGCGATCCAAATGGAGGAACGCGTTTGGTGAATGGAAGGATCATTTTCTGTAGTTCTAGGATGGAATCTACGGAGTCCTCGTTAGTTATTTGTTAGCTGTTGAAAAGGTATTTTCTGATTTGAAAGGTGGTGGCGTAAGGTGTTCAATCTAGCATCTCGTGAATGAGATGAGAGGTTTGTCTTAAATCTTTTGTGAGAGGTTAATTTGTGTCTATAGCAATTTCTCATCCGCGTTGTAGGGGTTGTTTCTTGTTCTTTAGTCTTCTGCTCATAAAGCTGCGTTAATTGGATGTCGCTTTCGTTGTTTCTTCCATAATGTTATTCAAGGATTTTGACTTGTTCCTGGCCTGGTGCGAGACCAACAACTCGCTTATTGGAAGCCTGAAGTGGCTTGAAAAAGTTTTATACGGTTTCTCTCTAGCGCAGAGTTTCCGGACTATATACAGATCAATAAGAAATACAAACCTTCTTAGCCCATCTACGATACCAAAATACATTATGGGCCTAAAACCTTTAGGAAGTTGGAATTACGAAAAAAATTGACATCCGCCTTTCTTCATATTTTACAAAGAGAGCAGGCAGACCTCTTTTGCTCGAACTGTTAGAAATTAGTGGGTCTTCGCTCATCACAGGAAAACTAATGCGATCTCTGTTTGACGCGCACATGGACAAAAACTAAACAGGATTACAACGGACACTGTCTGCAGGTTGTGTTTCTAACCTTACTATACTATTGTGTGTTGTGAAGTTGAACCAAAAGAAACGGCTTAAAAACCCAAGATTCTTTCTGATTAGAAATTGACTAAGCAGGAAAGGTCAAGAAAAGTTCTTGTAAGTGGTGATTAACATCCATCCAATAAATATTTGTTCGGACTATCTCGCGTTACGATAGTCAACGAAGCTATACAACGCCTGATTTAATTGCATCACATTTTTGTGTAATAATAAAATTTTTAGCGTTAAATAGTATTTGGTCATATACAGTTAAAACGAATACATAATAAGGTCCTTCTAATGTGAAATATTTCCGTAGATTTTTGGAGGTACTCTCATAATTCGAATTTTACAATACTTAAGAGTTGGACGCTGTCTCACGCTTTAAATTATTTATCTTCCGATTTTCTTATTCTTACCAACTACTTATGATGGTATTGTTTGGTTTGTGTTAGCAACGGAATGTCGATATTCTAAGGATCTCTGCAGATGGTGACACCTTTTTTCAGGGTGATTACAAAACGTTCCCAGAGGTTCCGTTGCTGGAAAACAGCACTCAATGTAAGAAGCAAACGTGCATTAACTTGGTTTTCGTTAGCGTTTCCACGGAAATCTGCAGAAAGATTTCGCCTTAAGGTTTCAGGATCGCGGTAGTAAGCAAGAAAGTTCACGTAACATTTCATAGAACATTTTATTCACTTTGAATTCATTTTTATCTGAAGTGCGCGTGAGTTCGGTTTCCTATCTTGAGTGGTTTATTTTTAGAAGTTTGTTTTCTTTATTTAAATTTGTGCTACGTTTGCATCCTATCCTTGGCTGCGTATATTTCACTTTATTAATAGAAAAAAAAATCAGCAAAACATTCATTGATTGCTTTATTAATGCATTTTGGGGCAGATTTTCTAAATTTTGTGACGCGGTCAATGCATAAAGGACAGTTTTTAGGAATTCGGATTTAAAGCTGACAACGTCTTATTTTAGTAAGCTATTTAACAGTAGTTTCGGATTTATATTACCATCGTGTGTATGATGAAAATTTATAAGAAACGGGGATATAAGTGTGTGATTATGGAGCACGGTTTATTGCCGGCCTGGGTGGCCGAGCGGCTAGCGTATCCGCTCACCATCCATGAGGCTGCGGGTTCGAATCCCGCCTAGGGCATGGATGTTTGTGATCGTCTTTCACCTTCATACATTCATTCAGACAAATTATGTAAACACTCTCCCAAGATGGAGCGAGTCACCATGGGAAAAGTAGACCCAACAGTCCCGTAATGGAAGAGGCCTTCACCCAGCAGTGGGAAAGGCTGTTTTCATTCACCTCCGAAAATGGTATATAATTACACTGAAGCATTTCCGTTATTTGTTTGGTCCATTCTGCAAGGTATTCACACTAAAGATAGCGCCATATATTTGCATTATTCTCAGGTCTTCCGCTTCGTTTACTGCTATCAAAAATACGCGACATCGAGAGACTATCGGCATGTGCACACGTCCAACAAGAACTCCAAGACGCGCACAAGCGAGTGAGAAATTGGGAAATTTCACGCAACCGAATTTCATGGCACTAAGAAGCGATCACGTGTCGACGTGCTTCGCATTCGATTTCCGCTGCTCATCAACTATTTTGTGAGAGAGTTCACTCTTTTCAAAGCATTCTCTTCGCTTATGATTTTCTTTTTCTAGAGTTCAAAGACGAGCCTGCAGCTGGAAGAATCTTTGTCTTCACTATCACTCAATAAACATAATTTTTTCCCTTTGTGGGTTGATTTAACCACCAATGGTGATTATAATATTTTCGGCATTTTTTCCTTCTCGCAATTTAAACTAACAGTTGCGATGGGAATGTGCTACGTACACGGATTAGGAGAACGAATTATGTTTTTGTGACCATATGAATTAGGTTTTATAAAATAAATAGCGACTGAAAAAAACAAACTTCGTTCTCAATGAACACTGAAACCCGACAAACGACAATATCAAAGATTGGACGGTATCGAATGACATTTAAGACTTTCGCGATGTGGGTCTAAATCTCTCCGTTTTACTGCCAAACTGTGCTGAAACGTCTCACAGTTGTAGGTTACGAATGACAATAAGTGCATTTCGTATAACGCACCTTTAAATCATTCTAAGTTCAAGTGTTGTGATGACGAACTGAGTCACCACCTGCATAAGAATGCGATTACGAGAATCAGCGATTTGCAATTGTCTTCCCTTAATATGAGCACTGGCAAGAGGACGGAGCGACGGTATTTGTCCTACGGCTGGAAGTCTAGAACCTATAAATAAAGTATTTTCAAAGTAAGTGGCTTATCCGGTCTTGCACTTTTATCCGGAATTTCGGGTTTTTCATCACACAGACAAGCAAATCGGCCATTCAAAAATGCACACAATTAAGAAACATAATGCGTTGCCGAAGCAACTAAGGCCAAGAGGAGCGAAGTCTATACGACGTTTAAGCGTTTATTTTACGAGCGGTATCTGATCGTACAGAAAAAGTATGGATGACAAGGACCTCCTCATCGTTCTCCCCCTCGTACAAGTCCTGACATGAACCTTCTAGTCTTGGAACTGTTCCATAAGTTGAAAGAACTAAAGAAAAATATGATCATTGCAAAATCATAAACGAACCTTGTTTATCAGACGCGTGCTTTCAGCACGGGTCTGATAAACAAGGTCGTTGCGGCAAGGCGGACAAGACTGGATATTCTTCTGTAAAAGTTTCTATTGATACATATGAAAGGGACTCAGCCAGAAATGAACTTTTACAGGCTGTCTTAGGTCAATCACTTCGATCTATTAAACTTCGAAAGATTTTCTCCTTCACTTCGAGATGTATTACGTCCATTTCTTAATGACAAATATCAGGGTTTCCTCTAGGGATTGGGCTTGCGATAGCTCTTATTGATTGACATTCGTGGTACCGGAATGGAACCTTTGTGAAATGGAGAAAAGAGAAGATAAAGTGCCACCCCTACATTTAGCAAATATTACTAAAATAATTTTAAAGCGGACAAAGAAATGTAAATCAAATGTGGTTTGTTTAAAATTTCTCGTGGACACTTGAAATGCGCGCACGATTGAGCGAATATCTTTAATTCAAATTTTCAAACGTTTTATACTTGACTGTTCCCTCTGCAGTTACTTTTCTTGTAAACCAGTATCTGGGTTTTTTTTGGCTGATAGACGAGTTCCTACTATAATTAAGAGCACTGAAGAATTATCATACCAGAATTTGTGAATCATCCGATAAATAGTCTTAGAAACCACTTTCTTTTTCTGCCATAATTAAAAAACGTAGGCCATTTCCAAAGTTCTGCACAAGTGCCTTCATGGAGCTTGGTAGTTTAGGCAATAATAGTTTCCACCTTCACTTCAACTGTAAAGCAAAATATGAGTGAAACCTTCTTGTGCTTTTTTTGTTTCTGGTGCTTTACTTCCTCCCAAGAATACTTGAGAGTGAAGGAGGAATCTGACTCAGATCGGATATTGCTCATTTTGCATAACAGTGCGAGGTCACATATTTTACGAGCGGTATCTGATCATACAGAAAAATATGGATGACAAGGACCTCCTTATTGTTCTCCCCCCCCCCCCCTCGTACAAGTCCTGACATGAACCTTCTAGTCTTGGAACTGTTCCATGAGTTGAAAGAACCGCTCGATAGAAAACTATATAAGCATAATGGACGCGGTTTCTGCGGAAGTGATCACTAGACGTGAATGGCATACAGCCAGGTATTCCGGCGGATGTGCAGTGGTAAGGCGACTTTATGAAAACATCAATAAATTTGTATGAAATACTAACTTTATTAAGAAAGAAAAATGCTTTATTTTTCCATCACTTCAATTTCTGTGTTTCCAAGATGAAACGTTACATAAATTTGGAAGAGGAAGACTTTTGTTTTATCATCTTTAACAAGTTTTAACTACATCTCGTATCCTCTGTTTAAACAAACGCCTATACTGAGTTGAACTCGGCTAATTGTACTATCGACAACCCGCGTGCCTTTAATTACCGTGCAAATTTCATTCAGGGCGAATGCGCGAGCGAGTATGCTTCTTAGTCTCCACTCACCTTCAGTCGTTAAAAATGCACATCCCGAGATGCTTCGTCGCAGACTTCGAATCAGGAATCGCATTACTCTCTCTCTCTCTTCACATATGATTAGTCAAGGCATGTTTCGACAGCAAGCCCCCCCCCCTTCTTACAATCACACTGTGAATGTTTTGATATATTTTAACCGTTTATTTCAAATAACTGCTCAAAAATTATTTCTTCACTTTTCCGAGTGTGTGGCGCGCGTACAGAATATACGCCCTCGCTGACCGACTTTTCAAATACTTCAATAAAAACGGTTTGCTGAAGAAAATATGTGAATGGATTTTTGTTGAATAAATATTAGGTTTAACTAATAGAATACAGTTTGCAGAACTTTCGAAATGATTGGTAGTACAAAGAAAAAAAAAAGTTCTGTTCAGATCTCCTAAGACGGCTGGTATAAAAATCATTCATGAAAAAAAAAAAAAAAAATCTTATAATTCAAGTTAAGATGGACAGCGGGAAAAATGAGGAAACAAACGAAGACACTTTTCAATTTGAGAACAGCCGTTTAATATGGAGACAGAACTGTAAGAATACCTCTAATTCTGCTTTCTAAAGTACAAGAAGATGCTATTTGATTCAATTCCACGTTAACGGCCTTTACAGAATATTGAAAATTCAGTGGAATGATTCTGACTCTATTTTAGATATACAGAAGGGAAAATTCAGCATGAGTATTGTAAACGACGTAAATCGTAGCGTTGAGTATCAGAAATATCACAGAGCAGCAGAATCTATAAAGAAGGACTGCTCTGCGGGAAAGTTCAATTCCTAGCGGGTGTTTTTTTTTTATATATTGACCCCACACACGAGAGGTCAAGCGACCTATAAGCATACCAGTGCCATGTGTGGAGTGAAAATGAGGAGTTATCAGTGAACAAAAATGGAGATGCGTCTTTACGAGCAAAGTAGAATGAATCAGTATTCAAAATTTCTTTATGAAACGATCTGTCAATTCTGCTCAAAGAAATTTTAAGAATTAAACTTCGCTGAACAGAAGTACGCATGAACATCGTGTATACGTGAAAGCAAACAGAGTAAGGTTAAACAAAAACATGGTTAATTATAATGAGTAGAAGAAATGGATGCTTTCTAGATGGGTGGAATGAGTTTGATGGCAGAAAATACTTGTATAAGAAGGATGGTCTGCTCTTGAATTCATTTAGCATCACGAACCTGGAAAAATTACTTCTTGGTATGAGACCTAATGCAGTGAGTCAGGGAAACTAGATCATCAAGGGAGGAATGGGAAAAATGCGTGTGAAAGGTCAGCTATGGTATGCAAACGTGATAAAGATATGAATGCCTTCGAACATGGTTATGTACGTGGCCAAGGGGGTGAAAAAATATGCTTTGCTTTGTTTTCGGACCTTTTAAGTATGTCTGGGGAGGGAAAATAGAAAGTTCTACAACAAGGCCAAATAGATTGCATATCTAATTATGAGAATAGGCCAGTTGGTAATTTATTGTCTATACACAAATGCCAGGAGTATTAGAAACAAAGAGATTCAGTTCGTTGCTATATTGAATACGATGTGACCGAAGATTGTTGGCATTAGTGAAACCTGGCTATCAGAATCAGATATGGGGAGTGGGATCGAGTGCAACGGATTTACTATTTTTAGGAATAACAGAAGAGATAGGAAAGAGAGAAAGAGGAGTACTACTAATTATATCTGATGATAATATCTAGTTAGGGTAAAAATACAAGAAAACAACGATGGTAACAATAACCCATGTAGCGGTGAGTTTGAGTCTATCTGGTGTGAAGTCGAGGTTAACAGAATGAAATATATGGTGCGGTGTTGCTACAGACCTGGTGACTCAGTTGTAGGGGATGAAGAAATGCATCCCCAATTTAGCGTTATGGGTACCAAAGGAGTGATCATTATATGTGACTTTAATTTTCCAAACATCGATTGGGTAGAAGACAAATTTGATGATAATGAAGAAGAGGAATTTGTTGAATTGTAGAAAGACAACTTTCACAAGCAGCGTGTGAAAGGATGAACTCGAGGTCAAAGAGTGTTGGTTTTGCTAATAACGTGAGAAGGGTCTCTTTGAGTCTCAGCTCAGGAATGATACCACAGGAATGGAAGGAATGTAATATAGTACCATTGTACAAGGGTGGTGCAAAAACTGATGTGTCTAACTACCGACCTATCAGTATCTCTGGTGTGGTAGAAGATTTTAGCAAAGTTAGTAAGAACTCTCATACAGAAATATGTAGACAAACAAGCTATACTCTGCAAGGAGCAGCATGGGTTTACTAAAGGAAGGTCATGTTTTAGCAATTTGCTCATATTTTATAACAATGTTACAGCCGAGTTGGATAAAGGAAATGGATACACGTTGATAATGTTGGATTTTTCTAAGGATACCATCTGATAGGATACCACACGAAAGGCTGTTGCATAAACTAGAGAATACAGAATTGGAATATAAACTCTTGCTTGGATTAGTGGATGGTTGACAGATAGATATCAAAGTGGTATACAGTGGGTGTAAATCTGCCAGATTTAAGGTGATCAGTGATGTACCTCAGAGTTCTGGCCTTGGGCCATTATTGTTGAATCTGTATATTAATGACATCATGCAGGGTCTACGATCGTTTTTTCTTAATAACCAGTAGAACGGCTACTCAAGATCAATCACACTCCAACTACAAACCCATCAAACTTGCCTTTCTTATTCCTTTTTTATTTTAACCCTTCTCTGGAAAACGGCCTACATTACCTAGGATTCTTCCATCTATTCAAAATGAGGCTCAATGGATTCTTTCCATCGCTACACTCGTCGGCATATAACAATGATGCGTATAGGTTCCAAAACCTCTCGTGTGGGGAATTAAAAACAATAACCCCTAACTCCTTCATGGTAAATATGTAATTTCAAAAAAGTAGCTGCTACAGTTATTTGAATAGCATACCCTTCGGGACTTGAACAGTTTAATTAAGAAATCCATCATTGTAATGTAAGTATTTTAAATATATGTTCTACCCTTGATATTTATTTCAGGAACATGATATTCGATTTATATATACAGGGTGTCCCAAAATTCACGCAAGATTTAAATTTAGCGCCATTTGTGCGGTAAAGTGTTGCCAACGAGAAAAAAAAAGACAGCGTGACAGCTGACAGTTCAGGGTTATTAAAAATGGAGCGCTACACGAAAGAACAACGCATTTTCATTGTTGAGCAATATTTTAAAAATAATGAAGGTTTTGCAGCTACAGTTCGCAAGTTTCGTACAAAATATGCTCGGAATAGTGATTTAACTTCATCAACTGTGAAAAGATTAATTAAAAAATTCAAGGAAACTGGCTCAATTAGTGATCTTATACACTCTGGCCGCAACAAGTCGTTTAACAGAAAACATCGAAGCAGTTCGTGAGAGTGTTGCTGAGAGTCCAGGAACATCAATTCGGCACTGTGGTCTTGAATTGGGCATTTCGAGAAGCTCTCTACAGCGTATTCTCAAGAAAGATTTGCATCTTTATGCTTACAAAGTTCAATTGACTCAAGAACTGAAGCCTACTGACCACACACAGCGAAGAGAGTTCGTTGAATGGATTATGGAACAACAAGTGGATGCTTATTTTTCGAACAAAATCATCTTCAGCGATGAGGCTCATTTTCATCTTGATGCTTCGTTAATCGACAAAATTGTGGCATTTGGGGTTCAGAAAATCCACGAGTGATTGTTGAGAAACAAATACATCCACAACGTGTCACTGTTTGGTGCGGATTTTGGGCTGGAGGCATCATCGGTCCATTCTTCTTCGAAAATGCGGCTGGTAAGGCAATAACAGTTAATGGTGCTCGCTATCGCGACATGATAATCCAGTTGTTTGCGCCTAAATTGCAAGATAGGGATGTGGACGACATGTGGTTTCAACAAGATGGTGCCACATGCCATACAGCCCGAGAAACAATTCAATTACTGCATGAGTCATTTCCTGGTCGTGTAATTTCCCGTTTTGGTGATCAGAATTCGCCGCCGAGATCATGTGACTTAACGCCGTTGGACTTTTTCCTTTGGGGTTTTTTAAAGTCCAAGGTTTATGCCAACAAGCCCCCGACCACCCACGCCTTGAAGGAGGAAATTGAGCGCTGTATCAACGAAATTCAGCCGCATTTATGCAAAACGGTCTTGGAAAATTTCGACAAAAGAGTGCGTATGTGCCAGCAAAGCCGTGGAGGCCATTTACCCGATATGCTATTCCATGCATAACCCTATACTGTATACTTTATGAATCAATAAAAAATTACAATTTTAATGAAAAACCTGTGTTTTCTATCAAAATTACTTCTTACGTGAATTTTGGGACACCCTGTATATATACTGTATATATTTTTTACCTAATTCAAAAATTTCAGAAATGAAGCTGTATCGAAAACAAAATTCGATTCGAGCAGCAATTATTATCATTACATATTCTTAATATTAAGAGCACTAATTCCATCGATCTCTCATCATCAGAAGCAAACTAAATCCGAAAGGCTAAATATCACACGCTACGCCATTCTAAAAATGCGCAAATTGATTCTTATTACAAATCCTATTTTAAAGTTTCAGTATTATTTTAAAGTAATCGAGTATTATTTTAAAAGTAAACCGAAATATGTAATGTGAAGATTTGCTACCGTTTATTGATGGAACTCTCAGAAAATCAAAAATCGAAAAAGTACTTACGACAGCAGTTTCGTTTCAAAATATTCAAAGCATATTTAATATTTAATATTTAATACCGCAAATACAGCTTTGCTCAGAAAATAATTAGTAATTAATCTCATGTTTCGGATGTTTATAGTTTGATTTACCAAGGAAAATTAAAATTCTAAGTGAAACAATTCTTAAAAAAATACGAGTTTGTGCACCACGGAAGAGGATGTGCTTACTCTAATTATTTCTGCTGCATTTTTAAGAAGGATTTTCCATCTTCCCAACGCCAACATTTTGGGAATTCAGGAATGCTATTTGAGACAACGCATGTTCACGGTTTAAAAAAAAAAAAAAAAGCGTACGCTGCAGAAATCAATGGTTGGTGTTACTAGTTGAATTCAACAACATTAACAAAATCAACAGCTGGTGTTAAGTATTCTATGATAGCCCCCATTTCCGTGTATTTGCATAAAAAATAACTACAGATTTGATTTTATCGTTTTATTTATTGATAACCATGATAAATATAGTTTTGCACTTGCAAATTTCTTTCGGTGAGGGATAGCGATGACCGTTCCCTGTCAGGGAGCGCAATCTCGTCATCAGTCGCTGACAAATGTGTGTTATAATAGGCACGGAATATTCGCAGTCGCATTTTCCAACCCGTTGCGTCTATCTGGCAGTAACTAATAACTGCCATAACTAATATCCGGCGCATAATAAGCTCCGGGAAACCATCACTAAGAGTTTCCAGCGAACAGAGGCACGCACTTATGAGTACTGTGGTACTGAGTTTAAAATTTGTTAGCACGTGAATCCATCCTTTGTCGTGCAAGTCTTTCAAAGTATTCAGATGTGCAAAACTGGCTAATGAACAATTCTCCTATCTTTGTCTCCATCTTTCTCCTTTGTACACCAATAAACCGAATTTCCAGTTGGCTCTCATTGAAGATTTTGATAAACCGATGCTTGTGACGCTCTTCGCGAAGTACGCTTGAAAGAGTTTTAAATTTAGGAAATGTTTATAAACTGCATTGGTATTATGGAGATTTATGATATACGCATAAATAGATGAGCAGTTTATAAATTGCGTTTATGTGGGGATTAATAACTGTCCACAAGAATGAATATTAATAACAGAGTCCACGAAAACCACTGACGAAGAGAGAATTTTTTATGCTTGATGGAGACAAGGCAATTTGAATCTGTTACCAGAATGCGAGTGCATTCTGGTCACAAGGCGTTTAAAACGGCATTCCGTGTAGTAATTTCCGAGAAAATGTCACAACATGTGCTGCTTTCCATCAGTATAGATAAAACGTAATAATGCACAAGGAAGAAACACGTTCACCAAATGTATTCCCATCCTTGAAAATGACTGCTCCTAAGTTTCTGGAAGTGAATGCAAATAAATACTTCTCTTTTTAGAGATTGTTTCACACTTCCAGTGCTTTAACGATTTATCTTTCATACAAAAAATTTAATGGCTTTCTCTTGGAAAACATGTGTGGTCTATCCTTAGATTGTCTTCGGTTTTTTGGCTGAAGACTGATGGTTGCATTTCTCTGGGCTTGAGAGCGATATTTGCGGAACCTGTTGTAGGTATTTTTTCCTCCTGAAGCAAAATTTTAGTTGTTCCTCTTTACTGACTTTGAACTTCTTACTTCAGTGTTCAAGCAATAAAAATAGAAAATTGGTACTTCATCAAACAAAAATATTTTCCTAGTAATATAGGCATTTTTATTTTAATATAAACACAAAATTACAACATTGAAAATTAAAAAAAAAGTGTTTTTATATATCGCACTGAAACTTTTGTGAGTGTGCTACCCAAAGCACTGCTTTCTTTACTGGTATCGAGAGAGGTCTCTGGTTGTCTACCGTTAATTCTGGGTACAGGCTTTTATCATTCTGTTAAATGGATAGGCCACTGACTGATAAGGTATCTTGTAACATCCTCTGTTAAGTTCTTTCGCCTCTGCCGCCGTTGACTGCGTACAGATGCACAATCAAATGTAAGAAACATCTGATTGCTTTATATTGCCATCTGTGAGGACAAAATATATTAAATGCTTCATTCTAAAACGAGTGATAGAGTACAGAAATTTTTATCAACATAGCGTAAAACGAATTCGAATGCAGATGTTTGAACGAGAATTAACTGCAGAAACGTAGTTTATGTAGCACATATCACGTCAATTAGTTTCAAATAAGTCAACACATTTCCCTCATAGCGAACGCAGTTAAAATTCAAACAACAAAGTGAATAGTAGGATGGACCGAGCATGAAAGCTCAACTTAGGAAAAGGGAAAAAATCACTCCTCCCAACGGACTGAATATTCGGCGTGTGTCAAATGTGGTGCATGTTGTTTCCTTTACAGCTATTAATAATATTTTATGATTATGTATTCACAGATATCGTTAAACTACTTCTATAGCATTCTATAATTATGATCCTCTATTAGCGATCATACGATGCACCTACATTTTGCCACGTCTACAGTCACAGTTCTGCTAATGCTCTAAAGAGGAGCAGAATGAAGTTCAAGATAAAAATTACAAAAAAACTTGATGCGCAGTGACTTTTTGGTGTTATGGCAGTTGGGCGCGGAACCACTAGAAAGTAAGAGGGGAAATATCGAATTTTCTCTGCATGATGAAACGGAAAGGAATAATCACCTGATCCCCGCAATTAAATCATGTGACCGCAAATGACGTTTACTGTGGGTGTCACTATCCAGACGGCATTATTTTTCACTGGAGATGTATCACTAAAACCGAGCGTGATAACCGAAGGGGAAATTCAGAGCACGGAACGTGCGAGAGAAATTTCCATTTTAAAGCGAATAATTCCAACATCTGGTTGTGCTGGAAGACAATTCTAAGTAATTAAGCCGAATGAGGGCTTTGTGTAATTACGAGGCCTACAGAGAATTTCTGTCATCTGTTGTATAATGAAAATTAATATTAATGGCTGGAGAGGTATTGTCATCTATTTATCACTTCATTACACGCCTTCGTGGACGTTTTGACTCTCTTGCTGCCAACACATGTCATTTGAGCATTTCATCGACACAACAGAAAGACATCAGGAGGGACTCGCTCGCCCGTCTTGGCTGTTCAGAGCTGACGTGGCGAAATCAGCGAAAGTTCTCTAATCTTCTCGCAACGAAAAACCCCGAGAACTCAACTGTGTGTTACTTTAAGAAAATATTTACTTTAAAGCAATAAGTCCATCTTAATGGGCTGCTTCGTTCTGTTCTTATTTTGCTTTTATCTTTTTAATATTTTTATATATTATTAGCAGTGTTGTATTAAACTTTTTTTGTGCACTAAGCGACATTGTTTAGCGGCTAAAATTATTAGTTTTTTGATAGCCCGCTATTTTTTTTTTAAATCACTTTTACTTTGAGATGAATCTCGGTATCATCACTCAAGTTTGATAATCACATTATTAATACTCCCGATATTATCACATTTATGGAATAAATGTAATAATAAAATGGAAGAATCTTTGGTAATTTATGTAGCACCCAACCTACAATCTCTAAAGAGCCGAATTAAAAATATTCGATTCAAATTACGTTATAACTTTCCACTCCGTTGGCGATTAAGTATAACTACATACATTTAAGTAGTTACGTTAAAATAAAGATTCCCTTTCATTTCTTCGCATGGTGAGAAGTGCTTTATTCGTGTTTTATATGCGCTTTTTCATTTGGCCACACCATCAACTGCATTTGTTTAACTAAACATTGATGCGCGGTTATTTATGAATAATAACGGAAATGTTGAACAAGCCTTGAATACTGCAGATCAGTCCGCTTCGAATAATCGTCCAAACAATGAGAACACTTTAATGTGGCTTCCAATACCGGTTTCAAATTATCTTTGCAGATATAAAAGCAACTCTTCGTTTTATTAAATTGCTATTCCCTTATTGGTATTTGAGAGATCCGTCCCACCCTATTCAGTCTAACCACTAGGTTAGACTGAATAGGGTGGGACGGATCTCTCAAATAACCTAGTGGTTAGACTGAATTTCATGGGATTTTGAATGTTTAATAGAACACGAGTTGTTTCGATCTCGGTTAATTGAGATAAACGAATCACTTTCGTTTTTAATCTTTGGGTACTGCACGTACAATATTCGGCTGTTCTGGAACTCCAGAGACACTGATAAAGAAAAGATGCTTCGCATGTTCTCGGTATAGTTTGTCTGGCGCCCACAAAGGTTCCTTTACACAAACTCATTTTAGGTGAAAATCTTTCACATAGATGATTCCCGGTCCAGACAGGAGGATTCGAACCAAAGACTTTTCAGCCAGTGGGTATATCGCTTTCGACTAACTGATGGATTAGTAAAACAGCGCGTCGTGATACCAGCAATCAGACATTCTGCTAGTTAAGCAGGGGATCTTTTTTTGGCAGAAAGCTAATGGAAGAATTTGTGTGTCAATGCCATCTGCGAAAAGTTTAGAAGCTAAACACGCAGCTTTTCATAAGTGATGGTTCAGCGTTTTTTGTATGGGACTGCACAACTTCGTCTTTTACTTAATTTGACAATCACTCTTCGTTTGATCACGAGATTTGGAGGTGGGGGAATGAAACCACTACAATTATGAAGACCATGTCCGTATAGAAACAGAACGTCGCTATCAGGAATGTTTATCTACGGGGAAAAAAGTTAAAAACTGATAATGGTGCTTTCAGTTTGGAACAGCGATGGAGGCAGCGGGTGAATTTGACATAATGAACATCGTTTTAAAGAATGATCTCCGATAAATACTTGGAGTTCCTCTATTTTGGAATTCGCCATTGAAGAAAAAGAGGAAGCTCTTCCACGCGGAATATCAGATTGAATATCTTTTCGAATAACATCTTTCTACCTAGAGGGGGAAAATCCACCCAGGATGAGCATAGTTTCAGTTGAAAGGTAAGAAATGAGGGTTGTTACAGAAATCAGAGATGAGTCAGTGGGGAGAAGAAGGGTCTCGCAAATATTTTTATTGGTCTTTCAGACCAATAAAAATATTTGCTTTGTATTAATTAGTTGGATTAGTTAGATTAGATTTGTATTTATTAGTTAGACACACATTGCGAATTATTCGCTATCATCGCCGATTCCCATAAAGGATTCTGCGAATTTTAGCC